>NW_002987884.1:1043152-1142982 GCF_000006295.1 Pediculus humanus corporis | reverse complement strand
AAAGGTGTGTGCGTGTGCGTGCGAGTGAGAGGGATAAAAGGTATATCACTTTCTCTCTCTAACCCATTTGATATTTATATATATACGTGTGTAAGGAATTTAATTTATTTTTTTTTGACTTTTATACAGTGGGAAAATAAATTATACAAAATCTCCATTTTTTTTCGGTTGGTTTTATCAATCACCTCAGAGATTTACTACTTAAATAATAATAATAATGATAATAATAAAAATAATAATAATAATAATAATAATAATAATGATATTAATTTGTTTTTTTAAGGGGAAATAATTTTTGAAAAAAAAAACCTATTACAAAAAAAACCCTTTTTGAATTTTAAAACCTTTCTATTTATTCTCCTGTTTTCCCTTTTAAGTATTGTATCATCATCATCATCATCATTATTATTATTTTTTGTCTGTTATAAAGTTAATAATGTCGATTATGATTCGGTTATGTCAATGAACCTGACAGAAAAAAAATAGTAATTTAAGCACTTTGATCGAAAAAACTTTGCTTTCATTAATTTTGATCTTTTTAAAAAATTACAATTAATAATAATAATAATAATAATAATAATGATAATGATATCTATAGTTAAAAAATTATTTTTTCTATTTAAAAAAAAAACTCATGATGAGTTTAAGTGAAAGAGAAAGAGAATGAAAAGAAAAGAGAAAGGAGGAAAGGAGGAAAGCAGTATATTATAAAACCGCAAAAAACAATTTTAAACAAAGAAAAGTTTTCCAAAAGGGGTAGGGGAGGGTAGGAAAGGGTAGAAAGGGTAGAAAGGGAAGAGGGAAAAGGAGAGGGGGAGAGGGTAGAGGGAAAACCGACTAACTTCAAACCATAACCAATTTTTTTTTTTTTTTATCAGTGTTTTATGTTTGTTTAAAATTAATTTTGTTGTTTTACACATTCAAAACAAACTTCTCCGATATTAAAGTTATAATAATAATAATAATAACAACAGAAACAAACGTAAAACAAACAATTGGATTTTTTAAATATAATAATAATAATAATAATAATAATAATAATAATAATAATAATAATAATAATAATAATAATAATAATAAATAAGTAATAAATAAGTTAAAATTTTCTTTTTTTTTTTTTTTACGTTAAGCATAAAAAAAAAGTTAAGTGAAAATTTTTTCTTTCTTTCTTTACTTGTTTGACGAGATCAGAAAACAAAAAAAAAAAAAAAAATAATAATAATAATAATAATAATATAAAAACTTTCCACGAAAATGAAAGTGAATATGTGAAATTCAACAAAACATTATTATTATTATTTTTTTTTTTTTTGGTAATATTATTAGATTATTCATATCAAAATTTCTTAATTACGTTTTAATAAATTTAAATAAAAAGAGAAAGAGAGAGAGAGAGAGAGAGAGAATGACGACCATATTAAACCATATTCGATAATAATAATAATAAAAAAAAAATGACATAAGAAATTCTTATTATTATATTAAATTTATCGCTCTTTTGACTAAAGTAGTAGACGCCATTTTTTTTTTTTTTTTAATTTTTTTATGGTAAGATATTAAGCGTAACCAAATAAGGTTATGTTAAAAATCAGCCCTCAAGCTAAATATTGGCCCAGATTATTATGATTTTGAAACGCCGTGTAAAATAAAACTAATTCATTTTAATACGACCGTAAAATTCTCTTTATTATCATTATTATCATTATTATTATCATTATTATTACTTTAAAAATCACTTCAAACCGTAATAATTAAAAAAAGAAAAAGAAAAAAAAAATTGATTTCGAGATCACTCGTGACTAAATATATTTATATACGATAGAGTGAAGGGAAACGATTACGTCATCATCATCATCATCATCATCATTATCATTATCATCATCACGTTCGTAATAAGATTTAAAATTACTTAATTCGGTTCTTTTTTCTCGCGTAAATCTGCGTGACACAAGGTCATAATTTAAAAATCAATTGATTCGAAAAAAAAAAAATAAAATAAAATCTTTTTTTTTTGTATTTGTGGTTTATTATTATTATCATTATCATTATTATTATTATTAGTCTTTTACATAATCGATAATTGTCATCATCATAGAGTAAAAAAACAAACGTCGAATGATTTTTTTTTTCTTTTTTTTAATCATTTTATTTAGAAAAAAGTATATGTAAATAAATAAATAATTTATATAAATTACTCGTCGTGTCACTAACTAAAAAAAAAATTCTATCGACACGAAAAATTATTAAATGAAGAAAATCGAATTTGAAACGAAAGAATTTAAAAAAAAAAAAAAAAAAAAAACAAATTATTATTAGTATTATTATTTTTTTTCTCATCAATTTACCCGACAAATTAAATTTTAATTGGAATGAAAAAAAAAAAAAAAAGACGTGGCAGTAGTCACGGTGAAGGGTAATGATGATGACTTTTTAAACCTAATAAGTTTATAACATTCAACAACTTTTTTTTTTTTTGATTAATTTCCAAACGGAAAAAGTTTTAAATTTAAATTTTTATACAACTATCAAATAAAGTAAAAAAAAAAATTTAATTTAATTCATTCATTCATTCATTCATTCATTCATTGAATGGGTATTAGAGAAACGTTTAAAAAAAATTTGGAATCGTTTTACTTATTTAATAATGAATTCAGGTCTAATTAATTAATTATTCTTTTACTTTAAGTGATCGCGTTTAATCATCGAATTGATGAAAAAAATTTTTTTTTTTTTTTTGTCTACGTCATAAACATGTTTGTCGTGGCAGATGAAAAAAAAAAAAAAATTATTCATTAAAACCGGATTTTTACGTTTCCACTTCCGGTTTTTTTTTTAAATAAAAATTTTTATTATTCGTTAATTATTTTATTTTAAAAGTGAAATTTTTTTTTTTTTTCGTGGCTCATTGTTATTATTTAATAAAATAATTATTTTGCTACCGTGAGAATTTAAAGAATATTCTAGAAACTAACATCGAACATTAGCCGGTTTTATATCGCAATATCCGGTTTTCCTTCTTTTTCTTCTTCTGCTTTTTTTTATTGTTTTTGATTTATTGACTTTCTTTCTTACATGTTTTTCTATTTTTTTTTTTTTACATAATTTCCACGACGTGTAAAAAAAAAAAAAAAAAAACATAAAGAAAACAAACCGGAAATACATTTTATTGTTTAAACGTATAACTAAACTTGTATTTTACCATGTAATTATTATTATTATTATTATTATTATTATTATTATTATTATCATCGTACGATTGTGTGTATTTTCTCGTTTGAAACTTTTTTTTTTTTTTTTTTCTTTTTAATTTTATAATTCGGAAGTCGAAATGATTAATATATTTACAAACGTGTTTCCAACACGTTTCTTCTCACGTTTTCTATAACCACGTCGTATAAAAGTCACAACGTATTACGTAATTTAAATAATAATAATGATATTATGATCCCCCGCCGTTAGAAAAACATGAAAAGACAATGACAAAATAAAAAAAAAAAAAAAAAAAAAAATTATTTTTCTTTCGTTTGTCGATCCTAAACAACAACTTCCGGTTCTGATCCCTCCAGGAATGTGTACGTCCCCAATTCAGGACATAAAAATTCCATAGAGTAATAAAGACTCGGAAAGTCTTGGAATTTATGCGGCTCCGTTAGGGTTGTAAAAAACCGAGAAAAAAACCTATTCGGGAATTTAGTCCTTGGGGAACAGGGAGAAAACCTGGAATGAATGTTGGGGGAGGGGGAAGAAACACTCGAACAAACACACACACAAAAACAAACATTGTGTACGGGGAATATTAATAATAATAATAATAATAAAACATAAAATACTCAAATGACAAAATTGAAAAAAAAAAAAAAAAAAATTGTTTAAATAATAAATAAAAATATTAAATTCGTTATTTATTCGGAATTCATTCAGGTGTTCTAATAATAATAATACTAATAATGATAATGATAATGATAATAATAATAATTTGTTTTTTGTTTGTTAATACGAGAGAGGAAGTAAAACGAGAGATTTAATTGTATAAAATATTTCATAGATAAATAATCGATTAAAAAAAAAAAACAACAATTTTCTTTTAAAAATAATAATAATAATAATAATAATAACCGGAAATGAAAAGACAAAATTTTTCCATGAAAAAAATTCAACGTCGATGACGTGAGTCATAGAGTAAAAAAAAAAAAATTCGAATTTTTAATAATAATAATGGCTGCGGCGGCAATAAAAGATTCTCGATCGGTAAAAAAAAAAAAAAAAAAAAAAAAAAAAAAAATTTCAACGCGATTTTTCGTTTGTTTGTTTGTTTTTTTGCCCGTTTGTTTGTTTGTTTGTTTGTTTGTTGGGAGTTTTTAACAATTTTAAAACTTTCACTAGATGATTTTTATTATTTAAATAAAAAATTTTTTTAACGGCGTAAAATTTAAAAAAAAAAATAAAATAAATAAACACGTCAGTTATGATTTGCGTTTATATAAAAAAACAAAATGGCGGACACACACACATAATTAAAAATCATTGGCAAAAGTTTTTAAAGTTTTTTTTTTTTTTTTTTTTTTTATCGAGTCGAGTAATCAGGTATCGTACAGGTATTGGTTTTTGCGGTTATTTTTTTTTGTTATAAAAATTTTCCAGAACTTAACGCATTCCGTAAAAAAAAAAAAAAAAACAACTAAACCAAACAACCTGGAAGTTCAGGTTCGTTTTTTTTTATACACAACCGGATTTACTGCAATCGAATTATAATTAAATCGATACTAAAAATATTTTTTTAAAATCATAATCGACGTTATCATTCGTTTCTTATCGATAAAAACATCCAGTGACGTCATTGTATACATTTATTACCCTTTTATTTTAACCTACCCTAAATATTTTTCAAAATAATATAGAAAAAAATGCAAAAAAGAAAAAAAAACCGGAAAATTTATAAAGATTTCTAATCACAGAGAGAGAGAGAGAGAGAGAGAGAGAGAGAGAGAGAGAAAATAAAAATATATCGAAACATTTCGAGATTTTCGAGATAATCGATATGAGATTTTCGTGATGACGTCGATTGAAACGAATTTTAATTTAAAAAAAAAAAAAAAATTTTTTTTGCTTTGTCTTTTACATTTTTCGATATTGAATAGAAAAAAAAAATGATAAAATTTTCGATAAATATCGATCGATATAAATTAATCGATTTTTATTTTAAAAAGCGCGCGAATTTTTTTTAATTTGAAAAATCAAAACGTGTGGGTACTTGCGCGTCTTTTAAAAAAATAATAAATTTAATTTATGGTAAATTTTTAATATGACGATGATGATGATGATGATGATAATGATGATGAGGAGAAGGAGAATATTAATAATAATAATAATAATGATAATAATAATATTTGAATTTGATTTATGAAAATGAAAAGACGTAGAAAAAATTATTTATTTACTTATTTACTTATTTATTTTTTTTCTTATTAAATTTCCTTGTGATTTCGGTCAAGGAATTTTCTAGAATATCGAATCTCGATAATAATAATAATAATAATAATAATAATAATTTTTTTTTGCTTTGTCGCGTTGTCGATTTTCGAGGTTTTCAAGCTCGATAAAAAAATTTTTTTTTAGACGGTAAAAAAAGTTTATTTAAAGAAAAAGGAAGAAAATCACAGGAAGCTGGGTGGAAATGAGGAAAATTTTAAACCGGAAGTAAATTCAAAAAGAAAAAAAAAGGAAAAAAATTTTTTTTTATTTTTTAAATTAAATAATAGAAAACTCCGCGAGATAAATTAATGATAATAATAATAATAATAAAACATGAATTTAAATAAAATCAGTAAGGAAAATAAAAAAAAAAAAAACCGGATTCCGGATTCGACGATCGTTCGCGCCACGAAAAAAAAAAAAAATAATAATAATAATAATCGGTCGATTATCGACCAGATCGAAACAAGAAAAATTCCGCCATTTTTATAATTTTTCGTTACGTAATTAAAACAATAATAATAATAATAATAATAATAATAATAATAATTTTTTTTTTTTTTAACGTTATTCATACTTTTGTTTTTTTCTGAACTAAAAAACGAACAAACGAACGTAACGGATCAATCAATACATTTACATAAAAATTACGATTACGTTCGACGTATCGAAAGTTCTCGAAATAATAATAATAATAATAATAATAATGCGATCGTTAATTTATTTATATAAATGACCTTGAATTTTGATAAACAGAAAAAAAGAAAAAATCCACTTGGGAGTCAATGGACGACGAGTTTATTAATATTTTTCAAATGTAAAAAAAAGAAATAAAAAAAAAAAATAAAAAAATTATCCGGTAATTCGTTTGGAACCATGGAATATTCCATTTATTTATTTATTAATAATAATGATGGTGATAATAATAATGATAAAACGACTTTCAAATTACGTAACTTTCACGAGTTAGGAGAGTATTAAGGAAATTGTTGCGGCCGCGTTTGCGCTTATTGACCCATTAAAAAAATATTTATTTCCGGTGTTTCCGAACTAATATAATTTAAAAGGTAAAAAAAAAAAAAAAACCGCGACTCGAAGGGTAAATAAATAAATACGGTAAAACACGTACGTCACTGGAATCATTTAAAGTCTGAAATAATAATTTATCCCGGATTACTAATAATAATAATAATAATAACGGTTTCGTTTAATTAACCAAAAAAAAAAAAAAAAAAAAACTTGAATGCGGATTTACGTAATACGTACGTAAAAATCAATTGGAGGAAGAGGAAGGAGAAGTAGAAAGGGGGAGAAGAGGAGGAGGAGGTGCGTGTGCGTGTCTGATTTCTTAATAATAATAATAATAATAATAATAATAATTTCTCTCACTTTTAACTGGAAAAAAAAAAAATCATTTTTTCTCAACTTCGATAACTTTTTTTTTTTTTTTTACTCAGTTGTCAGTCAATTTAGTAAATACAAATTTTTTTTTTTATTTGATTAACGATAAGTAATTTATCGATCTATCGATGAATCGATCGATCGATCGATCCATCGATTCGTCGATTTTTTCTTACTTTCAAAAACTTACACGTAGGAAATGAAATAAAAAAATTTTTATCGAATATATTTAAGTTGCCATTTTTTTTTTTTTTTTTAACTTTTTTTTTCTCCCTCTCTCTCTCTCTCTCTCGTATGATTATTAATAATTCAAACAAAGTTTTTAATTAATTTTCTCGTAATTAATTAATTATTATTATTATTATTATTATTATTATTATTACGTGGTGCGTGCGATAAATTAATTAATTGTTCTCCGGGTAAAAAAAAAAAATTTTTTAAATAATTTAAAAAAAAAAAATTTATTTATGTATAAAGTCATCGTCGTCGATTAGTTGTCTTCGTCGTCGTCGTCGATGATAAATAAATGAATGAAGGGGAAAAAATTATACCACGTGATCAGGTGGACAGCAGCAAGAATTCACGATTCGTCGGCAAGCAGTAAAAAACATAGTAAAAAAACTTACTTATAAATTGTAGTGCGAACATGACTCCGAATCCGGCAACGATCGCCATCAATTGTAAAATCCCAGATTGATTGTTGGCTCTTTCCCTTTGTAGGACTTCGAAAAAGACGACGTACAAAAGCGTTCCGGCAGCCATTCCCTGAAGAATGACGGTCGATAATTCGCTACCGGATTTCGATGGATCGTTCGAAAGTGCGATTCCGATTCCGATACCCAGAGGGGTGACGAAAGCAAAAGTTCCCAAATATAATAAAATGAGAAAATTTTTCGTTTTCGTGCTCACGAGATCGACGCCGACGCAAAAAGCTATAACGAATTTATGGGTCGCTATGGCCAAAAACAAATACCAAACGTTTGATACTTCGTTTTCCAAACCCACGGCCAAACCCTCGAAAACGGCGTGAAAACTCAATGCCAAAACGGTGAAAAAACCTCTGAAAGTGTTCGCGAGATGAAGAGAATCCCCGGAACTCGACGACGAGGTATCGCTATCGAAAAACGAATGACAATGATGATTATGAGAAGAATGATGGCTCGATTTCTTATACACTCTCGATTTATCGTAATTATTTTTACTCTTATCGTCGTCTTCTGCTTTGCAATCGTCGTGTATTCCTCCGTACGACATGGCGTATATCCCGTATTTATCACCACCATTCAAATGACTCTCCGGATCCAACGGTGAAAATCTATTCGGATAACTTTCTTCGAATATGTTGGTACCACCGACACCGACACCATTACTGCCAACATTTTGATGCAAAGTCGACACGCTCGAAGAATCGAATAAAATTTGCGTCGACATTGATTTCGGACTATTCGAATCGTTTGATATTTTTTCATCCGGATTTAAATGATTCATCTTGGGTCGAGCCGTCATTATTTTTTCGCGTCCGTCCGCCATGACGACGACGTTATTATTATTATTACCACGTCTTTCTTTACCCTTGTTGCAACTCCTCAAACTCACCGTCCTGTGGAAAAACGTTTCGTCCTCGTTGTGATTGTGTTTTCTTTCGATGACGCCGTGTACGATTTCTTCGATTAAATAAACGAAAAAAAATCCCAGGCAGAAAACCAAGTCTGCCAACTGTGGAAAATCCGGTGCTTTTTTTTCCTTTATCAAATGTTCTAATTCTTCTCTCACTTCCGGTTGCAAGTGTATGAATGTTGTAAATATCAAAACTCCACCGCCGAAACAAAGTAATAACGATATGACTAGATTTCCGTGACTTGTTTTTCCGCCACCACCGCCTTCGTTATTTTTAATAAAATCCCAATTGAACCATTTGGCTAATTTTAACGGAAGTAGACCCAGTAAAAAGGAAACTAATCCTAAAACGACGATCGATAATACTTTTGCCTTTATCAAATCTTTATACACCGTGTTTTCAATGTCGTTTATTTCCGTTAAATTTTTTAATAATTGTTCCGTTATTATTCCATTTACGTCAGACGGATTAACTATCGAATATTCTTCTCCCGCCATTTTTTATTATTATTATTATTATTATTTTTTCTTTACTTATTCAATTTTATAACGATTTATTATTATTAATAAAATTCATTTACTTCACCATTTTTCACCTTTTTTTTTAAATCACAATCACGGAGAGAAAAATCACTTTTTACACATTAATAAAATAATTACATAATTTTACGAAAAAAAATAAATAAATAAATGATGATAATAATAATAATAAAACAAAGTCGAATACGCACAAAAGGAATGAAGGAAGGAAGAAACCGACCGTGACGCGAATTTTTTCTTAAAATTCCAACGGAAACATCATCATCATCATCGTAATCGTAATCGCGACTACACGTGTGTCAATGTTAATTTTTTTATCTCCTTCTCTCTCTCTCTCTCTCTAATGCCACGAATGCTAAAGAATGCGATTTTTATTTTTTTTTTTCAACTTGATTTTATAACTTTCGATTGGTTACCTGTAAATAAATAAATAAATAAAAATTATTATTAACTTTAAGCAAAAAAAAAAAAAAAAGAAGGCGGTGGAAATTTTTTTACTTTATTTATTTACTTATCGATTATTTATTAATTTATTGATTTTTTGGGGGGAGGGGGGAGGAATAGAGAAGGGGAAGGGAATTTGTACGACGTTGATGTTATTGAAATATTTGAAAACTTCTCATCATCATCATCGTTATTATAACTTTGGTTTAAAAAAAAAAAATTTTTTTTTTATTTTGTCGTAACGGTGAAATCGGTAAACTGTGAAAAAGTTATGAAATTCCCCATCTCCCCTCCCCCCATTTCTCCCTTTTTAGTTTTTTACAGATTTATTAATATTAGTAATAATGATAAAGAAAGAAGTTTGTTTGTTTGTTCGTTTGTTTTTGTACGGTTCGAATAACATCGGTGCCTTTTTTTTGGATTGAGTAACTACTAATAATACGTTTAATAATTTTTTTTTTTTTTTTTAATGTTTTGAAATTTATTTATAATTGTTTCTTAACAAGTATTATTATTATTATTAGTCGAAGCATTCATCGTTTTTTTTTGGAAGGTAAAATTTATTGAAACTACAGTAGATGCAATACGTTCAAAATGAAGAAAGAGAGAAGGTGGAATGAAGAGAGAGATAGGGATAAAGAAACGAAAGAAAATTTTAAAAATAAGAGAGGAAGATAAAGAGAGATAGAGAATAAAATAGGAAGAAAAGAGAAACAAAAAGGAGAGAGTAATAGACAGAAAAAAAATGGAGAAAGAGAGAAATAGCCAAAGAGAATGGTAAAGAGAAGGAGAAAAGGGAAAATAACACACACACACACACACACACAAGAATGATGAGAAAATAAAAGATAAAGAGAGAACAAAAAGAGATACACGGAACAAAAAGAGAACAGAAGGCAAAGAGAGAGGGAAATAGCACAGAGAAAAAGAGATAGAGGGACAACACGCATATATACGCAGTTGAGAAAGATGAGA
Source organism: Pediculus humanus corporis (assembly GCF_000006295.1). Taxonomy (NCBI): domain Eukaryota; kingdom Metazoa; phylum Arthropoda; class Insecta; order Psocodea; family Pediculidae; genus Pediculus; species Pediculus humanus. The sequence continues at coordinate 1,132,533 of NW_002987884.1, read as the reverse complement.
GGGAATAAAAGGCGAAAAAAAGAATGAGAAAATTAGCAAAATTAGGAAAATGAGACAGAAAGAAGGATAAGAGAATTAAAAGGGAAGAAAGAGAGAAAAAGAGCGAGAGAAAAATAGAAAAAGAGATAGATTTACAGGAGACGAAGAAACGGAAATAACCAGAGACAGACAAAGAGAGAGAGAGAGAAAAAGAGAGACAAACAGAAGACAATGAGAGAGAAGGAAATATCCAGAAACAGACAAAGAGAAACAGAAAAGAGAGAGAGATACACACGCACACAGATGAGAATAAATACACAGATGAGAAAGATGAGAGAGAATAAAAGATGAAGAGAAGAGAGAGAGAGAGAGAGAAAAATTTCATTATCCAATTGTCTTATTATAATAATCAAAAAATAATTTATTTTTCTTAACGTCAAATTTATTTTGACAAAAACGAAAGACGAAAAAAAACAAAAATGATAATAAACGTTATTTGTGATTTTTTTTTTTAAAACAATTTATGACCAGTAGTTAGGTAAAGTTTTACAGATGATTAAACATGAATGCTTCGATGGTTGCATTAAACGATAGCAAATTGATCGTTAAACGATTACTAATTTTTTTTTTTTTTGTTACGTGAATTATGATTTCCCCCCCCCCCCCATGTAAACTCACTCAAACAAACGTTTCCGTTATTTTCTTGTAATTTCAAAAAAAAAAACACGTGCGTTTAAAAATTGAATTTTAATTTTTTTCTGATTTTCCCGCCAAAACAAAATTTTTTAAATTTTAAAAATTTAAAAAACTAAAAAAAAAAATGTCATCAAAATAACATTATTATTATTATTATTATTATTATTATTATTATTAAAAAAAAAATTGAAAATTATTACAAGGACGAAATAACGAAACCGGCTAATTATCATCATTATCATCATCATCATCATCATCATTATTATTATTATTATTAACAATAAACAATGGAATTTTTTGGAAATTTTCGCCGTCGAAAGAAAAATAATTTTTTTTTTTTTAATTTCACGTTTTTATCTTTTACGCGTTAAAAAATGTTTTAAAACATGTTCGCGAGAAAAAAAAACAAAACACTTTAACGCGATTTAATTATATGTTTAAAAAAAAAATCGTGTCACCAGAAAATGAAAATGAAAACGAAAATGAATATGAAAAAAAAAAAAAGTTAATTTTCACACGCAATTAATTTTAATGAAAAATTTTTAATTAGTCGAAGGAAAAAAAAAATCTTCTTTTTACTTGTTTTTTTTTTTTTTTTTAGAAATCTAACAACAGATGATGATGATGATGATGATGATGATGATGATGATGATGATAATAATAAATGAGTTTTCAAGGCCAAGGTTATAACCTATATGTTACGATTAAACGAATCTTCACCGTGTGTGTAGTACCGCGTTTCCGTTGCTTCATTTTATTTTATTTCATTTTATGAATTAACTCAACATGAATTATAGAGAATTTAGTTAACTTTAAGAACTATAAAACTCTATAAAACGCTGTAAAATGCTATAAAATATCCAAGAGCTATAAACGCGAGAAAAAAAAAGCTGGAAAAAAAATAAGAAAAAAAATTTTTGTGAAGTTTCATAACATCTTAACGTTTCTACACCTCATCGATCGACGCCATCTTTATTTATTTAAAAAAAAAAAAAACTAATTATTAAATTATAATTTAAATTTTTTATTCTAGAAGGTTTCGGATAAAATTTTTTTTTTTTTTTTACTTTCTCCAAAAAAATTGAGAAAAACGTATAACGCAAAACGTAAGAAAAAAAATTCCAAAAGTTTCACTCGAAATTTTCAATTCGGTATCGTCGTCATCATCATCATCATCATTATTATTATCATTATCGCGTACTCGCGATCGATGTCATATAATTAAAAAAAAAAAAACTTTCAAACGTCACGCAATAAATAATAATAATTATTATTATTATTTTAAACCTGAAAATTTCAAATTTACACGTGAAAACCATCGAAAAAAAATTAAAAATAAATTTTAAAAATCACGTGACGTTATAAATCACGATCGTTTATTAATAATAATAATAATAATATTGATGTGCCAGTTTAAAATGATTCCCCGCCCTTCACACCCCCACCCCCTCACCACCACCACAAAACTTTTTTATTATTTTGACTTCCGGATTAGATTAAAAAAAAAAAAAATTAAAAATGATTCGTGACGTAGATTGTTGTTCCCATTCAAAACAAATCATGTGTAAAAGAGAATCAATTAAAAAACAAACGGTTGTAACAATCGTTAGAAATGATTGTTTGTCTGTTTGTTCGTTTGTTTGTTGGTTAGTTACACGTTGGAAAAAAAAAAAAATTTCAAAAGAAAAAAAAATCGATAAATAAATATAATGACGTGTCGTACAATCGTTTTTTTTTTTTTTTTTGTTAAAATTTTTTTAAAAAATTTGCAAACTCAAATGTTTTACTATTATTATTATTATTATTATTAAAACAATCGCGTTCACCTAATTTTTTTTTCAAATAGTTTTTATTTCGTCTAGAAATATTTTTAATAATAACAAAATTGCGAAATATGATAATAACAAAAAAAAAAAATTTGAAAACAACAAACGCGAGAAAAATTATTTCAAAAAAAAAAATTCTGGTTGACTTACTCTCTTGTCTTATCACAACTTGAAGAAAACAACCCAACAACGTTTGTCTATAACAAAACAACAACAAACAGGTGAAATGAAAAATTTGAATTATTTAAAGAAAAAAAACAATCTTAAAACGCAACAAAAAAATATTAAAATATAAAATTTTGAAGGGGGGGGGTGTAAAATACAAACAAACAAACAAACGAACAAACGAATGCAACAAACTCGACTGATAAAAAAAATTTTGTAATCAATCTGGCGTTACTACACACTTATGTTAATAATAAATGATAATTAATAAATTTTTTTTTTTTTTTTCAAAATTGATAAAATTGATTGCGTCTTCTTTTTTTTTTCCTATCGATAATCGATCGATCGATCGATCGATGGATCGATCAACGCGAGAGTAAACCAAAAAAAAAAAAAAAATTAATTACCTTGTAAAGAAAAGTGAAACAAAAACTCACTAAAGTTTTTCCTTTTCTATAAAAAAATTTTTTTTTTGTTTGAGATGTTGAAACCTTCTTTATATCGATCGATTTGATCGATCTTTAATGGATTTAAAATCGATTGAATCGTTCGAAACAATACAATGAATTAATTAATTCTTTTTAAAATGCGATGCCTTTGTTTATTTTTCGATTATTCGCGAATGTTTTCAGCGTCGGTTTTACGTCATTCGATTCAAATTTTTCTTTTTTTTTTTTTTTTCTTTTCGATTCTTTTAAATAAAATTATAAAATCGATTTAAAAAAAAAAAAAAATATATCGAACGATACGAGATCGATTCGATCGATACAAGAACGAAATAAAAATTTTAAAAAAAAGGAAAAAAGAAATTAATTTCCGGATGTTGAGAATTAGAGAGAACAATTAAAAAAACAAAAAAAGGAAAAAGAAAACCAAAAGTATTAATTAAAGGTAATAACGGAGTAATAATGATAATAATAATAATACTTTGATGAATGCAGACATAAAAGATTTGCGATACGCCCGTAAACAAATATTGTGTGAAATCATTTCCTGTCGACACGTTATAATTATTTACAAACGTTTGTTAATAAAAAAAAAAATTTTATTAGCATTATTATTTCTTTCTTTTTCGAAGACATTCACGGGTTGTATTTAATACATACAAAGTATTATCATTATTTCTACATGGCGATGAAAAAAACGACGTTGGGGAAAAAAGGCGGGGGGAGGGAAAGGAATGGAGAAAATACGAAAAATTCTACTGCTGCTGCTACTACTAGTACTGTTACTCTTGTTCTTTTGGACATGAAAACAAACGGTGATGAAAACATTATTTTTATTAAAAATAATTTTTGAGGGGAAACTGACTGTTGGAACAATATTTATTACGAAAACAAACGGCAAAAAAAATTACTTTTGATGAAACAAACGGTGAAAACCTTAATTTTAATAAATACAACAAATGGCGAAAACATTAAATTACATTCCGTTAAAAACACTTTCAGAGGGAAGCAAACAGTTAAAACATCATTTACTATGAAAACAAACGGGTAAAAATTTATTTTTCACGGAAACAAACGGAGACAAAATTTTATTTTTCACGGAAACAAACGGAGATAAAATTTTATTTTGACAAAAACAAACGATAAAACCTTATTCTTATAAATAACAAACGAAAAAATTTTATTTTTCGGAAAAAACTAACTGTTAGAACATTATTCATTACAGAAACAAATTGAGAAAAATTTAATTTTAACAAAAACAAACAGTGAAAACATTATTCTGATCAAAAACAAACGTTAAATTTTTATTTTTTGAGAGAAACTGATTGTTAAAACATTATTTTCCCCCACGAAAACAAACGGAGAAAAATTTAATTTTAATAAAAACAAACATTGAAAACGATATACCTATCAAAAACACATGCAAGTTTTTTTTTTTTTTTTTTTTTTTTCTTAAGAAAACAAATTGTGAGAAAAAACATTATTTTCGATGAAAACAAACAATAAAAAATCTTATCCCGATTAATAAGAAACGGTAAAAGTTTACTTTTGAACGAAATTGAATGTTAAAATAATATTTACTAAGGAAACAAACGGAGAAAAAAATTAATTTTGAAAAAAAAAAAAAAAAAAAAAAAAACAAACGGTGAAAAACTTGATTTCCAAGAATACAACAAACGGTGATGAAAACATTATTTCCATTAACAACAATCTTTGAGGGAAGTTTGCTATTAGAACATTATTTAACAAACGGAAATAAACGAGGAAAAAAAATTATTTTCAACGGAAACAAATCGAGAAAAATTTAATTTTGACAAAAACAAACGATGAAAACAATATTCCGATCAAAAACAAACAATGAAAACAATATACCAATGGGAAACAAACGGAAATTTCCTTTTATTTTCCCGAAGAAAACAAATTGTTGTGGTAAACATTATCGAAACAAACGAAAAAACAAAAACTAGATAAAAACAAACCGAATTGCTACTGCTACCACCACCACCACCACCAGTTTCGACAAACAATTTTTCCCTGTTATCCATAACAAACGATAAAAAAATATTTTCGTACAGACACGAACAAACAAACGTTTATTTAAAAAACGTTAAGCAAAGTTTTAAAAATGGGGAAAACGCACGTATATATATATATATAAATAAATCAATCGAAAATTTTTTTCTAGGTTAATTATATTTTAAATTATCCGAATAACAACAACAACAACAACCAAACTTTATTATTTTTCTTTCATTTAAATTTCTCACGCACGTAAATCGTTCTATATTTATATAGAGCTATACCAACTATAATATATTTATAGCTACTTTTAAACGCTATAGGAAATAAAATTTTTCATTTCATTGTCACAAAAATCAAAAACTCGATTTATACTAATCGTTTATGTGGGTTATGGTCATCTGGAATTAACTAAAGACACTTTTTTTTTTTTTTTTTATTAAACTAGTAACCTGGCTGACACTGCTCACGGCATATCCTGTTTATAAAAAAAAAAACCTATATCCGGTTTCATATATTTCTTCCTCCTTCCCTCCCCCTTCCTTACATTTCGCGATTACCCTTAATAATAATAATAATTTCATAATCGTTATCATTCATGATAATAAAAAAAAATTTTTATTTTTTTACGAAATCGAAAATAATATTATATATTACCCGACGATGCTAATGACACGACACGTAAAAAAAATTTTCAATTTTTAAATAACGTTTCGATTACGAATATCGAATCGATAACGAAATTACTTTATTGCAAAAAAAAATGAAAAAAAAAAAAAATTTCAATTAATTTTACGACATGCATCGTCGAAATTTCTTCTTCTAGAACATTCTAAATGAACAACAACAAAAAAAAATTTCTTTCGTAATGATAATAATGATGATGATAATAATAATACTACTACGTTGGCAATCTATGATTTATTTTGAAACATTATACGGTTTATTTATAGTTTTTTTTTCTCTAATTTTTATTTTTACTACTGACACGAAAAAAAAATTTTTTTTTTTTTGTTTTGCGAGCAAATGATGACTCACGATTAAATGAATCGTACCTGGAATTTAAATTACACGTGAATAAGAAAAAAAAAAAAAAAAAAAAAAAAACCAAATTACGTGTGGAGAAAGAAACGCGGTGAAAATATTTAATTTGAATTTGTTTTTTTTTTCTTTTTTTTTTTTTTTTTGCGTTCGTTTAAAAATTATACGTCACCAACCCTTTAGGGTCACGCACGCACGCACACGCGCACCTCCCCCTCTCTTCCCCATCCCCTCGTTCCCGCTCTCGCTCCCGCAAAGCCCCACCGCCCCAAGAAAAAATGGGAGATTCTCATTTTGGGACGACGGTAAAATGGTTCTTTTTTAAATCGTGACTTTAGAAGTACGGGAAGAGGGGAGGGAAAGGAAGAGAAGAAAAAAACGTGGGAATAGAATACATCCCGATTAAAAAATTTACCCGGACCGTAAAAATTGTTTGCGTTTGTTATCTTCCCTAAAAGTTTTTTTTTTAATTTGAAACAAACGCGCGTTTGTTTTCCGCTGTTTTTTTTTCTAGTTACACGATTTTTTTTTTTTGTTTTTCATTGGTCAAAGACCTCCTAGCAAAAAAAAAAAATAATAATAATAATTTTTTCAAGGTTCACCCTTAAAAGACCTCGCGGAAGAAGTCACGAACGTTAAAGCGTTATTAAGTTGTTTTTTTTTTTTTTTCAGGGGAGAAGCGGAAAAGAGGAAAGGAGGGAGGGGAGGGGCGAAAAAATTTTATTTACACGTAAAAATTCATTGTGGTATAATCATCATCATCATCATCATCGTAGTCGTCGTGAATATAATTATTTTGCAGTTATTTTATGAAGTAATTAATTACGTAACGTCGTTTTTTTGTTTTAATTCCACGCGTTTATTATTATTATTATTATTTCCACTATTAAACACGACAAGGCTCTTATTTGTCGGGGTTTTTAAGTATTTATCCCAGGTTTCTACCCGATTCCTTAGGGACAAATACTCGAATTTCGGTGGTGCCACTTATTATAAGATAGCACCACATCAATTCTTGAAGGTCTTCCTGAGTCCATCTTTATTCGATGGGAACGATTTGTCTCCTGAACTGGGCTCCAGTGACTAACATCTTTGGAGTGGCCAGGTCAGAAGCAGTGAAATTCACATTCTCGTCGAGCTGCCTCAGGTCGACCGTAGAACAAGATTTTGTTTTTGGTTCTTACTTTGTCTTGTTCTCATTTTTTTTTTGCTCTTTTTTAAGCCAACAGCACGTGGCGTTCTCAAACGGTCACCCATCCAAGTTTGCACCACGCCCGATGCTGCTTAACTTCGGTGATCGTACGGGAACCGGTGTGACCAGCACGCTATGGCCGTTGGCTTATTATTATTATTATTATTATTATTATTATTATTATTATTATTATTATTTATAAATAGATTTTTTTTTTTTTTAATCGATGTTTTCCCGATTTTTTTTTCTTCTCTTTACTTTTTTTTTAAAACGTGAACGTAATAAAAAAACTGTTCGAATTATTGAGAACGTGACGACGACGACGACGACCGATTGTCGCCGCCATTAAGAACGAAATAAATTCAATTAAAAGCGCATGAGTAAGTTTTATATTTACTACTGACACGCGAAAAATATTAAATCGGGAAACAGTAAGAGAGAGAGAGAGAGAGAGAGAGAGAGAGATGTGACGTAATATGAAAAAAAATCTGTTTTTTTTAAATTTGAGATGGTTCTATCCAATCGCACAATAAACGGATTTCATCTCGTTTTGATTGTTTAGTACCCGCCGCCGCCGCCACCGCCACCACCGCCGTCGAATTACCCGAACGATAAAATACTAAACGTAATGGATTCGGTTATGACGTTGACGATGACGTCACATAAAATATATAAAAATCATTACAAAAGTTAAAAAAACCGTCACCGGTCTCTCTCTCTCTCTCTCGTGAACTTTATAGTCACGACGATGATAATAATGATAATGTAAAAAAATTTTAACGCGATGATGACGACACGAAACGATAATAATAATAATAATAATAATAATAATAAAGAGATATTAACATTTCTTTTTTTTTTTTTATGCGACTCCGGTGAAATTAAATTTTAAATTTTTTTTTTTTCCCACATTCGAAAAATTTTGGCAATTATCACGACGATTCATTATTCCGTTGATATTAAATGATAACAATTTAAAAAAAAAAAAATTAATTAAAATTCGTAGCAGACGACAAAAAAAAAAAAATATATATATATATATACACATATACTTACATATATATTTTACGTAAAACGAAAAAAAAATAAAATAAAAATAAAATGAAAACGTGAATGAATTTTCTAATTATTTTTTTATTAATATTAAAATAATGATAATAATATTTTGATGGTGCGTGCGCGTGTGTACGCTCGTGTGTGTGTGTGTGTCTCTCGAACCGCCATTTTGTTTTCTTTTACTCATTTAAATAAAATAAAAAATTTTTTAAAATCAATTATTTCTATTATTAATTTTTTTTTTAAAAAATAAATTCAAAATGGCGTTCGTTCATCATATCGTTCGAACGGTATATATAATAATAGTAATAATAATAATTTTTTTTTTAAATTTAAATTTACGACAGAATTGCATGCAGAAGACAAACAAAATAATAATAATGATAATAATAATAGAATAACGCTTTTCGATGCGAAAGGGAGAATAAGTTATAAAAGAATTTTTTTTTAAATGTAAACTATAGAAGAATTAAAATTAATAATAATAATAATAATAATAATAATAATAATAATAATAATAATAATGATGATGATGATGATGATGATGATGATGATGATGATGATGATGATGACGAAAGAAACCTTTCAACTAATTTTTATTCTTAAAATTAATTTTTATATTACGAAAAAAGAAAGAAAAAGAAACAAACCCCCTTGAAAATTATTTAAAAAAAAAAAAAAAAAAAACAATTAAAATAAATAAATTATTTAATACGTCACCAGGTTTACAGGTTTCGTGAAATATATATATATATATAAATTTTTCACGGTTGTTGTTTGTTGTTAATTATTATTATTATTATTAAAACGTCCGTCGATCGATCCTAACAACGATAGAAAAAAAATTCGATAATAATAATATTATTCATAAGAATAAATTTTATTTTTTTAAATTTTCTTTTATTATCATTATCATTATTATTATTATAGCGCGCTATAAATTTAAATCGTTTCGTGGGGGGGGGTTGAAACAAAAGAAATAAATAACTTTTTTTTTACTCACACGAAACTGCAACGGATAAAAAAAAAAAACGTTTCAAATATAAATAAAATTTGCCGCCATCATTAAAAATAACGTCGTGTATTTAGACAACAAACGGAAAAAAAAAGAAGAAAATTGTACGCGTGAATATTTAACGATCGTTATTGCAAATGACAACAATATCGAACAAAAAACAAAACGAACGAAGAGAAAAAAAAATTTACTTAAAAACAAACAAAATATTCTACTAACGAACGACAAATTGTTTTCTTTTTCCGTTTGTTTGTATGTTTGTTTTATTTATTAAATTTTATATTTTTTTTTCAACGGAAAATATTTTAAAAAATAAAAATTTACTTACGAAAAAATAAAAAAAATAAAGTAAAAAACAAACGCGAATTATAATAATAATAATAAAATAAAAACAAACGAGAATTTAATGAAAACAAACGCACGTCAAATAAAAATTAATATGAACGTCGAGAGACTCCGTCTCGTACTGACCCGCTCACTAGGTTACCTACCAAATGAATTTTTTTTTTTTTCTCCTTCGCCCACTCTCATACAAACAACACTACTAACAACAACTTTCGTTTGTCGTTTCTACGTTACTTAAACAACAACAACAACAACTACAACTTCTCCGCGTTATTCCTACTACCTAATGGTTATAACATAACAGTTTTTCTTTTCTTTTTAAATCTTTTTAAATTTTTTTTACCACTCATGCTATCAACGATGATACCACCATTACTACCACCACCACCACCACTACCACCGCAACCGCCGCCATATTTTTAAAATCCGAACAATAAAAAACGTAACGATAATAATAATAATAATAGAATAACAAACTGGGTTCGTGCGGAAATAATTTTTATAGCGTAACCTAAAATCGACTATTATCGAGTTTTTTTTCTTTTTTTCTTTCGTATCTTTCGAAGAAGGTCCTTAACGATTTAATAATAATAATAATAATGATGATGATAATGATGATGATGATGATGATAATAATAACAATAGAGAATTTTTTTTAGGTGATGTGAAGAAATGGAAAAATAACAATTTAACTTTATAATTTATATTATGATTCATTCGTTAAAATCGCGTATGAAAATAAATAATAATAATAATAATAATAATGGTTGTTTAAAAAAAACAAAAAGTTTCATTATTTAAATATATATATATATATATATATATATATATATATATATATATATATATATATATATATATATATATATATATATAAACAACCGCCGTTTGTTTTGTTTAACAACAACCACCACCACAATTATTATTAATAATTTATAATTACAAACGATTTGGCATAGTTTGCATCCCCATTCGTTCTCTCTCTCTCTCTCTCTGTCTCTAATTGGTAATTAAGAAAATTATATTTTTGTTTTTTTTTTGAATATTTGACAAAAACAACAACAACAGCAACAACCGCACGAAACAAACGAAAATGTTTGCAAACATACAAAAATTAAGTGTAGAAAAATTTTTTTAAAATTAAAAAGTAAAATTCGTTATCCCGAATATCGATTATAAAATTTTTTTTTGTAAAATAACGACGACGGCAACAACGAACAACATCAACAAACAAACAAACAAACAAATTTCCTTTCTTGTAATTTAGTGCAAAAAAAAAAATAGAAATGGAAGTTTTGTTTAACGATTATTTATCAAATTAAAAAAACTTTTTTTTTTTTTTTTTAAATTTGCGCGGGAGGGTTTCGAATTTTCAAAAAAAAAAAAAAAAAAAAAAAAAACGGGGCAGCAACCAAGAAAATTTTCGTAATAAAAGAAAACAAACAAATAAAAACTTTCGATAACTTTTTCGAAGGATATAAAGGGCGAATTGTTTTTTATTTTTTTTTAGCAAGAAGGACGACAACCCTTGAAAATTAAAAATATTAATCAGATCAATCAGGGATTGATTGATTGATTGAATGAATGAAGAACGAACGAACGAACGAACAAACGGGAAAAATAAAAACTCGATCTCCCTCAAAAAAAAAAAAAAAAAACGAAAAAAAAATTAGAACAAAAATATAAATATTAAAATTTATAATTATAAAATTATTCAATATCGTTTGTTTAATACGAGGCAAACAAACAAACAAAATCCGCAAATAACAAACATTTTAAATAAGAAACCAGATGGTGAAAGTAATTTAACATTGATATTATTTAATCATCCGCCCGATACAAACACAAACGAATCAATTTTTTTTTTTTTTTTATGTATACTGTTTGTTCAATCCTCCTCTACGAAAAATTTGTTTGTTTTACAAAAAAATTAATAATAATAATAATAAGAGGAAAAACAAAGTTTGTCTGTTACACGTGCAACAAATTTTTTTTTTAAGGTAATTGACTGAATACGATCATCAAATTGCAAGGTTAAATTTTTTCATTTCCTTTTAATAAACAAACAGCTTTTAAAACAAACGAAGAGAGAGAGAGAGAGAGAGAGAGAGAGAGAGACGGGAAAGAGAGAGATGAGTTTAAGAAAAGTTTAAAAATTTTTCCCGAGTTGAAAAGAAAATATTAATAATAATAATAAACATACCTTTTAGATTAAATTGAATCGAATGGGTTTTGTTTCGTTAATTTCCCTGCCCTGGTTGTTGTTGTTGTTATTCGCGATCTTTCAACAAACACCAGCGAAAGAATCAAATAGAATCAAATGCAAACTCTTTTATATATATATATACATACATAAGTATAAATTTATAAAACATGGCCGACATATTTAATAACGATAACAATCATCAACTTAAAACGATTTAAATGATTTCGGCCTATTCAATTGGTAAATTGCAAACACGCACACGCACACGCACTCACACACACTTATGACAATTTTTTTTTTTTATCACTTTGTGTTTGTTTGTTTCTGTGAAAAATTATTAAATCGTTTCAGTCTACATTCGTACTCATCCGTAGAAATTCGTAATTTGAATTCTTCGCGTTGTCGTTTGTCGTTTGTTCTTTTTTTTTCTTTTCTTTTCTTTTTAATGATTTATTTGTATACAAACAGAAATGACTGATAATAAATAGAAAGTCGAGATTTTATTTTATTTTATTTTCTTGCTGGATTCCCCATTTGGTTGAAAATAAAAATGGCGGCGGTTCGACAATAAAAAAAAAAAAAATTAAAATAATAATAATAATAATAATAATAATAATAATAATAATAATAATAATAATAATGAAAAAAAACTTTTACCTGGCAAACAAAAAAAAAAAATTTATTTTCGATTCACATTATATTATTATTATTATTATTATTATTATTATTATTATTATTATTATTATTATAAATGAAATAAATACGATAATGATAATGATAATGATAATGATGATGATAATAAAATTTCACCTACAAAACGCGTTTTTTTTTTTTTTTTTTTGGAATAAATTTAATAACCCGACGAGAAATGTTTAATTAATTTATGTGACCTTTGACCTTTGTGTTGTTGTAAAATTAATTTGACGTACGGTTGATTCTTTATAAAAAAAAAAAAATTTTTTATTTATCGTCGTGCAGGTGAATTTTTTTTTATTAAAAAAATTATTATTGTTATTATTATTATTACTTGTTAATCGAGGTATGATTTCCGGGGGGAGGTGGGAGGGAAAGGGAGGGAGGGAGGGGGAAGATATTTGTTTCGGAATTCGGGAAGCTTAGTCAGAAAGTTTTCATTTGTCTTCGACCTATTTGACCTTTTTCAAAAAAAAACCGAGATCGAATCTTAAAACTTTAGAAATTTCTAGAATACTAAAAAAAAAAAAAAAAAAAAAAAAAAAATGAAAACGCGAACGTAATAAGTCAGTGAAAATAACAACAAACAAACAAACAATCGAAATCCCCACACGACAACCACAAACAATAATAACAACAATAATAATAACGAGTGAAAAGTTTTTTAAAACGTAACGATTTTTAATAAATTAATAATAATGATGTTATTTAATTACTTACGTCTTTATTAATAAATAAATAAATAAATAATTTATTACGTAATTAATTAGGTTGTTATCGGTTGAATGAACTTTTAAAACAACAACAAAAATTATAAAAAAATATTTTTAAACAAACAACATGTTTGACATACAAAAACGCGATCGAGTTTTTTATTTTTTCTTTACGGTTTTCGTATTTTTTTTAATTTTTAAACGACTTTGCATAAAAAAAAAAAAATTATAAAAATCTGGAAAAATTTTCTGGAAAAATGGGGAACGAAAGGGGGAAGAAGGGGGATAAGATAAGAAGAAAGCGAATGAATTTTAAAAGGGGGATTTTAGAGTATATCGAAATCTCGTGACCTAATGACACGACACGCTAGAGTCGAAAACGTTTTATTTTTTTTTATAATAAAATTTAAATTAATTGGGGAGATGGGGGAGGAGTGGGAAGGGGGAAAGAGGAAAGGGGGGAAGGTAAGGAACGTTGCCAACGATATAAAAAAAAAAAGAATTTTTTAGAGATGAGACATGAAAAATTGGCACGCACCCACCCGCGCCTTGCACGTTTGATGGCATCTTTTTTAATACCTGAATCGAAATGTCGTGGAACTAGAAAGAAAGATGATCGATCGATCGATAATTTCGATTTGTTTTCCGATTCGATTGTTGATTGGTACCTACCACTCCCAATGATAAAATTCTTCGATGACTTTGTTAATTTTTTGTTATTTCGACTTCTTTCATAAAAAAAATTTTTTTTACGTCACATTACAAAAAATCAATAATAATAATAATAATATCGTGATAATCGTCGATTGTTGCTAAGAATAAGGGATAAAACTATTACGAAACCCTCCCCCTCCCCCCGATAAACAATCAACTAATGTTCGGAAACAAAAACGATTTCGTCGTCATCATCAAAAAAAATTTTTGTGTAAAAATTAATCGAAACCGTTAAAACATACAAAAGCAGAAGAAAACATAAGAAAATTATTTATAAATAAGGAGTTGAGGATTCTTATTACACGATCACTTTTTTAAATAATTCGAAGAAGATTTCCGGATGTTGTATCAAAAGATTCCTAAAAGGAAACAACTCCTGAGGAATATGATATGAAGGAAGGACAAAAGACAAATCGATAATAACACAAAGACGTACCTTAATAATAATAATAATAATAATAATAATAATAATAATAATAATAATAATAATAATAATAATAATATGAATGATTTATTTATTTATTGTTTTAAACGAGGTAATTAAATGTTAAAAAGGGATTCCCCGTGGCATAATAATAATAATAATAATGGGGACATTTTATATGGAATCTACCGGATGATCGTAGGTTATAAAAAAAAAAAAATTATTTAAAGGTATTACGTAAGATCATCATCATTTTTTTTTTATATATCAATATCATCATCATTATCACCATCATCATCATCGTCACCACCACCACCATCATCATCATTATCATCATCATCATCATCACCACCATCATCATAATCATCAACACCTTTACCATCGTCATCACAACCACCACCGCTACCATCATCATCATCATCGTCATCACCACCGTCAGCATCATCATCATTGTCCCCACCGCCGTCATCATCATAATCATCATAATCATCATCATCATCATCATCATCAGTAAAAAAAAAAAAAATAAATAAAAATTTATGACGTAATCATCTCATTCAAATATGGCGTAAAAATTTCGATCTTCTCTCTCTCCTCTATGGTATCGTTTCGATTGTTGTTTATTTACGGAAAAGCATTATTATTATTATTATTATTATTATTATTATTATTATTATTATTATTATTATTATTATTATTATTATTTTCACTCATAATCACAAAACAATTCCTCTTCAATATTTATTATTCCAGGTTTCTCTTCGCCGATCCCTAAGGAATAAATAATGCCTGAATATGATGCTGCATGCTCCTAATCTTGCACTCCCGCGTCCTCTCATCATTATTATTATCGGGTTTGACTTTCCGTTTGCATAACCTTAACCCTGAATGATTGTCACGAGTTAATAAACGTGAGTTAAAAGAATAAGAATTTTTAAGAGAGAGAGAGAGAGAGAGAGAGGGAATCTCATCAAGGTGTTATCAACAATGAATGATTATCATAAAAATTACGTATTGAAATGTTTTTTTGTCTTCTTCGCACTCATACAAAAGGGAATCATAAAAAAAAATTTAAGAAAAGAAAAAAAAGGGGGGAAAACCGGAAATGAAAATTGAAAATCCTACTGGAACGATGATGATGATGACGACGTTTATTAACCGTGTAAGGACGAGTAATATTTTTAAATTTATAAATTAAAATTTTTTCCTCTTTATATTATTATTATTTTTTAAAAGTATAATCATAATTAATATTAAATTTAAAAAAAACGTGGCAGGAACCGTTTTTTTTTTTTTAAACGAAAGATAAATGATTTTTTTTTTTTTTTTTAATTTTCGGAAGTAGCGTTTAAATTATTATTACTATTATTTTAATAGTTTTTTTTTTCTGAGTTATTAAAATGTGTTTAGGGTGAATCGTGGTAGTAGAAAATGATCGGTTAATTTTTGTCACGTGTTTTGGAAATGTTATTACCACAAAAGAAAACCGTAATGAGATGAGAAAATAATGATCCGAACGTTACGCGTACAATTCAAACATCATCTTAAATACGTTTGGATTTTTTATATAAAAAAAAAAAAAAAAACGTGGTGGAATTTTTATTTGTTTTTTATTATAATTTCCTCTCGCCACTTTTTCCCTCTCTCTCTTTCCCTCTGTGTTTCCTTTTCCTATTTCTCTCTCTCTTTCTGCGTCTTTCTGTTCCTATTTCTCTCTTTTTCTCTTTCTTTTTCAGTTTCTCTCTTTATGTTCTGTTTTTCTATCTCCCTCTATCATTTCCTCTATTCACTATCTTTGTTCCCTTCCATTTGTCTCTTTGACTCTCTCTCTCTCTCTCTGTGTCTGTCTGTCTTTTTGCTCTAGTTTTTCTCTTCCTTCCTCTCTGTTTCTTTCTATTCCTATTTTTTCTCTCTATATTTTTCTGTGTGCCTCTGCTTCTGTCTGTTTTTCTTTCTATCTCTGTGTCTGTCTGTTATTGTTTTTTCTCTGTCCCTCTCTCTCTCTCTTTATTATCGTCTCTCTTGCTCTTTGTCTCTCTCTTTCCCTATATTTCTATTCCTGCCTGCCTGTCATTTATTCTCTCTCTCTTTCTTTCTCACACTATCTTTTTTCCTATTTGTTTTTATCTGTCTTTTCCCCCCCCTCTCTCTCTCTTTCTCTCACTTTCTTCCACTCGTATAAATCTCTCACGTTTTCTTATTATTAATTTATTATATACAAAAAAACTTAAATATTATTACAAATTAAAAATTAAACGTCGTCGTAACTTTTTCCGGTTTTTATTTGATTTATTTTTTTTTATTTTATTTTTTCAAAACGTCATTTCCTGTTTTCTCTTTGTTTAATTGTTTTTCTCTTTTTCTTCTGTATTTCATTAGCAAACGATTTGGTTTTTTTTCTCCGTTTTGTCTTTTTTTGTGGTTTTTTCTATCTTCTAGGATTTAATTTCTTTAATTTTTCTAAATTAATCAATTTCTGTAATGAATTCCAGTTTTTTCCGCGTTTCTCATCGCATCGCGCATGAGTTCCTTTTCATTTATGCGAAAATTTTAATTATTTTCATCACAAATACATTCTTATTATTCCCATTATTATTATTATTATTATTTTTACTCATAAACACAAAACAATTCGTTTTAATGTTTGTGTTGGATTGTTTTTCAACATTTATATTCCAAGTTTCTACCTGGCGACCTCTAAGGAATAAATGCTTGAATATCAGTGATGCTGCATGCCTGATGAATAGATTCCATTTTGTTATAACCTATGACATCACAACAATTCTTGTAAGTCTCTCACTCAGTAAGTTGCATCTTATTCAAAGGAAATGAGTTATCTCCTGTATTCCAGGGCTCCAGGCACTGACATCTGTGGAGTGGCCAGGAACAGGAGAAGTGAGATTTACAACCTTGTCAAGATCTGACTAAGGTTGACAATAGAACAAGATTTACCTTTTGGTTCTTCTGCCTTTATCTTGTTCTCATTTTCCTCTATTACAATTATGAATCAGTCATCATATAACTTTCCCCTTAAAACTATTTCAATACTTAATTTTCCTACTATTTCTCCCATTCTATAATTTTCCCTCATGCATTCACATCCTTAATTTATGCACACAGTATACATATACAATTACAGTATACAAATTACAACCTAGCATACAAAATACAATTTTGAACCTATAAACTTAAGTAACCTGAAGGCAGTTGACTTTTGCCAATCTTAAATGAAATCAAAAGAGAATTTGACACTAAAGACATGGCAAAATATGTTATAATGAAACAAATTAACTTAATAAAAATGTTAAAGTAATGTACAATCAATAGATCTACACCTAAACACAAAAATACAAAGATTTTACATCCACTAAATACACTAAATAATGTACAATCAATAGATTCACACTTAAAACAGGAATACAGGGATTTTACATCAACCTGATACAATAAATTAACTAATTACAAGTATTTTTATTAAACTACCACCATTTTTATTTAGTATGACAGGGATATTAGTAGCTCAACTACTTATAATCAATTCAAGACATGTATTAAATGGAGTACATTTTGTTACACATTGTGTTACATGAGTCCATTGCAACTCCTCACACTAAAATCAACTAACATAAGGACTACCCAATTCCTCCTGATTTTGATTCAGATTTGTAGGGAGTATTACACTATATTTATCATAAACTATGTTGTAATGAGACAAACTAACACAAGAAAAGCCTTAAAACAACCTACAAACAACCAACAATCAGTAAATTAACCCTTTAAGGTTAGAAAGTATAGAAATTTGTACCTTGAGTTGATATATATCAAATCAATCATTATTAATAAATATTATTATTAAATTACTTCAACATTTGTTATTTATGATGAGATGAAAAAGATATTTAGTCATACTCCTCATAATTAACCAAATAAATGTAAAATTTATAAAATGTTTTTTGGGAATTTGCCTCCATTTTTCTGTTAGCAAAACGTTTTTGCAAATGAAATACAAGTCTTAAAATGAAGTCACTTACCTGTAATTATTCTATGCAGTAATGCATCTTCTAAGGTTTTTTACTGCTGACGCTTCCTTTTGTCACACGATGCCATACATTTTTAAAATTTAAACTTAAAATAATTATAATTATCACTAATTATTATAAAAAACTAATTACATCACAATAAACTAAACTAAATAACGAAACTATTGATACATAATTTATAACTAAACTGTTAAATAAAACTATTAATAATTAATAAAATAAATCGACATGACGTAAACGCGTCACCGGTCATGTCGACCGTTGCACACCCGCGCCCTCTCTCTCATTATAATTATATTATGTAAATTTAGTCATGATTGTTTTAGAAAGTTTTCTCACACCTTGCGTAATTTTTTTTTTTTTTTTTAATAAACTTATTAAAACATTTTATTTAATAAATTAATAATAGAAGAAAAAAAACCTGTGAGAAATTAACTTCTCGTTTATTCTAGTTTATTTATTTATATTATAATTATTATCATTATCTTCCCTTGTTTATAGTCTATTAGCGTTTTGAAACTAATCGTAACGTGTAAGAAATAGGAAGTGAGAGAGAGAGGCAGAGGCAGAGAGGCGATGAAAATAAGAGAGCAAAAGACTGACAATGAGAAAGAAATAGAGCAAAGTACAGATGACTAGAAAGAGAGAAATGAGAGAGAGAGAAGAAATGAGAAAGATGGTAAGAGTGAGAGAGAGAGAGAGAGAGAGAGAAAGAAAGAGGCACAGAGATGATAATAAACAGAGAGAGAGAAAGAGTAGAGAAGATGAGATTGAGAGAGAGAAAAAAAGAGAGACTTTGAGAATGAATGAGAATGAAAGATAGGCTATGAGAAAGAGAGAGAGAGAGAGGGTGAGAATGAGAGAGCGAGAGATGGACAATGAGAAAGAGATAGAGCGAGATATAGCTGACTAGAAAGAGAGAAATACAGAGAGGATGACATAGAGAGAGAGAAAGATGGTAAGAATGAGAGAGAGGAAGAGAGAGATGGTGAAAATGAGAGAGAGAGAAGTAGTAATTTTTTTTTCTTTTTCTAATAGTCCGTAATAAAAGTGAAACAGAAAAAAAAAAATTTTCATTAACAAAAATTTAATTATTAAAAACGTGTTAAAAATCATTCACTCTTTTTTTTTCGCTCTTTCTCTCACTCTCTCTCTCTCTTTCTCACTCTCTCACTTCTACTCTCTCTCTCTCTCTCTCTCTCATTTTGAATAAAAATTTACCATTAACGATTAGACAAAATGTAAAAAATAAATTGAATGAATAATTTTGCTTTTTCGAAAGTTTTAAAATTAACGTATGGAAAAAAAGACGCGCATTCAACGATCGATGCACAAATCGACAACGATGACGATGATGATGATAATGATAATGATGATGAACGTGATAATAATCGATTTGAATCGTATAAAAATACGTATTTAGGTTATGTGACGAAGTACAGGTTCGGTGACCTCATAGGACAAAAAAAAAAATTACACTAGATTAAAAAACGTTTATTGAATTTCTATTGTGCGATTTGTGTGTGTGTGTGTGCGTGTAAAAGTGCGTGAGTGCGCGTGAAACGCCTTAAAAAAAAAAAAAAACGAAAAAATTTATTCATTCACTCCTTAAAAAAAAAAAAAAAAAAATGTAAAATATTTTAATTCTGGGTCACGATACTTTATTATTATTATTATTATTATTATTAAATTGAGCGTAAGATAAAATTTTACGGTTTCAATTTTTTTTTTTTTTTTTCCTTTCATAAATTTAAAATTTATCGGAAAAATTTTAATGTGGAAATAGAATTTGAAAAAAATAAAATTAAAAAAAAAAAAAATGAAGAAAGGAAGAGAGAAGGAAAAACAAAAAAAAAAAAATTTCGATTAAATATTAAAAATATTTTTTCCCTACATTTAAATTCTCTCTCTCTCTCTCTCTTGCTTTCCTTCTCTCTCTTTTGCTTCCTTCTCTCTCTTGTTTTTCTTCTCTCTTTCTCTCTCTCTCTCTTGCTTTCCTTCTCTCTCCTTCTCTCTATGTGTATGTGTGAGTGTGTGGGTCTCTGTCTCTCTCTCTCTCTCTCTCTCTCTCTCTTTCTCTTTCTCTCTCTATTAAAATATATTAAGAAAAAACAAAAAACAAAAAACAAAAAACAAAATAGAAAATTTTACAAAGACGACGACGACAACAACGAAGATTCTAAGAAATTTTAGAAACTTTTCCTGATGAGCAAAGGAAATTAGAAAGAAAGAGAGAGAGAGAGATTTGAATTTTTAACAAATTACGGAAATTAAAAATCCCCCCCCCTCTAACTCTCTCTCTCTCTCTTCCTTTCTTTCTTTTAGTCTCTCTACTTGTTTTTCATTTTCCCTTTGCACTCCTCCACCACCGAATTTTTTTTTTTAATTATTTCAAAAAAAATTATTTTATATTCATTGAATTGATTTGTTTTTCAATATGACCTTTGACCCGCTTTTCAAATGTTGTCTTACCTATTATTATTATTATTATTATTATTATAAAAAAAAAAACAAAACAAAATGAATTTAAATTAAATAAGAAAACTAACCGATTTACATCCGGACATTTTCCTTAATTAACACTTTCTATCATCATCATTATT
This sequence comes from Pediculus humanus corporis, assembly GCF_000006295.1. Classification (NCBI taxonomy): domain Eukaryota; kingdom Metazoa; phylum Arthropoda; class Insecta; order Psocodea; family Pediculidae; genus Pediculus; species Pediculus humanus. The sequence goes on along the minus strand of NW_002987884.1, from coordinate 1,111,360 downwards.
ATTATAAATAACATTATTATTATTATTATTATTACTTTAAAATGGCGAGAATTACATGTGGGAGAAGAACAAAAAAAAAAAAAAAAAAAAAAATATTTAAAATGTCTAATGCCACGAAAAAATCAACCGAACGTCATCGTCATCATCATCGTCATTATTATCATCATCATCATAATCGACATCCGAACAAGGAAAAAAAAAAAAAAAATTTTTTTTTTTATTCCCAACTTCCTTTGACAAAGTTCAACGAGAAGGTAAATTATTACAAATTGGAATTACACGACAACAAACAACAAACAACGACGAAGAGGACGACGGATTAATTATTATTATTATTATTTATAATTGTCATCGATCAATCGAGAATAAAAAAAAAATTAAATTAAGGATTAGTTTTAAACAAACGGTATAAACAAACAATATTTATTATCATCATCATCATCATCACCTTGCATTTTTTTATTAATAATAATAATAATAAATTTAATTATTATTTTATTGTTTGCGATTATCATCATTATTATTATTATTTGTTTATTAAGTCTTTAACATTTAGTTGTATTATTATTATTATTATTTTATGTACTTGACGATAACGTATCACTGATCCAAATTAACTTGGATAATAATTTTATCATTTGTAAATACTTAATCGGTAAATTTATTATTTGTCGTCAACGAAGATAAAAAAAAAATTTTTTTCAAAACAAACAAATTCAAACAAACAAACAAACAAACAAACAAACAAACAACGACGACGACGACGACGAGTATGCAATGACTTTGCATTAAAATAAAAATGATGTTGCAAAGTTCAAAACGAGAGGGTTTCTGACCCCTCCTCTCCCTTCCCTCCCTCCATACTCCCTCATTCCAACCCCCTCCCAACCCCTCCCCTCCCCGCAACCATCCGACAAAATCATCATACGTCATTCAATGACGTCACAAAACATTTTAATTCATTTGTTTCGTTCTTTAATAAAAACGACGGTTACTAAAAAATTAATTATTTAATTAATTTATTTAAATATGATGATGATGATGATGATGATGATGATAATGATAATAATAATAATAATAATAATAATAATCGATATTTATAGCGTCTCACACATACACATGCGATTAATGTTTAACTTTCGAAGGGTTAATACATGTATAAGAAACGATTCCATTTTATTTCATTTTTTTTTTCTTCTGCTTTTATTTATTTTTGTTGTTGTTGTTGTTCGGGGGGCGAGGGGAGGGGTCGATAATGATAATAATAAAGTAAAGTAAAGTAAAGTTTTTTTTTTGATTTCTTTTAAAAAATAATTTTCTCGTTTTACAATCGTAAAAAATTAATAAGAAAATTTTTTAGAAATCATCACGTTAATAGAAATAATAATAATAATAATAATAATTGTAGTAACGACAATAACAACAACAACAACAACAAGAGTAACAATAATAATAATGATGATATATATCATTTTAATTTTTTAAATCCCGGTAAAATTTTCAATAAGTTTTGTAATATGGATTTTGAGAGTTGAATTTTTGAGATGAAAAAGTAACCGGCCTGTAGTAATCTAAATCGTTTTTCCAACCCCTCGGTGCCGTGTTGTAATTATTCAATGAACTAAAGTCCCACGTTCTGAAAATATAATAATAATAATGACACGTTCATCAACGACGTTCGTCAAAACCAAAAACAATAATAATAATAATTTTTTGTTTTTTTCCCGTACTTTGGCTGATGTTGACTAGCGTGCTGCACGTAACCGTCCATCGAATTGGGTAATGAATGAGGTTCAACGATTGTCGGGATTTGTGGTAAATTGTCGTACACACCTGAAAACCGTAAACAAAAACAAAAAAAATCGTTTTACGATTAATCGAAATCGAAATCGAAATCGTATCGTTCATACACATTCCTCAAAACAAACAAACGAAAGAAAAAAGCCTATGCAATATTCAAAACGGGCATGTATTAATAATTGCATAAACAAAATTTTTAAGGGTTTTTTTTAAAAAAGATTACCGATAGCATTGTTAATCCGCGTAAATCTTATAATCCGGTCGAACGCTTAATAATACTTAATCCGCAATTGTATTAATTAAAAGGTTTTGAGGGGGGGGGGTAGAAAAACCTTTTCGAATATACTACTTCCGGTTTGAAAAAAAATAGGAAAAAACTCACCGTACGAATCATTGTAAGAAGATGACGACGTCCATCCTTTTGGTATGTTCGGCATGTACAAATCATTTTTATAATCTCTGAATTTGATTGGATTTGATTTAGCCAAGGGTTTCCTGTTGTTTTCGCTTATTTTATCAATCCAGGGCATTTGAGTTGAAGGATAAGAAAAATTTAATTCTTGAAAAGCTGTGTCGACGGAACCCGTTTCCAAAGCGGCTTCCCATGGCGATTTAACTAATTTCAATTTTGGTTGTCCGAATCGTTCCTGAAATAAATTTGAAATTGATTGACGTCATCAACAACCATATTTGTTAAACGTTAAATATGGTGGCGAGTGATAAGAGCGATTAACACCACCACCGCGTCCGGGATCAGAGAACGAGAGAGTGAGAGAGAGAAAGAAAATAACCTGCAAAGCATGAATTTTTTGCATTTGTTCTTCTCTTTTCATATTGTTTTGTTTCATTGTTTTTTCCGTGTTCGATTCAAAAGTTTGTTGTCCTCCTCCTCCTCCTCTAACAATCGACGGATTTCTTTGTCTCACTGTATTTTCATCAACGATCCATTTTTCCGATTTCTTTCGTCTTTTTGCAAAAAGTTCAGCTCCTGTTTACAAAACAAACAAAAATTCACCGTTTTTTTTTTTTTACTGTTTGTCGTTGTTTTTCGGTCGATTTCAAAACCTTTGTTTTCATTGCAAACCTTTTCCTTTTGTCGTTGTTAAATCTTTAACCAAATCGAAACACATTTCCGGTGAAAGAGGAGATGAATTTAAAACGATCCCTTGTTTTGTAAGACTTTTCAAATCTTGTACTTTTCCCTGCGGATTCATAAGTAATTTGATTTTATCCTTTGACGATGATTCGCTATTTGAATATTTACATGTAAAATCATCGTTCCCGTACGAGCTCTCAATATTTTCATTTTGACCTTCCCCTGAAAATAAAAATAAATTATTCCCACGTATAAACAACAAACGACAAAAACAACCGCAACAACCACAATTATCATTAAGTAAAAACGGTTAATCATTATTTCGTTTTTTCACACTTTCCCTTAATTTTTTTTACCCGACTTTACATAAGAAAATAATAATAATGATAATTTATAAGTTCTGCCAACGTAACAAACAAACAAACGAACGAGCGAAAAAAAAATCATAACGAGTGATGACGTTTTTTTTTTTTTTTTTTTTTTTTTTTTTTTCAAATCCGATATAATTTATTTTCGTTTTAAAAATAACCAAAGGGAATGAAAAAAAATTTTTTTTTCTCTCTCTTTTTCATTATTTTCCAATCGACCTTCCGACATTTGCCAGTTTTATTATTATTATTATTATCATGCTGAAACATAAAAAAAAAAAAAAACGCGCGTGTGCGTACGGAAAATTTTATAATAACGTCTCGGATTATATACTTTAACTCACAAATTAATTTTACGATTTAATTTTCTTTTTCTTCTTCATCTTCTTCTTATATTTTCACCGACAAAAAATTTATTATTATTATTATCATTATCATCATTATCATCATCATCATCGGTTAATTAAACTTGGAAAAATTTGCCAAATCTTATTAAAAAAAAAAAAAAAAATTGGATTCGAAAGTGAAAAAATGTTTAATTCGTATCGTTTAAATTAAATACAACACGATTACTTAATTATTATTATCATTATTATTATTATTTTTTCAGGTTAAAACGCGAACGCACCAACGCACGCACTAACACACGAACGCACTTACACGCACGAATTTGAAAATCGAATACGAATTGTAAAAAAAAAAAATTACGGCGACTGGATTTGAACGGATCAATTTCATTAAAAATTTTCCCGGGCGAACGGAAACGAAAAAGAACCGGAAATGCAATTTGATACCCAAAACCAAAAGCCAAAAGAAAATTTTTTTATATTTTTACTACAAACCTCCGTGAACCCATTTGACTGAACGTTTCATTCTGTTCACATACATCGATTGTCCTTTCGATTGTTTGTTCGATATATCGGAAAGCGAACTGGAAATCCTACGTGCGAGTTCGATTTGATCCTGTACGGTCGGATGTATGGGAGAATAAAAACTCGATGACGCATACATTTTTTCTGAAATGAAAAAAGAAACAAAACAATAATAATAATAATAATGATAATTGTTAAATAAAAGCAGACGATTCCGATTTCTTATTAGTAATATTCCCCTTCGTTATGAAAATTTCTTTGATGGAAAACAAAAAAAAAAAATGGCCGCGTTTTCCGACTGAAAATACGCGCGAAACAAATCCGACCGGAAGCGATGACGTCATAAGAATCGAAAAAAAAAAAAAAACAAAATGGCTCCTTACTGTTTCTTGGAGTTATTTCTCCAGAATCCGTTGCTGGCGTGAAAAGTTTTTCCAAATCGATCGGTTTATTATCACTTCCCATATTTTCATCCTGGAAGAAAAAAAAAAACGGAAACAATTAAAGAATTAATGAAAAACTGGAAAATTCTATCGTGGCAATAAACAAAAACAAACGCGTCAAACAAACGAATTAATGATAATAATAATAATGATTACTTGTCTATAATAATAATATTTAACGGGTTCGGTTGATTTATCAAAACAGGATAATACATTTTCTTCCTGGATCGTCGTCAAAGGATCGCCGCCGGAAATCATATCCCCCCTCATTATTATTTCCTTTTAATTAATTTAACCAAACCGAAACCGAAAAAAAAAACTATCGTGGAAAAAGAAAAAAAAAATAATTGTAAGTTAAACAAACAATTAGTCGTTCATTATTTTTCCGAACACAACAAACAACCGACGGTTCCGGAAAATCCAAAAAAAAAAAAAAATTTAATTACGTCGAAACCAAACTCCCCATTCCTCGCGCTGAACAAAAAAAAAAAAAAAAAAAAAAAAATTAATACAACGCTGGACAAACAACCGTCGGTTAATAATTTAAAAAAAAAAAAAAAAAACGAACAAACAACAAACGAATTTCCCGGGGAGGGAAAAAAAAACCGAAAAAAAAATTTTTTTTTTTGTAGCCGACGTGGGACGCGAACAAACGCGAAATTTTTTTTCTTTTTTTTTTACTCCGCTAAAAATTATTATTATTATTATTATTATTATTATTTAAAATTCTAAAAAGAAAAAAAAAAAAAGAAAATCGATATTATTGATTAACCGTTTCAACGACTAAAATAATAATAATAATAAATAAAACGTTTTTTAAAAAAAAAATTTTTTTTTTTTGGCACAAACAAAATGGCGAAACGAGAGAGAGAGAAAGAAAAACGAAAAAGTTTTTTTTTTCCTCTAGTCGAAATTAATATCCCGTGTAAACTTAATAAAATAATAATAATAATAATAGTAAGAGAAAACAACAAACAACCATCGAACGCGAAAACAAAAATTAAACTAAATTTATTATTTAATGTTAAATTTTTTTTATACGTATGAAGATGCCAACAAACCGCAAGAAACAAACAGAAAAATAAAAAATAAAAAAGAATTTCGAAAAGATGGAGCATACAAACAAACAAACAAACAAACTTTCAACAAATTATTATTATTATTATTATTATTATCATTGAATGGTTGGGAGGAGACAATTGTTCTTACTGCTTTTTTTTTTAATGGCGAGAAAAAATTCGTCGTTGTCGGATGGTAGAAACGGAAGTGGAAGAAGAAGAAGAAGAAGGGGGAGGAGAAGTGGAGGAAGAAAAAAAAAATTTTTTTATGGGAGTTGGTTGGGAAATGGTGGGGGCCATTAAAAAAAATTTTTAAGTGTCTATATTATTATTATTATTTTTTTTTGTAAAGGAATTTTCCGTTTGATTGTTTGTTTGTTTAGTTTGCCGACGGGTGAGGAGGAGAGAAGAGAATTTTATAATTTTTAAATTTTCGCGCCTTTTTTTTGATTTTTCTTTTATTCCTTAATTTTACACCCCTCCCCACATGTAAAATAAAAAAATTTTTTGTAAGAGTTGGGGGAGGGGGATGAGCAGAAAGCGAGGATAATTACGATGAAAAAACGTTGTTCCCTTTATTCAACCTTTTAAAATTGACCCCCCCCCTGCCCTACACACCCTCTCTTCCCCCATTTAAAAAGATCGACGCGTTCGATAATGAAAGAAAAATTTTTGCTTTCGTTTTAATTGAAAAGCTTTTTAACGAATAATAATAATGATAATTTGAAATGTGTTTTACCCGTCCCCCCTCAAGTTCCTCTTCCTCTCTCATCTCCTTTTACGCCAGATTTCCACTTTTATCAGCGATAATACCCCTCCTCCCCCCTCTCTCTGTTCCCTTTGGTTTTTTTTAATGATTGATCACCGTTTCAAAGGTCATTGAACTCATTAAATTTAAATGGAAAATTTTTTTTCTTTTTTTTTTTTTGGTTTCATTTATTTATTTCTGTTTTTTTCTTTTTTTCTTCCTCTTCTCTTAATCCAGTTTGACCTCCCCTCCCCTTTAACCTCCCTTATTCCCTCTTTTCTTTTTTTTTTTTACCTCATTAAGAGTATTTGTTATACTCGTTCTCAAATCGTTTTTATTTATTAAATCGGGTACTACTACATTTCTTCGGAAGCAAAAGTGGCAAGAGAAAAGTTAATTATCGAGAGATAAAAGTGGGATTAGAAAAAAAAATGGCGGTCAATATATGTATTGATGGATTAATAATTAAAAATTTTTTTTTTCTTTTTTTTTTTTGATGAAAGGATTTCGGGGTTGATTTGATTAACGGCCCCTCCCCCTCCTTCTCCGAATGAATGACAATCATTGCCATTTTAAAAATAATAATAATAATAATAATAATAATAATAATAATAATATTAATCGTGTCAAGATAGGTCGAGAAAGATTCAAAAAAGAATTTTGTCAATAAAATTAAAAAGTTTGCTTATTTTTTTTTTGGAAAATTTTTATGAAAAAGCATCAAAAGATTCCAGGAGGCGAAAAATCCCGCGTACCTGAAAAATCCCGGTAATGATAATAATAATAATAGTTTTGATTTTCAATATGGCGACCGTTCAATTTCGGTATCTTACAGCTTTACCACCATAAAAAAACACTTACAGACTTACTTGGGATTAGAACAACGAGCGAAAGTTGGTATTTTATATTTTAACGTGGGATTAGAAAAAGATAAAAAAATGGATAGATAAACGTTGGGAGAAAAAAAAATAAAACGTTTTACAAAATCCAACAATTAATAATTTCTGACACAGAAACGAAAAAAAAAAAAAACTTTTTTGCCAGAGATTCGAATAAAAATTTTTTTCGTTTTTTTTTTTTTTTTTTTATCAACAGCCGAACATCTACTTCCGCTCAAAAAAAAAAAAAAAAACTTTTTTAATTTTGTTGCCAAATTAACAAAAAAAAAAAAATAATTAAAAAAAATTTTTTTTTTTTTTTTTTTTTAAAACGGCCAGTTGGGTAATCCGTTTCGGTTCCGTTCATGATTGGGATTCCCCCCAAAAACAAACGAAACATTTGTTTGTTTGTTGTTAAATTTAATTTTCTATACAAATGCAAACGGTTTAAACAACAACAACAACACCTGCCATTTTTTATAATTAATATCATTTCCGGTACGAAAATATTGTTTTCCGGAAACGGAGAAAAAAAATTTAAAATTACCGAAAAAATTTTTTTTTTATTATTTTCAATTATTCCATGCCGTCGTAAAATTAAATTCGTTTTTTTTGTCGTGGCACCAGCCATTACTTAAAAATAATTTTATTAATTTGATCGTTTTCGTTAAAATATTTCAAATAAAAATAAAAAATCACTCGTCAATCGTCGCGAGTTTGCAATATTTAACTGTCATCTTGCAAAAAAAAAAATTAAAAAAGATAATGCCACGACGATAACTATTATTATTATTATTATTACTATTAAATTTTTGGCATGGATTTATAATTTTTTTTTTCTTTTTTCCAACGAGTAAAAATAATTTTTTTTTTTTTTTAAATAAAACCCTTAATTATCATCCGATTGTGATCTTTCACTTTAAATTTCGGTTATAAACGTGTAATTAGAATTAAACGAAAAAAAATCATTTCGATCGAACGTTTTCGTTATTTTGTAACTTGCAATTAAAATTTTTTTCTTTTTTTTTTTTACTTTTCTTTCTACAAAATTTTTTTTCTATCGTATGACGTAGAAAAAAAAAAGAAGTACGGATTCGATTGAAATTTTTATAGTGCCACGACTGTTTCTTTCTTTTTTTTGTTATAAATCCGAAAAACGTTTCTACCTCTCTCTCTCTCTCTCTTTCGAAAAACAAAAAATTAATATCAATTTTTTCAAGATTTGATTTAAAAAAAACGAATGATCAAAAAATGACTGAATGATTGATTGAATGATTGATTGACTGACTGATTTAGAAATTTACACGACACGAAATTTACATAATCAAAAAAAAACGTGGAAATATTTAAGGCCCTAAAATTCCCTTACGAAAACAATTAAAAAAAAAAAAAGTGGAAACAGATTAGCAACGCGTAATTCTTAAATATATACATACGTATTTAAAATAATGTTTAAAACTAGATACGCCACTGATTTGAATTCAAAAACGCCTCTTCAAATATATAATTTTAGACATTTTGATTGTTTACAAGAAGTGCCAACACAACAGAAAAAAAAAAAGAAAAAAAAATGAGAGAAGAGAAAAATTTTACTCAATAACTTACCGATCCGATTCGCCAGATTTTTTCCGTTAAAGCCGTTAAAAATTTTTTTTTCCTTTCGTCGTGCCTGTCGGAAGGTTTAAAACCACGACCGTAATCGATAATTCCACTTTCGCTCGCGCTTTTTTGTACGGGAAAATTAAAATCGTAATTTAATTTTTCAAATTTTTTAACGAATGCGTTCACCGTTCCCGTGCTCTGACTCGTACTCAAATTCATTTTTTTCTCTTTTCTATTTTCTCTCTGTTTTTTTTTTTTTCGACAGCAATAATAATAATAATAGTAATAATTTACGAAGGAGAAAATTCCGTACTTCCTCCGAAAGTGAGGGGAGAGAGAGAGAGGGGGGCAAATTTTTTTTTTTTTTACGTCATCAAAAAATAAAATCGATTCGATCGAAATTCTTGTTCGCTGATTTCTCGGATTTTCTTTTTTATTAAAATTTTAATATTATTATTATTATTATTATTATTATTATTATTACGAAATGAAGATGATTAAACTATAAAGAAAAAAAAAAATGACGTCACGACAAACATCGAATCCATCGAGATAGTGACACGAAGAAAAGAGAAAAGAGCGCGCAAAAGTGTCAAAAAAAAAATCATCATCATCTTAAAATCATTTTGGAAATGAATGAAAAATACGACAAAAAAAAAATGTCGCGGATGCGTTAAAAAGACATTTTATAGCGAACGTTTAAAATCAAAAAGAGAAACGCGAGAAAAAAAAAAGTTTCGAAACAATTTAAAATGTTTTTCGAAACTGTCATTAATTTTTCTGTCGGTTCGTTTGAAAAAAATTTGCCCCCATTTTCGATATATATATATATATTATTAGTATTATTATTATTTTTTAAAATCACGTTCGTGACAGATATGCGACCGTCAAAATAAAAAAAACGCGTTCGATTATTATTATTATTAATAAAAAATGGCGACGACGACGACGACGATGGAATTATATTTAAACATTCGCAAACCTTTTCGAAATCCGTTCGATACGGTTAATAAATTTAAACCAAAACGAAAAATTAATGATAATAATGATGATGATGGAAAAACGAACGTAAAATTTTATATATCTCCGAACGCGATGCGTATTAATAATAATAATAATAATAATAATAATAATAATAATAATAGAAACAATGAAACACACAACGGTAATAAAAATAAATAAATAAATAAAATAAATAAATTTTTATTATTATTACTCTCTCTCACCACTAGTAAGAAATTTTCTTTTTTTTATTACGCGAGTAATTAATTACGTTAAGTCAACCGACTAAAGAACTAAAAAGAAAATCTTTTTAAAAAGGGGGTCTCTCCCCACGAAAAACAAAAAAAAAAAAAAAAAGAAAGAAAGAAAAATTTCAAAGTCAAAAGTACGAAATCGTAAAAATAAAAAAAAATAAAAAAAAAAATTACGTGCGTACGTGCGTGCGTGCGTAAACGAGTGCGTGTGTGCGGATAATAGAAAAAGAAAAAAACCTTTTGAACCTTAGAAAAAAGGTTTTCGCATTTAAAACAAACGGGTTACATGCGAAATCTTATAAATAAAAACGAACGTGAGGTCTTTGTTGTTAAAATTCTTTTTTTTTTTTTTTTTTGGATTTTTGCCCGTGGAAGAAGAAGAAGTTAATGAGAGAATGAAATAGCAGAAGACATTTTGTTTTTTTTTTTTTTTTTAAATCGCGATTTTAAATAAACGAAGGGCGAAATTTAAACAAAAAAAAATCATTATTATTATTATTATTTTGAGCGGAGGAAGAGAGAGGGTCAAGTGCATTAATTTTTTTATTCTGGTGCCACGTCCGTAATAAAATATATATACGTATAAATAATTTAATCAATGTAAAAATTGAATCGTGCGAATTTTTTATATTATTATTATTATTAATGGAGTTTTTTGCATTTTTCTTACTCTCTCTCTCTGTCTCCCCCCCCCCTTCCCGGGTATATCATCATTATTATTTCGCGTCGTTTTTATTGATCCGAATAATTTCGCGTAACCAATAAATTTTAAACGAACGTTTTATAACTTTTTAATAAATCTCATTTACCCCACCCCCCCATCTCTAACTCTCTCTTTCTCTTATTGTTTATGTTTATACCCTCTCTCTCTCTCTCTCTCTTTCGTGGCGTTATTAAAAATTTCGATGCGTTCGATCGTAAAAAAATTAATTGTTAATTCTGACAGGTTTCGTGCGTTTTGTTGTTTTAATGCGTCGTTTGTTGTAATTGAAGAATTTCAGGTGTGAACCTAAAACACTTCCTTCCAATAGATAAGACAAGTAAGAGGTCACGGTGAGAAGATTTGGAACCCTTAATGCTCATTTTTTCACAAGTGGATTTAAATTAGTGGGGATCCATCAAATACGGGTAAAGCTGGTGGTAGTAGCCCAGAGGGAAAAATTACGCGCGTATTTTCATTGTTTGTCTGATGGATAAAATAATTAAAAATGAAAAAATTGACTTACATTTATCGTGGGTTTAGAATCCTTTAAATTTTCATCATTTTTATCTGATCCGGACATTTTGTTTAATTCTTGTGCGATCTGTAAAAAAAAAAAAAAAAGTAAAAAAAAAAATTAAATTGGAAATTTTCCGTTATTTATTTCCACGATTTTTTCTGCTGCCACCCCCTATCTCCCTTTTCTATGTCTGCCTACCTATCTGTATATTTTTCCTTTATTTCTCTCTCACTCTTTGTGTTAGCCTGTCTGTCTATTTTTGTCTCTCTCTCTCTTTCTCATTCTTTCCCTGCCTGCCTGCCTGTCTGTCGTTTTCTCATTTTCTCTTTCTTTTCATCTGCTACTTTGTCTCTTTCTGTGTTTGTCTGTCTGTCTATTTTGTCTCTCTCTCTTTCTCCCCTTATCACTGTTTGTGTTTTTTTACCTGAGTATTTTTGTCTCTCTCCGCCTGACTGTTTGACTCCCTCTTTCTTTCCACATGTTTCTTTGTCTCTTTTTGTGATTGCCTGTCTGTTAACTCTCTTGCTTTATGTTCCTTTATCTGTCTATTTTTGTCTTTTTCTCTCTCACTTTCTTTCTCTGCTTGTCTGTCTGTCTTTCTTTCATTTTCTCTTTCTCTATGTTCCTTTGTCTGTCTGTTCGTTCGTTTTATTTGTCAATTTTTACTCCCTTTTCTTTTCTCCCTGCCTGTTTAATCTGTTCTCTTTCACTCTCTCTCTTTTTCCTACTACTTCTGCTTCCCAATACTTTTCCCAAATAAAAATTAATTATTTTTGTACTCACTCTAACACTTTGTAAAAGATGCATTAAATTTCCCGGTGGTAAGGATTCAGGTCTTTTAGCTTTTAAATTTTTCGGAAGATTATCATTGAGGACGTCGTAAACATTCTGGAAAGAAAAAAAACAAAAAAAAAATTAACGAATCGACAACCTCTCCCTATTCTACCCCCTACCCCCCACAAAAAAAACAGCAACAAACAACAAACGCAAGTAAAAAAAAAAAATGAAAATCAATTACTTTGTAGTTACGTTCTTGTAATCTTTTAACAAATTCATCTTCCAGGCTGGAAGTTGACGTGGTTCTTGTTACATAAGTTTTATTAAATCTTTCTTCTTCCTTTTTCAATTCTTCCAATTCTTTATTCAATTCATTCATTTCCGTTTCGATTAAATTTTCTTTTTTTTCATCACAAATAAAATTTAAATTTTTCACTTCCGGTTCTGGAACGTCTATGTATTTATTAATAAGTTCCAATGCTTTAGAACTCGAACTTTTTTTCACATCGAACATATCATTCATTATTTTCATCTTTTCAACATTTTCACTATTATTCGATAAATTATTTCCTTCGAATGATTTTATTAATACGTCGACGCCATTTTGTTTTTCTTTTCCCTCCTCTTCCTCCTCCTTCTCTTCATACGTCATCACTTGTTTTCTATCAACGTTTTTTTCATTATTTTCATCCTAAATATATTTTTTTTTTTCAGGACTTTATAAACTTTTTTAAAATTTTTTTTAGTACATTATTATTATTATCATCATTTACGATTTTCATCAATCAATAATAATAATGATGATGATAATGATGATGATAATTACAAAAAAATTAAATTAAATAAAATCACAATACGAATTTTGGAAAATTTTACAAAAATAAAATTTTTAATTGTTTTTCCTGTCGGAAAAATTCAACGAACCAAATAATAATAATAATAAATAAATAAAAAAATGATATTAATAATAATAATTATAATAATAAAACCGAATAGAATGTTAATTAAGTGATTGTGAATGCTGTTGCTGTTGTTTTTATTGTTAGCTTATAAAAATTTAGCCAGCCCGTAAAATCGTTATTATTATTATTATTATTACTATTAAATTTTCAATGTCAAAAAAACCATATAAAATAAATAAAAACATTTTTTTTTCTACAGTTAACACAATAATAATAATAATAATAATAAATTAGTTAACGGATAAATAACGAAAAATTTTGCGTTAGTCAATAAATTATTATTATTATTATTATTATTGTAGTTTATTTTGTATGGATGGGAGCCGTTCGATTAAAATTTCAAAAAACGATGACGTCCGTTACGGATACCGTATGGTTATTATTATTAATATTATTATTATTATTATTATCATCATTAATTTTCTTTTTTTTTGCGACGAAATATGTTTCATCTCCCCGCATAAGTCACGAAACGAGTAAACGTGACGTCATTTATTAATATTATTATTATTAAAAATTACATATTTCGTTTTAAAAATGACCCTTGACCGAATTCGATTTTATTATTATTATTATTATTGTTATTATTTAAATAAATTTTGTTCGGTGACGTAACGACGGATTTAATTTAATTAATTTTTACCAACCGTTTGTTTGTTTGTTTGTTTTGTGTTTTTTTTATAATTGTGATCGCGAGTCGAAACTATTATGATAATAATAATAATAATAATGACAAAAGAAATTTCTACGTCATCGTCGTCAGATTTTCAAAAAAAAAAAAAAATAATAATAATAACAATAATAAGTGCAGCGAACAAAACAAAACGAAAAGAAAAGAAAGAAAAAAAAAATCGAAAATTTATTTAATTATTTAAACATTTCGAACCTTTTTTTTGTTTTAAATAATAATAATAATAATAATAAACATAAAAGCCAACAAAAGAAAACAAAATTCTTTTTTTGTATATAAATAATAACACAATAATAATAATAATAACAACAACAACAACAAGAATAAAATAAAAATCCGATCGAGTTTATTTTGTTCTTTGTTTGTTTTCCGTTTGTTTCAATTTAATTTTTTTTTTAACGAATAAAAACGCTACGATCGATGACGTATCGATGACGTATTTGACGTTTTTTTATGACGTAAGTGATGATATTTGCGTTACGAAAAATAAAACGAAAAATTTAAAAAAAAAAAAAAAAAAGAAAATGGATTCCCGGCAGCTTTTGGCGTCGTTTTTGTTTTTTTATTTAAAACAAAAACCGAAAATAAATTTATTTTTTAAAATATCGAATCGGTAAAACAAAAGAATCACACGTGTTTCCCACGTGTTCTTATCACCAACCGTAAAAAAACAAAATCGCAAAGTTTTAACAAACGCTCGATTTTTTTTCGGTAAAATTTATTCATTCATCGTCATCGTTATCCGTTTGTTGTTGTCGTTTGTACATGTAAAAAAAAAAAAAAAAATTTTTTTTTGTTTGTTTGATTGTTTGTTTGTTTAAAAAGGAAAAATTATATATATATTTAATAAAATAAAATGTGTAGTACACCAAAAAACTAACTAACTACTTTGTGAACACACCGGAAATAAAAAAAGAAAACAAAAATAAAATTAATAACAAATAATGCAGACGACGAAAAAAAAAGAAAAAGAAAAAACATTATTATTATTATTATTATTATAGATAGTGACGGCGGAGGTGGCGGTGGCGGAAGTGGTGGTGGTTAATAAATAAATACGTGCTAAACCAATAAAATAAATAAGGTAAAATAAAATAAAATAAAATAAACTCAAAAATTGATGGATTTAGTTTTGTTTTCTTCGAGAGATTCGATAGAAGCAGAAGACGATACGGATCTCGTTGAAGATTTCGTTGATACTACCTTGGAGGATGCAAATGATGTCGTCTGCATGACGGTTTTAACACCTCCCGTACCCGTTTTTTCAACCGTGTGAGCCGTTGCCTGACTTTGAAAACTCGCAGATTTTTCATTTATTTTCTTATTACCCTCTTCTCTGTTGGACTGCAACAAAAAAAAAAAAATTCGAATTTTAATTTTGGAGGTTAACACCCCCACCCCCACCCCCAACCAAATAATAATGATGATGATGACGAATAAAAACCTCGGATTGTGATGATTCCTGACTGAAAGATTCCTGATGTGAAACGAGTCCCTTTTTCTGTCCGTCCACCGTAGATGTCGCCACTTGCATTTCGGTTTTGCTTCAATAAAAAAAAAAATTAAATTAAATTAAATTAAATTTATAAAAAAATTTTTTTGGGTTTCCCCGGGGAGATCGTTTCCTTCCCCCTTCCCCATCCTCCTCCCCTCCCATCCCCCTATATTCCATGCTACCATCATATAACCGTAGAAAATTTGGCAACGATTCGACAAATGATGAGCTCGTTTGAAATAAAATTCATAAGCTAAATATAAATTTAAATAAAAATTTAATCGAAACGAGGGAGTGGGGGGGGCCGGGAGTTGTGGGAACTCAATACGAAAAAAAAAAAAAAACAAAATTAAAAAGCGGGGGGCGGGGGCGGGAAGAACAGGAGAGAGAGAGAGAGAGAGAGCTCGACGAAATATTTTTTTTCTCCTTTCAAAATGAATTTGCAACTTTTTTCTATCATTATCATCATCATCATCATTATTATTATCATTATTTTTTATTGTCTTTTCTTTTTCCCGGGGGGGGGGAGGAGGAGTCGAACGAATATAACAATACATATCTTTTTTTCGAACGTTATAAAATTACAATTTGAAAAATTTTGAAAATCGATCTTGGCTGGCAGACGATGTTCAGTCGACGTTTGAGAGAAACGTGGAAGGAGCCAAAAAAAATTTAAATTTCGCCGAGCGAAATAATTTAAACGTGTCACTAAGAAATTTTTTTAAGAGCAACAAATGGGTCAAAATATATATAATCTTTCTTTTTTTTTGTCTCGAACGCCCACGCTGTAAAAAAAATTTTCTTTTCTTTAACATCCGGTTGTTTTAACTGAAAACTTGTAAAAAAAAAAAAAAAAAAAAACATGGCGGCGAATTAATTTTCTTTATTATTATTATTATTATTATTATTATTATTATTATTATTATTATTATCATTTCTCGTATTTTAAAAATCGGGAAAATTTTGTAATTTTTAATTTTTTTTTTTTGCATTCTTCTTTTGTTTTTGTAAATGAATTGTTGAAAATTCAACAACGACAACAACAAACAACAAACAACAACATCTGTTCATCGTATTTTTTTTTTTTTTCTATTCATTTTTGTTCAGAAGAATTTTTAATTTAACCGGAAACAAATAAACTTTTGCCACGAGGCAAACAAACGCCCGAATCGAATCCGGGAGGGAAAAACACAAAAACCGTTTTTTTTTTCTTCCGAATTTTCCAGTGCATTTTCCACCCGCTCCCCCTCCCACAATTAATCACTACAACGTGTGCGGAAAAATTTCGCCCCCCTACCAATTGAAAATATTTACGACAATTTTTTCCTTTTAGAGAAAAAAAAAAAAAAAAAAACAAACGCAAAACAAAATTAAATCTTACCTCACTTCTTCCATTTTTTATTTTTATTTTTCTAGAATAAATATTAATAATAATAATAATAATTATAATAAATTAACTAATAATAATAATAATAATAATAAAAACAAAGACGAAACAAAAATTTTCTATTACGAAAAAAAAAAATTTTTTTCCTAAAAAATTTTGTTCTATTCTAATAAATAAATAAATAAATAATGAAAGTCAAAAAGTTTTTTTTTTTTACTTTTCGAATTTTCGTGTTGTTTTCGAAAAAATTTTTCGAAGAGCATGCGTAGAAAAATGTATCGGCGCAAGTGTTTCTCTTACATTTTTTTTTTTTTTTCTATTTCTATTTCTATTTCGAATCGAATCGACAGATGATAGAAACTTTACGAATTTTTTTTTTTTTTATTTAATGTAATTTTTTTTAGAATTTAATAAGAAAGAGTCGAGTCAGTCAATCAGTCAATCAATCAATCAATCAATCAATCAATCAATTTTTGTAAATTTTAAACGATATTATTATCACTTCCGTTTTTTTAAAATGTGTCTAACACCACTTTTTTTTTCCCCGGTTACTCGTTGATAACGTTTACCCAACGGGGGGAGGAAGAGAAGCGGGGAAGCGGGAAGCGGGGGAGAGATCAGATTGAAAAATGATCGTCGAAGGGTAAGAAAGGCAAGGATGGATCTTTCACCTTTAACCTCTTTTCCACCGGGTCAACGTCACGACGTGTCTTTACGGTCATTGAAATCTCAGAGTCGTGTCTTGAACGTTTTCACGGAGATTTTTTTTTTATAAATCGTGCGAAAAATTAAAAAAAAATTTTTTTGTTTAATTCATTCTAACTTTGAAAAAAAAAAAAAAAAAAGGACAACAACAGGAACGGGTCGGGAATTTTAAAAGGGGGGAATAGGAGGAAGGAGAAGGAAGAAGAAAAAGGGACTCTTGTTTGAAGAACAAAGACTTAAAAATAAATTTCGTGGCACGAGAGAGTTTAAATTTTTTTATTGCATTTAATGCATTTTTCACGCTTGTCTTCCTCCCTCCTCCTCCCCTCTAGTTTCTCTTCCTCCTCCTCCGTTTTATCCCCCCCCCCATTTTAACTTATTAATACATTTTACGATCCGTGACAGATTTTGTAAATATTTAGAAATGAAAGATAAGATAATAATAATAAAAAAAAAAAAAAACGGATAAAACGAACGGGGAGGAGATGAGGAGAGGGAGGAAGAGGAGGAAGAAAGAATTCGTAAACTTCCCTTTCGTCTTAGTCCCCAGCACTCCTCCGCTCCCTCAATCCCCGACAACAACAACAACAACAACACAAAAACAAAATTCGAGACAATAAATCATCATCATTATTATTATTATCTTTTATCGAGTTCTTTTTATTGCTGATTATTTTTTAACATTTTCGTAAAACAAGAAAAAAATGGCGTCGCGACGAAAAAATATTAAAAAAAAAAAAAAAACGTTCGAACGTGAAAAGATGAAACCAGGTGTGCCAAAATATAAATAAAAACGAACGGAAACGAAACATATGTTAGTTTAATAACATATAAACAATCGAACGTAAAAAAAAAAAAACAACTTTTATTATTATTATTATTATTAGAAAAAAAAATTTTCATTCCAGGAAAAAGAGTTTAAAACAAAATAAGATTTCCACGTAATAACAAACCACGAGTCCTTGTAAAAAGAAAAAAAAAAAACAAATCAAAAAAGCAAACAAGGAAACCAACAAACAAACAAAAAAAACAACCGAAAAACCTGATAAAACACAAAACAAAACAAACGTTTTCGCGTAATTGATTTTAAATTTATGACGTCACAGCAAGCAAAAGGTGTGCAAAAATTAAAACAAACGGAACGCATTCGTACGAACGAACACGTTCGTACAAACATTCGAAAGTTTGTACGGTTTGTTTGTTTGTCTGTTTTGTTATTGATAATTTTTAACCGTTCGAACGGTTGTTAGGTAAGATTTTACAAAAAAAAATTATTTTTAATATTATTCGATAGAAAGTCAAAAAAGGGCCGTCCGTGGAATATTCTAGAAATTTCAATTTAAAAAAAAAAACTCGATTAACGATAGATCGATAGATCGATCGATCTATCGTTAAATCGATCGAGTCCTACCTCAAAAAAAAAAAAAAAGCAAGACAACCTGAATTCGGGTTGCAATCGGGTCTTATATATGTTAGTACATTAGCGAACGCCAATTAGCACGTCGCAACTTTTTTTGTCGTTGTTTGTTTATTTTGTTTTTCCGACAAATGACATTTTCACGATCAGTCGTTCGTTGTCGTAGTCTTCCACAACGCGTAATTAATGACATAGAAAAAATTTTATCTTCTGCTAGCGTTAATAAACGGTAGGTAATAATAATACCGTTCGAGTCGTTTTTTAATTAAACAAACTAAAAATTAAAAAAAATTAACGCGAAAATTTTTTTTTTTTTATTCAGTCACTACTAGGATTTCCATTGTTTTTTCAAACTGAGTGATTTTCGAGCGCGATAGGTGAGTACTTTTGGGGGGGGCGGTGGGATGGCAAATCCCAAGTAGGGGGTTAAACACCACCCACTCATCATATACCCGTCAAACGGTTTTTTTTTTTTTTTTTGTTTTTACCTTGGCCCTTTCGACTTTCGAATGTTTGTCATTATGTTACGTAACGACATTATCAATGCGCCAACTTTTGAGAAAAGGTTATAGTTTCGCAAAATTTTCATTGTCGCGCGCAAAAAAAAAACAAAAGTTTTCCTATTAACTTAACGTCGACGTGTAAATAGACAAACATTGTTTTTAATCATCTAAGATAATAATGATTTTATTAATATACTACCGCGAGCAACGCGCGTTTCAATAATAATAATAATAGTAAATTATAGTAGTTTTTAATTAAATTACATCAATTTTTAAAATTATCAGGTATTCAAAGAGTTCATTGAACTCTTTTCACTCGCATAATCGATTAACTGAAATTAAAAAGAAAAAATTTCTGGTGGTACGTCGATGCCATATAAAAAACTCACAAAACCGAATCGACCGAATTCATTTCAAATCACAACCCATTTAAAAATTCTTATATCGACCATTTAATCGTTCAATCAATCAATCATTCTCCTCCCCCTCATTGAGATTTTTCAACCTCACGACGCCATATTTAAATTTAAAATCTTAATCGAATCCTTTTTCCGACTCAAAAGTCATTAATTAGTAGTAATAAATACGAAAACGTGGAAACAGAAAAAAATAAAATGATTATTTTGCAAAACAGAAAATCCCTTTTCTCTCTCTCTCTTTCATCTTTTGTCTAACCTTTTTCACATCTCTCCTCTCTCTCTCTCTCTCTCTCTTTCTATTATTGTTGGACACGAAGAAAAAAGAAAAAAAAAAATTAAATCCATACATTTGTTCGTGTTTTTCACATCATCACAAAAAACTTTTCAAGTGTCAATAGCGTTATGTACGTGACGGTAAAAAAACAAAAAATAATAATGATAATAATATTAATAATAATAAAGTTTCAATGGAAAGAATCGGTTGTTGTTGTTGTTTTCAAGATCATTACCACCTTTTTTACGCGATTCTTTATTTGAACGATATTAGTATCAAAGTGGGATTAATCGCGATTGCCACGATATTTTGTGCGTCTCTATTAAAAAAAGGAAATTTGTTTACGTTTACATTTTTTATTTTTATTTTTTATTTTTTAAAAATGTTTTTCGTTGCGAAAAACGAGCGAAAATTAACGAACGTGTAATTAACTAATAACCGAATGAAATGCCGGAACTAATCGGGAAAAAAAAGTTTCGAAACGTTTTTTTTTTAAATTTTTTCCTTCGATAATAATAATAATAATAATAATAATAATTGACGAACGACGATTTACCCGCGTATCGCGTTTGTGACGTATGCAAAACGAAAATTATGCGACAAAAAATTTTTTTTTCTTTTTTTTTTTTTGGCATTTTAAATTTTATTGACCGCACTTGACCCACCCGAATTTTTTTCACTGTTTCGCATCATCATCATCATCATTATTATTATTATTATCATTATCATCAACATTGTCAACAACATCATCGCCGCCACCTGCCAATTAATCGTGACGTAATTATACGCCCAGACGTGTAATAAATTTTTAATATTAAATTCAACGGTTAATATTTCGTAGAAGTTTTTTTTTTTAAAAAAATTTTTAATAAATATTACTAAACGGTTAAAAATTATTTTCTCCTGCCACGGTGAAACATAAAATATATTTTAACGCCATGGAAAACCAGAAATCGGATAAAGAGGAAAATGATGAGAAAAATTCGAAAAGAATTTTAAGAAAAGAGTTGTTGTCTTCTTCTACAGATTTTCGAAAAAACTCAACAAACATGAACGAATCGTCTGCTAGCAGTTCGGATTTATCGACAACGTATTCTTGGTCTCCGATATCTTACGCTAAACATTCGTGCGGTAGTTTATTCGTCAAATGTTCCCAACACGGAAAATGGCCGCTCCTTCAAACGTTCACCAATCGGAAAAGTCCGCTCTATCAGAAAACGTTTCCGGGACGATGTGCGACGTTGAGAAGTAAAAAACCGGAAGATTATGTTATGAGACGTAAAAAATGGAATAAAGACGACGAGGAAAACGAAAACGTTTTGAAAAATTTATCGTTCGAACGAGAACCTGAGAAAACGTTATCCCACTCATCGGAAACAAAAACAAACGCGGGTATATTGAGTCGGAAATGTGGGAAAAAGACAAAAAACAAAGTCAAATTCGACACGAAATTTTTGAAAATGGAAAAATCGAATGAACAGACCGAATCTCGTTTCGCAACAACGCAAAATATGATAATCAAAAGACGTAATTCTTGGACGGATCGTGTAGGATTCGTGGAAAAAATCAACGAACAACAACAACAACAACAAAAAACAATCGTACATCGCGAGAACGTTTCGATATCTCGATCGAAAAATCGAAGCGAACGTGACGAAAGAAGCACGAGTTGTGACAAAACAAGTAAAAATAGTTTTACCAAGTCCGTGAAAATGGTTCAAAACAACGATGACGTGGAACCGTCGCGTAAATACGACAGGAATCACCCCAAAAGAAGTTTTAAAACGTCTGCAAACCAAGACGAAAGACAGAGAAAACGTTCGGAAAAAATTAACAAAAAAACAAATAAAAATTACGAATCCGAACCGGAAGACGAGAAAAAGGTAAAAAAAAAAATTTTTTTTACTCAAGCAAAACCAAAATAATAAATAATTTTTTTTTTTTTTTTTTTCGCGACAAAAGGTTTTGCAAAAACGCGACGAAAATTTAAAAATTAATTTACAAAACTACGATCAAAACGAAACGGAACGTCTTCGTACGATTGTCGCCAGTTTGTCAAACGAAACAAACGAACAAGAAGAAAAAATTGATTTTTTACAAACGGAAATTTTTTACCTAAGAAAAGAATTGAAAAAAAAAGATCGGGAAAATGTTAAACTTCACAGAGAAATTCACAAGCTCAAGGTACGGCGCCATTTTGTTTCAAGTTTTCCACGCCATTCTCGACGATTTCAAAGTTCAAAAACTTTTTTTTTTTTTTTTCTATTGTTATGTTTTCGTGACAGAGCGTTTTGCAAGATGCGAGAGTTTTCAAAAGAGAAGGAGATTTATTATCGAGTCTTCAAGAATCTCATGGAATGCCTGGACAATTTCAACAGGTTATTAACATTCCAAATCCAAATAAAAAACAAGGAGTTTCCGGAGAGTCATCCGATCACGGTCAAAATCACCATCAAATTGAAATTCAACGATTTGAAAAAGATTTCAGGTACGACTCCGCACACCAAATAAAAAAAAATGGCGTCTCTATTTATTAATTTTTTTTTTTGTTATAGGTCGAAACAATTAATTAAAGACGCCATTTTGGAAAATAATTTTCTTAAAAATTTAGATACAGTTCAAGTAAGAGAAATCGTCGAATCCGTTTATCCGAAAAAATTTTCAAAAGGAGATTATGTCGTGCGAGAAGGAGAAGCGGGTAACGTTCTCTATCCCCATCCCCTCATCCTCCCCTCATTCACCCTTTTCTAGAAATTTCGATCGAGTAATAATAATAATAATGATAAAATGACTTACATAAAGAATTTTTGATTCGTTCAACTAGGTTCCCATCTTTACGTGTCCGCCGAAGGAGAACTTGAAGTTATTAAAGATCAAAACGTCCTTGGAAGAATGGGTCCTGGAAAAGCGTTCGGAGAATTGGCCATTTTGTATAATTGCAGGAGAACGGCTTCCATCAAAGGTTTTTTTATATTGATATTGTTTGCGTTGTGTCCGATACGATTCTCGTACATCGTTTTTTTTTTTTTTCCAGTTGTGAGCGATGCTAAAGTTTGGGTTCTCGACAGGCAAGTATTTCAAAAAATAATGATGAAAACCGGACTTCAAAGACTCCAGGAAAATTTAAATTTTTTACGTTCGGTTCCCCTTTTACAATCATTGAACAATGAAGTTTTGGCTAAGATAGCCGACGTTTTGGAAGTGGTGAGACGTTCACTCTGCAAAAGATAGCATCAAATTATTTAATGAAAACGACAGACAGTGAAAAACCCAAAAAAAAAAATTTATTTTCAGGATTTTTACCCCTCGGGAGAACACATAATTCGTCAGGGAGCGACTGGAGATACGTTTTTTATAATAAGCAGCGGAAGCGTTAAAGTGACACAAGAAAAACCTGGAAAAGATGAAGAGGAAGAGATAAGAATTTTAAACAAGGGAGATTATTTTGGAGAACAAGCATTATTGAAAGAAGATTGCAGGACTGCCAACGTGATAGCATTAAGTCCAGGCGTTGAAGTTTTAACGCTGGATCGAGAGTGAGATTTGTAAAAAATTTTTTTTTTGTTTCAAAACAAACAAACAAACAAACAAATTTTTTTTCTTAGATCTTTCATACAACTCATAGGAGATTTATCCGAACTTCAAGAGAAAGATTACGGAGACGAAAGTAGAAATTTTGCTAAATTTTCCAGTTGTTCCAGTCTAACCGACAAACAAGGTACGTTTTTTTAATTTTTAACGGTTTTTTTTTTAAAAATAAAAAAAATTGATCGAACTACGAATAACTGTAATTTCAGAATTCGAATACATTAGACTACAGGATTTGGATATAATAACCACATTAGGGGTCGGAGGATTCGGACGCGTCGAACTCGTACAATATTCAAAAAATAAATCCATGGCGTTTGCTCTAAAATGTTTGAAAAAACAACACATTGTCGAAACAAGACAACAGGAACACGTTTACAGCGAGAAAAATATCATGATGGCATGCAACAGCCCTTTCATCTGTCGGTATGTTGCCTTTTTGTGTCCAAAGAATCTGCCAAAACCCCTAAAAAATTATTATCATTAAGTGTATGGTATACCAGTTTGTACAGAACGTTTAAAGATTCCAAATACGTGTACATGCTACAAGAAGCACTATTAGGAGGAGAAGTTTGGACGATACTCAGAGAAAAAGGTTGTTTCGATGATTACACGACAAAATTCATAACTGCTTGCGTCATTGAAGCCTTCGAATACCTTCACACAAGAGGAATCGTTTACAGAGATTTAAAACCTGAAAATTTACTTCTTGACAGCATAGGTTATACAAAACTGGTGAGGTTGTTATTATTATTATTATTATTAAATAAAAGAAAAAGAATATTAACTTATAATATTTTGTTCCAGGTCGATTTTGGTTTTTCAAAAAGAATCGGATTCAGTTCGAAAACATGGACGTTTTGTGGCACCCCGGAATATTTAGCACCAGAAATTATTTTAAACAAAGGTCACGACAGAGCTGTTGATTATTGGTCGTTGGGAATACTCATGCACGAACTTTTAACCGGAATGTTTGTATTCGATAACGTATTTTGATTTTCGGTAAACGAAAAAAAAAAAAAAACCCAAAAAAACTTGTTTTCGTAGATGTTTTATTTTAGAAAGTAAACGAAATGAATTTTAGACCACCGTTTGCCGCTCCTGATCCAATGAGAACCTACAACATTATATTAAAAGGAATTGACGTCATTGATTTTCCCAAACACATAACAAAGGGAGCACAAAGTCTTATAAAAAGATTATGCAGAGATTCACCGAGTGAAAGATTGGGATATCAAAGAGGAGGAATTCAAGACATAAAAAAACACAAGTAATAAAACAAAACAAATGAAGAATGAATGAATAAATCAATCAATGATTGTAATGTTTTAAATTTTGCAGATGGTTTCAAGGTTTCGATTGGTCTGGTCTAAAACAAAGAGCATTGATTCCTCCTGTTGCTCCAATAGTCAGAAGTCCGACAGATACTTCCAATTTTGATAGTTATTCAAAAGAAACTGTTGTGCCACCTGATGAGTTCTCATGTTGGGATGCAAAATTTTAACAATTGTTTGTAATCTCGATTTTTACGAATGAGAACTTGATTCATTCACATTCGAAACATTCCCTAACATTGCCAAACTCGAATAAAGTCTTCAAGACATGATGATCTTCAAAAATTTATACACCAAAACAAAAAATTTTTATAAATATAAGTATTTTCCCTTACTATTTTCTTTTAGATGAAATAATTTATAAAAATAAAACAATAGAAATATATTTTTATGAAAAGCAAATATAATATTTGAAAAGTTATACATGATAACTTTTTGATGTGGGGGAAAAAAAAAAAAGAAAAATTTTATGAAATTTGATCGTTCCTGCTTTTTTATTACTATTGAATAATGAAAAGAAAACAAAAAGAAAATCAATAATATGTCATATATCGACCACAAATTTAATTTTATCCGTAGTAAACGTTTAAGGGAATATTAAAAAACGTTTAAAAAAATTCTGAATTTTGTTTTACTACAAAGTTACCTCAAGGATAGAAAATGTAAAGTAGAGAATGTATTGTTATCACTTACCATATATATATATCTCAGGGTACTTGCAAAAAGGCCCACCATGATGTAAAATAACCCTTTTGTTACATTTAATCTCACTATTTCACAATCAAATTTCACATACAAGTTACTGACAGCAAGCCATTTTATTTGATCAATCATTATATAAATACATTTTCTTTCTCCACCAATACTTAAAGCATTAATAACACATAAGAAAAACACTTTTACCGTACCTTCAAAATGACGCGGAACACAAGAATAAAATTAAATTAATTTTAAAAGAATAAAATCCGGCGAATTAACATTCGATTGACTTTAACGAGTAACGTTTTCATGACAAAGGAAATTTTTTTTTTTTTGACTTACCATTGATTCGTCACGTTGCCCTTTTGATTGGTCAATTTTTTCGCATTATTCATCTGTGCTGAACTTAAAGTCTCAACATATAAGTTGTTAGTTGATTATTTATATTTTTTTCTTTTTCTTTTAATAAAATGCCGTCGGAAAATACTGAATTATTATTGTGTTATAACAGAGGTTGCGGTAATAGATTCGATCCGCTCAAAAACAACGAAGGTAATTTAAAAAAAAGAAAAAAAAGCATTAATTTTTTATAATTATTATCATCGTGTCTTTATTTAATTGAAATGTTTTACCTATGGAATTTTCTAGATGCTTGTACATTTCACCCGGGAAATCCAGTTTTTCACGATGCTTACAAATCTTGGTCGTGCTGTAATAAAAGATCAACAGATTTTACTGAGTTTTTAAACATAAAAGTATTAATTAAATTACCTCTAATACTTAAATGATGAATTGAGTTTGAAAATCCTTTTGACGTATTTATTTAATATTTTAGGGTTGCACAAAATCTTGTCATTCAAATGTAAAACCTCCACAACCTGAAAAACCAAATGTTGACAAAACTAAAAATGGTGAAGTCATTGAATACATTGCACCAAGAGTGAAAATGTCAACTCTTGAAAGGCCACCTTTTGATACTCCCCTTTTGAAAATGACTCCAGATGTATCGCCAGCTCTTAAAACTCAAATTGAAAATTTAGTTAGTCAAAATAATGAATCTGATAATTCAGGTAATTCATCAATCAATCAATCAATCATTTGTGTTTATTAAAAAAAATACATTTGCTAAAGCGATGATTCGAATGATGATCATACAGGTGAAGTAATGATTGGAACTGCGTGTAAAAACAGAGGATGTAAATCTGCATACAAAGGAACAGAATCAAATGAAGAAGAATGTGTGTATCATCCAGGAGTTCCAGTTTTTCATGAAGGTTTAAAATCGTGGTCGTGTTGCAAGAAAAAAACAACAGATTTTGCAACTTTTTTGGAACAATTGGGTTGTGAAAAAGGAAATCATGTTTGGGTGAAAGAAAATGTAAGATGATCATCATGATTGATGATAAATAAACATTTTTCATTCATTAATATCTGATGTTAAAATTAATTTACAGGATGAAAATGAAAGGACGGATTGTCGATATGATTGGCATCAGACAGGAAGTCATATTGTGATGTCGGTTTATGCGAAAAAATATCATCCAGATAAATCAATAATCGAATTGAATCCCATAAGGATTAAAATGAATATTTTTTTCCCAGAAAACAATTCTGCTTTTAATAAAGATTTAGAATTGTTTGGAGTAAGTAAAGAAAAAAATTAATTTTAATTTCCCCCCTCCCCCCCAAATGTATAATAATGTTGGATTTTATTTTTCAGATTGTCGACGTTGAAAAAAGCGAAATTAAAATGTTACAAACAAAAGTAGAAATCAAATTGAAAAAAGCTGAACCTGCTAATTGGCCTAAATTAGAATTGCCCAGGATTCAATCATAAAATGTTTTTTCTTTTTTTTTTTTTTTTTTTTCCCCTTAATAAATTAATCTCTCTTCAATCATCATGTCTTCTTCTATCTCTCTGTTTTATATATATATAATAATAATAAATAAAAATTTCCTCCATCTTTAATTAAAATTTTTTAAATCATCATCGTTTATATCGACGCACACGTCTGTACCACTTTTGCTCTTTTTCTTTTTATCAAAGTGAATAAAATAAATAAAAAAAAAAAAGCTTACGTATAAATATTTATTAATATTATTTCCCCCCACCAATCCTTCCCCTCCCTCCATCCCTCCCGTCCAACTTTATTGGAAATCTTCATCTTCCCAAGTAACAATTAATTAAGAAACTAGAGAGACAGAGAGAGTGACTGCGAAAAAAAAACAAAAAAATCATCTTTTTTAAGAAAAATCTTACTCGTATTGTTTTATTTATTATAAACTGATAATAATAATAATAATAATAAAGATGACAATAATAATAATAATTCACTAATTCATTCTAGTGATTAAAATTAAAAAAAAAAAAAAAAATTCAATAATAAATTAAATTCATTTTTTTTTTTTTTTTAATATTTAAATTAGGGAAAATAAAGAGTAGGGAATAATAGGGGTGGTGGTAATAGTAGTAGTAGTTGTGGTAGTGGGGGGTAGTAGTACTGGTAATAAAAATAAACAGTTTTCTATCCGATTCCGGAAAAGAAACGACGTAATAAAACAAAAAAAAAAAAAAAAAAAGTTTTTACACTTACTTTTCACTATTATATATAAATATATATATATATAAAAAAACAAAAAAAAAAAAAAATTCATCACTTCGGAATGTAAACTCCAAAAGTTAAATAATAATAATAATAATAATAATAATAATAATAATAATAATAATAATCGAGTCGGTCATGCGGCTGTTACGTACTAAACTCAAAGCTGACTAAGAGAGAATCAAAAAAAAAAAAAAATTGTTCTAAGGGATGAGGGGGGAGGGGAGAGAATCCGTTCGCATAACTTTTTTTTTTATTACTCGGTCCTCACAACTGACCTCGCACATAATTACTCCATATTTAAAAAAAAATTACTGGAAAACGAGAGCACTGAGAGAAAGAGACAGAGAGAAAAAGAAAGGAGAGGAGAGCGGAAAACGACAAGAATACAAAAGAGAGAGAGAGAGAGAGAGAGAGAGAGACGTGTGCCTTTCTTTTCCTCCTCCTCTCCTCTCCTTTCTTCTCCTCTTCGGCCTTTGACTACATTTATATACGCTAAAAGGTTTCGAGTCAATCATTGAGTACGATGTTATCGTGTTCGATGCCGAACGCGTGGCGAAGCGAAACGTGACGCACGTGTACGTCACGTTCGTCATAAAAAAAAAAACGAAACGCCTACACCGCGACGAGTGTAAACATTGTAATAATAATAATAATAATAATCACGGACCCCCTTTTTTTATTACGCGTTTTAAAACTTCGACACGAAATCATCAGTCAATTGATTGACTCGAAATTACAATCCATCATCATTCATGCACACGCACACGCACTCGCACGCACGCACATTATTGTTTTGCTTTCTCTTCTTCTTCTTCTTCTTCTCCTCCTCCTTGTCCATCTGAACTGATGATGAAAAAAAAAAAAAATTCATTCACCAACGATGTTTATAAATGTTTTTCTCTCGTAAACCTCTCAAAACCTGATGGGGAATAAATTCCTTGCTCCATTTTCACACACACTAACGATAACTTATTACAAATGACAATGATGATACTGGTTTAATACATTTTTTGCTTTTCTTTCTTTCTTTCTTTCTTTCCTTTTTTTTTTTTTTTTTAACTGACAAGTTTTTGATTTTGTTTTGTAATTTCTTTATTAATAAGGCGCAGGTCGTTGATTTCTACCTCCTCCACCACCGCCTCCGCCTCTTTGTTTGCCCCCTCCGAAGCCACCTGCGAGAAAAGAAATAAAAAAAAAAAAAACATGAAAAAATTGTTTTTTTAAGAGGAGAAAAAGATGGAAAGTGAAAAAGAACAAGAGAGAGAAAGAGAGAATGCGAAAAAAAAAGTTCCCGTGTATCTGCAAAAAAAAAAAAAAAAAAAAAAAATCTGCGTCGACATCCAACAACAAACACAAGATTTCACTTCTTGAATCCACACGACAAACGAAAAACATAATTGATGAGTCAGTCAACATATGTCGACTCGACACAACCACCTTCAACTTGCAGCAAAAAGAAAAATGGATCGAATAAAAAATACAATTTGCCACTTTCTACCTATGGTATATCAAACTGACGACGACGACGACGACGAAGACAACAACACAAACGGAGGAGAAACTACCGCCGAGAAAAATAAACAAACAAACAACTTTTCAACCGTGACGTTTTACAAACCTAACAAAACAAAGACAATGACAAAATTATCCGACGGGTAAAAACGGCGGGAAGGGAAGTAACAACAGGAACAACGATAAACACAAACAAGAAACATAACGATCCACAAAGATTTTATTAGATCAAAGGCGGGCAAAACATTTCGAGAATACGACAAAACAACACAAACAACAACAACAAGAACACAGACACTCATTATCTTCATCGAACGAAACAAGGAAGGGAAGTAGTAAGAAGGAAAAAAGTAAGGAAAACAATACAACGGCACACGCCTTCAGAGGAAAAAAAAAAAACATCAATAGTAATAATAATAATAATAAAAATGTGACCGGAAACGGAGCTACGCCGACTGACACATTTCGATGAATTTCCACGACGACTCATGATTCGGCCAAAACTTTAAAAAGAATGAGAGAGACAGAGAGTGAGACAGAGAGTGAGGGAGGGGGGAGAGAGGGAGAGAGAGAGAGAGAGAGGGGGGGGGGGAGAGAAAAAACAAAAGAAAAATAAAAAAGCGACCCTTAAAAAAAAAAAAAATTCATTAAATAAAATATAATAATAATAATAATAATAACAACAACATGGTTCCCACCACCCAAAAAAATAATACAAAATATACATTTTTTTTTTTTCTCTTTTCCCCCATCACTTTCATTCTTACCTACCTTGGGCGAAAAAAGAAAAACGTTAAATGAATGAGAAAATAAATAAAGAAAAGAAGGAATGAAGAAGAAGTGTACACACACATACACGAAACACATACGTTCTGTTAGAAAGAGAGAGAGAAAAAGGAAGAAAAAGATGAGCAAGAAACGGAAATGATTAAAATCGTCATCATACATACTGGGAAAAAAACCGAAGCAAGATGATGATGATGCACAGTAATGAGAAAGGAAGAGAAAGAGAGAAAGAGAAAAAAAAAAAAAACAGATCACCGAACCACCGACCCAATGAAACACGAAATAAAAATTATTATTATTATTATTGCGTTGTCCTTACTTTTAGTTTGCATGTTGCCAAACATTTTTCGGGTCAGTCAGCCGCATCATGATTGTATGTGTCAATCGGCTCTGCTCCATTCTGTATAAGCACCACTAACTACAACAGTAAAAAAAATACTGAAAATCTGGCTCATTATTCTCAATTGAAAGAAAGAGAGCGCGCGAAAGAGAGAGAGAGAGAGAAAAAAAAAAATAAATAATAAAATAAAAAGTAAGACAAAAAAAAAAAAAAACGTCATCAATCAATCAATCAATCGATCGTTTTCTTTTTCATCCCCTACGCTTATCAATTATTCTTATCGTCATTGTAATTGTTGGTTGTTGTTGTTGTTGTTTTTATTGTTATCGATATTGTTGTTGTTAATATTATCATTTTAACTTCGGATCGTATTGTTGGGCGTTACGGGGTCGTCAGGGCACGCGAACCTTCGTCAGTCACGGTTACCTCAGAACAAGCCATTTCAAAACCTTTTTCAATTGTTCGTTTGGGTCACCGACTCCGTTTTGGACACCACGAAAACACGAGAACGACACACGTTCTATTTAGGTCTTTTGAAATAGCTCGTTCTGGTAAAGTTACTTTTGTTTTGTTTTTTTTTTTTTTTTTAATGTCTGTCCGAGGTGATAAATGCAACAACAACCCACCTTTGCCTCTTCCTCCGCGGCCACCGCCGCCGCCGCCGCCGCCACCTCCTCCTCCATATCCATCGTATCCACCGCCGTAACCGTACCCGTCTAAAAAAATTTTTATTTTTCAAGTCTTAAAATTACCACCAGAAAAGATAAAAAAGAAAAAAAAAAAGAAAAACAAAACGGCATCTATTCTTCTACGTCTTTCTCGCTCTTTTTGCATTTTTTACATTTCCTCGATACGATAATAATAATAATAATAAAAGATTAGGAAACTCACCGTATCCACCGCCGCCGCCGCCGCCACCTCCGCCATAACCTTGATTATAACCTTGACCGTAACCGGAGTAATCGTATCCTCCGTAGCCACCACCGTAACCTCCTCCGTTGTAGTATCCATCGTAGCCGTAGCCACCTGTGAAATTTGAAAAATGTCAATTTGAGTAACATATTCGCGACAGATAAAGAGAAAGAGATAGAAATAGGGGAGGGAAAAAAAGAAAGATAAATCAATTTATATGTAATAATCCTTGCCTCCGTAACCCCCGTATCCTCCCCCGTAATTTCCGGCGTATCCTCCTTGATTATTCCAACCACCTTGTCCTCTCCTTCCGGGACCTCCGCCTCGCCCTCTGCCTCCTCTACCGCCGGGCCCTCCTCGACCTTCACCAGCTTTTGGATTTGCTTTTTTCACATCGACCTATAAACGACAGAAACACACATTTCATTGCACTTTAAAAAATGGAAAAACTTTTACGAAATTTGGCGTTTTATTGATCCTTTCAGAGTGGAATTTTCATCACCGTGTGGGTGTTCAGTAGCAGAACTGGTGTAAAAAATTTTTTTTCATCATAAAAATAACAAGTATAACATTATTAATAATAATAATAATAATAATAATAATAATAATAATAAATAAAACTCACTTCTTTTCCGTTAATCGTTTGTTTCGGTTGTTTCAACAAATCGTTTGTCACTTGCTCCGATTCAAACGTGATAAAACAAAAATTTTTCTGTTGATTCTTCTGCTTGTCGAAAGGAAGTTCAACTTCGAGGATCTGCAACGTCAGAAAGAGACTCTTGAGTACAAAAAGAAAAACTTTTTGTCTTTTTCCTTCTTTTCGATTACATTTACGCAATCGATCGACTCTCAGAAATGATTTTAAAAAAAAAATCACGACTACTCAGAAGCAAAACTGGCATGTTGTTAAAAAAATATCATCATTCGAATCGAATAGAAAAGACTAGAAAAGGTTGAGGAGGAAGAGGGGAGGGGAGGGGGTTCGCTCACCGTTCCAAATTGTCCGAAAAAATTCCTTATGTCTTCTTCCGAGGTTTCAACGTCTAGACCTCCAACAAATATTTTACCATGCCTCGCTTTGGCTTTTTTCGGATCAATTTTTTTACAATTAATTATGTGGTCGCCGGCCGCCATGACTTTTTCTATTGATTCCACGTCTTTGAAAACTATGAATGCAAATCCACGGGATCGTCCCGACGCGGGATCCGTTTTGACGCTCACGCTTTCGATTTCACCAAATTGACTGAAATGTTCTCGTAGTTCCTCTGCGAATGAGAACAAGAAAAGAACGGACAACATCATTAGACACGGCCGTTATGACAATAATAATAATATTAACAACAATAGAAAAATCAGGAAAAGAAAAGATGAGAAAATTTCGTGCCTCTTTATAGTAAACGAAAACTTTTCTTTTTTTCTTTTTCTAGAATTTTGTCCTTCCACTAATTGAGGTGTATAAGATCGGTACCTTGATACATCTCACCCAGTGAAAGGTTTTTCTAATTTTTATTCTCGCCTTCGATTATCGAAATTTGGAATTTTTTTTTTTGAACCAAAACTCGAAATGAATTGAAACGAAGGCACAAAACGATATGAGGCACTCTCGAATAAAAAAAAAAAAAAAAGATGGCGAACAAGAAAACAGAGAGAAAGAGAGAGAATAAATAAGAAATATTAACAAAATACTTACTATCCGTTGTTTCCCAGCTCAAACGTCCAACAAATAATTTTCTAGAAAAATTTAAAAAAAAAAAAAAAAGAAAAAATAAAATAAAATAAAATGAAAAATCGTTTTAAATAAAATTTTAATGGTAATGGTAATAATAATAATGTTAAATTTTCATCTTTACTAATTGATTCATTCTCGATTCTTGTTATTATTATTTATTTCGATTTCTTTTTTCTTTTCTTTTCTTAATTGATATCATTATCATTATTATTATTATTTTTCAATTTTCAAAACTCAATAAGGAGCAGAATAAAACAAAAAAAAAAATTATTTTTCCTTATTGTTTATTGTCCTAATCTTATTCCACTGACACTACTTTTTTCCTACCCCCCCCCAAAAAATTTCTATTTACACGTTCACATGCACGTGTACACATACGTATATAAAAACAATTTTTTTTTTTTTTTTTTTTTGCAGATTCCATTAATCTTTAGGAAAGAAAGCTTTCATGTTGTGTTAGAAAGTGAGAGAGAAAAAAAAACAAATAAGCTATCAAGTTTTCTATTACTATTATTATTATTTTATTTTTCTTCAGACGATCGAAGAAAGAGAGAGAGAGAGAGAAACAAAACAAAAACAAAAAACCTCGACATTTACACGACATTTTTTCGAATGAATAATAAATTAATTTTTTTAAAATTTTATTTTCATTTTCCTTTTATATTATAATTAAAGAAACAAAAAGAAAAAGAAGAGAAAAACTCGAGCGACTCTTGAAAATTCTCCATTAACGTTCATTTTTGTTTTTCTATTCTCGACAAATTAAATGTAATCAAATATTCTTATACTTTTCCAACAGCCGCGTTTTTCTTTTCTTTTTGTAATTTTCTGAAATATAAATATGAGCTTTTCACATACTTTAATTTTTCCCTATAAATAGAAATTCAAAACCTTGTAATGCGTGTGAATAATAATAATAATACGTAGAAAAAATTTGATTGTAATTAAAAAAAAAAAAAAACAAGAAATAGTACAAATAATAATAGTGATAATAATACTACTTTTTCCCCCCCCCCCATCAAACTCAACTATTCCCCCTTCCCCCCAAATAAAACAACAACAACAACATGACGTCATCACTAATTTAATGAAAATTTTTATTTTGTCAAATTAATTCAATTATGGAATCTGCAAAATTTAATTACTATTTTATTTTCTTAAATAATTCTGCTCCTTTTTTTTTTTTTCTTGTTGATTTTTCGAGAAAAAAAAATTTTTTTTTTAAAAAAACAAAAACAAACCCAAAAGGAAAAGAAAAAGAAAAAAAAAAAAAAAGTTTCTTTAGGCTAAAAGTTTCGAGAATTAAAAAAA
This sequence comes from Pediculus humanus corporis, assembly GCF_000006295.1. NCBI lineage: Eukaryota > Metazoa > Arthropoda > Insecta > Psocodea > Pediculidae > Pediculus > Pediculus humanus. Next base: position 1,076,572 of record NW_002987884.1, on the reverse strand, counting down.
AAAAAAAGAAAAAAAATATTTAAAAAATTGTTTTGTTTGTTTTCTTTCTTTTTCTTTTTCTTTTTTTTTTTCCTTTAATAATGCAACAAAAACAGTTTTCTTTTTTTTTTTTTGTTGAAAAATAAATAATAAAAAATTTAAATAATAATATTATTATTATTTCTTTCATCGAACAACAACAAAACTTTCAATTTTTTTTTTTTTTTTGGAATTTTATGAAAAACTCATAATGTAAAAACAAATATTAAAGTCATCAAAAGTTTAATATGGTAAATTTTAAAACGAGGCAATAACAACCAAAAACAAAATAATAATAATAAAGTTGTTTTCGTTATCGTTATTATCATTATTAATATTTTACTCGATTTTATATATATTGAAATTGAGAATCTTGAAAACTCAGAAAAGCTGCTACAATAAAAAAAAAAAAAAAAAAAAAAAAAAAAAAAAAAAAAAAAAAAAAAAAAATTGAGAGAGAGAGAGAGAGAAATAAATTTTTTTTTTTTTTTTTGTATCGGAAAATTGAAATTGAAATCTTGAAATTTCCCCAAGTTGAAAGCAGCAGCCTCTGAGATGAAAACAAACTTAGAACAAACAATTCATCTCCAAACAATTAATATCCAAACTGAATCTGTAAAACATTATTAAACAACAAAAAAAAAAATTTTTTTCTTTCTTTCTTATTTTCTTTCTATCTTTCTTTCCTTTTGTCTTATTATATATTACATGAATTAAATTTCATCTGAAAAAATTTTCTAAAAAAAAAAAAAATTTTTTGTTTTCTTATATTTTATCGATTTGAGAATGAGAGAGAATTCAATCGTCATCATCATCATCATCATCATGATCAACATCATCTTGTAAGAAGTTCAACAATGGATTTCGGTCAGAATGACCAAAACAAGTTACTATTAATTTCAACATGAATTCAATTTAAAAATTAAACCTTTCGAATAAAAATCAATTTAAAAAATTATTTGTAAAATTATTTAAGAGAGAGAATTTAGAATTAATTATTATTATTTTTTGTTTAAATTTATGAATTGATTTTGTTCATTTAATTCTTTGGTTCTTTGAATTTAATTTTTTATTTTTTATTTTTTTTAATAAGAGATGTCATGTGCAAAACCCACCATGGGTCTTCCTTCGAAGTCAGGCATCTCCATATCCATGTTGTTCCATCTCCTCATATCACCTAAAGAAAGGAATCATGTTAAAATTAAGATGAAAACTTTTTATTTATATATAGATATAAATATATATATGTGTGTAATTTCTTTTAATAAAAAATTTGCATGTAAATATATATATATATATATTTTTTTTCCTTCTCGATAAGTGTTTAATCATCATTTCATATGACAAACCTATATTTTATTTATTCAATTATTATTATTATTTTCTAAATAAAAAATAAAAATTATTTTATCATCTCGATAGAAACTTCATTTACCTCTGTTGAACTTTAAACATTTTAACTGTTTTTTTTTTTTTTTTGTTTTTTAAAAAAGAAACATACACTATTTTATTAATAATACTACAAAAATAAAAAATAAAAATAAATAAATAAATAAAAGTTTCATTCAATTAAAAAAAAAAAAAAATCAAAAACATTTTCATAAAAAAGAAAACTATACCTTGATAAAAAATTGAGGTCCAAAGTTAATTTTTCATGTACAAATCAATGTGCCAGTGCTACAGAGAATACTAGGAGAAATTTTTTTTTTTTTTTTTTTTTTTTAAAAAAAACTTTCACAAAAAGTTTTTCCAACAAATTTAACTAAATTCTCAATTGTTATTATGTTTTGTTCGAAAAAAATATACCAAAGACAATATGAAGAGAGAAAAAAAATATATCATTTTAATAGAATAGTAATTTTGTGACCTCTGAAAAAATTTCAAATTCAATTTTCTGACAAATAAAATCAATTTTATTATTAATTAATTAATGAACATTAAAAAAAAAAAAAATGAAATCAAAATAATTAATCAATAAATGTTGTGTCGTTTGTTCGATAAACAAATTATTTTTTAAACAACTTGGGTGAATATTCGTTATCGCATGTAAAATAAATAAAAACTCTGTAATAATTTATTTCAAAATCAATAAATAATCAATTATTTAATACAATTATTAATTAAAAATTCATAATAAAAAAAAAGAAAAAAAATATTTATTATAAATTTTCTTTTCTTTTTAAATAAATAAATAAATATAAATTTACAAAAGACAAATCATTTGATAATCAATTGTAAATAAAAATAAATTTTTTGATAATTTATAATATAATGATGATAAATTCAATTTCTAAATTTTTTTATGTATGAGTTTTTCTTTTCTTTTTTTTTTTCTTTTTCTAAATAAACAAATATGGATTTAATTCAAGGTTATAAATACGCAAAATAAAATGGATTGTAATTTTTTCTCCTCTCACTCTCTTTTTTTTTTTTGTTTAATTAAAATCCACTTTTGAAATTTCATCGTGTTATTAATTAGAAAAAAGAAAATCGATTGATTGAAAAGGAAAATGTAAATATTTATATATAAAAAATTAATTATAAATTAAATAAATATTGCGTAAATTCATTAAAAATTTATCATTTAAAAATAAATTTTACGGTTGTGAATAATCATTCGAGAACATGCTCGACGCCATGTTTGATTTATATTAATTCAATCAATACTTGACATGTTTTTTTTCCCAATGAGGAAAAAAATTAAATAACGTCTTTTTTTAAATATTATTTTACGTAAAATGAAATTAGACATTTAAGAGAGTTTAATAATCAAAAAAATATAACGAGATGGATATTTTTAATGATGGAAAAAAAACGGATAAAATTAAGTTTGATCGTGTGAGTTAACGTATTAAAATGACGCCGGTTGGATAATACGAACTAATACGGTATTAAAATAAAAAAATTGAATTAACAAATACATTTTCATTAACTCATACGTTTTAATAATAATAATAATAATAATTAAAACTCTGTACCATTTTAGAAATTGAATTTATATCAAGATAAATAAATAATTCACATTATTGATATATATGTTACTCGAGATTTTCCCACAAATTCAAAAAAGAAAGAAAAAAAAAAAAAATTAACTTGATTTACCTGTCGTCATTGTTTGTTGATTCTGTTGTTCCATTTTCTGTTGATCCATTTTGTTGTGGATCAGGTTCCTTCATTTCTGTATCTCCACTTTCAGCCATTTTAATAACTTTATGACTTAATTAGAGCACTAAAATAAAAAACTACTCTACGAACCAAGCCACACAAGGCTGAAGACAAAAAGCTAAGAGGGCGATGCGAGTTCAGTAAACGTTTAAAAAGGAAAATCGTATCAAAGGAAATTCCATTGGCGTTATTTCCACTTGTATTTTTTCTTTGTTTTAAACGTAACTTATGTTTAGCTTACGTGTAAGTAATTTTTAATCTATTTTTTGTATCTTATTGCCACTTTCTTTAAAAACTTTATTTTATTTTTTAATATTTTAATATTTCAAAATATCAACGTTTAATTAGTGCGTGAAGTTTTTAATAAGGAACAAAAAAAAAGAAAAAACTACATCGAAATAAAATTTAAAATTTGTTACAAATATTACCGCACATATATATAAAAAAATGGTAAGAAAACGTTAAACATTTGTAACGAGTGGCGTTAATTTTGAGTAATTAATTTTTTTTAATAAAAGACAATTAAATAATAATTAATTAGTATTAAATTTTAACCGTGATTATACGAAAACGAACGTTAAACATTTTTTAAAAAACAACGAAATTCCAAAAGTAACCCGTATGAAAAATAAAAAAAAAAAAAAAATTAATTCTAGACATGCGCAAAGGTAAAAAAAAATTTCGTAATTTTCGATAGGGAAATCCAAAGTGGTTGTACATTCTAAATAGCGGACATGTCAAGACTTGTACAAACGTTCGCATAAAAAATTTGTTTTCACGGTGAGAAATTCTTTTGACGTTCGCGGTCTTTTTTTTTTTTTTTTTATTTTATTTCGTTTTGTTTATTTTTTTGTTTTTAAACTCTCGGTTTTATAAAAAAGACAACAAATTAGTAAAAACAATTAAAACGAAAAAAAATAAATTATTAATAATAATAATAATAAACGAAGATAGATTTATTGAATTGTCTTCCGCATAGTTTTATTATTATTATTATTATTATTATTTTTACATATGTCACCGTTTAAGTTTTTTTTTTTTTTGTTTTAAGTGTTTTCTTTTCTTTTATTTTAATGTGAATTTTTATTTTTAAACGCGAAGTGAAATGAATTATAAGTTTTTAAACAAAAAATAATATTTTAAGTATTTATTTATTTATTATTATTGTGAAAAGAAAAAACTTTGTGATTATTTTAAAATTGATTCTTACTCCTTATAAAAAGAGAGAAGAAGGAGAATAGTAATAATAATAATAGTTAATTTTTTTTATTATTATTTCTTTTTAATAATAATCTTTGGTAAAATTATTAAAAGGTCATTTTAATGTAAAAAAAAGTATTTAAGTGGATTAACATTGGTTATTCTGACACGTTTACTTCATGGCGTCTTAAAGGTACCGTAATCTTGACATTTATAACTAACAAAATTTTTTACATTTTTTTTCGTTTTTAATTTGTAAATTTTTAGGTACGTCAGGTAAATGTTATAACAATTAAACTTTATTAATTATTTTAAGGTTCGTTTTTTTAAAATAGTTTGTTTTTTTACTAAATGTTTCACTTGACTTTTATTCACATATACTTTTACATTTTAAAAATGTTGAAAACGTTAAAGTCATTGAAATTTTTAATTTTTGTTTATATTTATATATATAAAAATCATTTTAAAATTATTATGATGTGTGATTGTGTCCAAGTGATGATATGATTATATTTAAAATGTGATTTGTCATTCGGATTGAGATTCATAACTTGAATCGATTATGTTGTATGTAACATAATTGTTTGGAAAACAATAAATGTAATTCGCATATTGTTACAAATATTGTTACAAACTCCGACAGTGTTTTTGTGTTTGTGTATATGTGTTTGTCGTTTGATACACACACAATTCAATAACAATTAATTAGTTAATTAATTAATCAAATGTATGAAAATAAGTTAATGATGTTGTTGTGTCTCGGTTTGTCTCCATCTTACTTCTTCTTCGAATGATGAAAGAGGTTGTGTCTTTTACTTTATTGTTTTTAAACGATTGCATCAATTTGTATTTGTTTCATTCATTCTTTTATAATTTTATGTCTTATTTCCTTCTCTCTCTCTCTCTGTGACAGATTTTTTATAAATATTATTTCATTATTTAAATAAACAATTACTTTTTTTTTTTTTAATTGTTTAAAATATTTATCATCATTACCCATTACCTGGAGAGTTTTATTTTCTATCATTTATTAACAAATCATCATCATCATCATAATTCTTTTTGTGTTGTTTCTGTCTGTCTTTTTTGTCTATATGTATATATATATGATGAGAAATTAAAATTTTTATTTTATTTCCTATTGTTTTCTTTTTTTTTTTTTGTTTCGAATCGTGTGTAAAAGTACAAACAAACAAATAAATAAATAAATGTCAACCTTTTGCCACATTGGAGAAAAAAAAAAAAAAAAATAAAAACCACTAAAAGAAAGTCAGAAAAATATTATTTTGTTGTTGTTGTTATTATTATTATTATTTACACGCTGGCTGTCGCAATATTTTAATAAAATAAAAAAAAAAAATTTTCGACGATGACAACAACGACGACAACGACAACTACAACCATCAACGACGACGACGACACCGTTTATATGAATAATACAAATGTTATGCATTTTGGCAGACAAGTACGATTTAATTTTAATTTTATCATCATCATCATCATCATGATTATTATTATTATTATTATTATTATTATTATTATTATTATTATTATTAATACAATTTTATTTTTGATGATTTAATTTTACTTAACGACATATTCAATTTGCATTCGTGTAAAAAAATTGAAAAAAAAATTTTTTTTTCTTTCAAACACACAATAAAAATTTACAGCAGACGACTGATTTTACAAAAAAAAAAAAAAAATTAATAATAATAATAATAATAATAATAATAATAATTTTCAATTGTATTTTTCAATCGGATTTTAAATTTTAAAATTCAATTTCGAAAATTAAATAAATAAACAAAACAAACAAATAAATAAATAAATAATGTGCACACGATTCGATGATTGTTATTATAATTTTGTGTAACGACAAACCGCAGGCTCCTTCTTCCGGAAGTTGAAAGTTGAAAAACATGAAAAAGTGTAAAGTGCACTTGTGCGCGTGACGTGCGCCAAAAAAAAAAAATAATTGAAAACGTTCAGGGTTCGAATTTTATAAATATATTATATATACATATAATTTGAATTGTTTGTTGTTGTTGTTGTCGCTGTCGCTGTTGTTGTTGTTGTTGTTTTTATAATTGCTGTTGTCGTAATAAGAGTTTTACACGCGTTTATCCTTTTTTATTATTATTATTATTATTATTATTATTATTATTATTATTATTATTATTATTATTATTATTATTATTATTAAAAGCACTGCAATTATAATTTTTTTTTTTTTAATTGCGCAATTTTCGTTCGTGTTGTTGTTGTTGTTGTTGTGTTTGTTGTTGTTTTTAAGGACGAATTTAAAAGGATTAACGCGTTTTACATTATTATTATTATTATTATTATTATTGTTATTATTATTATTATTATTTTTTATAACAAATGTTTATCGATGTTCATTAAAACGGTTTAATTGGCATTAAACCGTTTTTTTTTCTCTCTCTCTCTTTCTCTTCATCCTTTTTATTATTGTTATTATTACTATTATTATAAAAAAAAAATTGATGAATTTTCCGGTGTGAAATGTTTTTTTTTTTTTTTGTTTTCAAACTGACGCCACGTCGTTTGTATTACAAAAAAAAAAAAAATATTATTTTTACACTCGAATGCTGGACAAAAAAAAAAAAAAAATTTTGTCTGGAAATCCGAACGAAAAAAAAAACAATAAACGTCCAACAAACCCGTGAAATATTAAATGAAAAAATTTTTTTTTTAAATTTGGAGCATTTGTTTAATATAAAAACACCAACCACCCTCGGATAATATGCCACCCCCAAAAAAACAGTACAACCAAATTATTAGAGAGAAAAAGGGAGAGAGAGGGAAAAAATTTCCCTTCCGTTTTTTTCGATATTATTTAAAAATTTGGAATTTTTCATTAACGGTTTTTTTTTTCTCGTACAATTTCGTAAAATGCGAGTAATGTGCGTGAATGCGTGCGTACATAACGCGGCGTGAAAATTAAAATAAATAAATTAATTAATTAATAAAAATCGATATTAATAAATATCGTGAACGTGTCGCATTCATTTTATAGGGAATCGAAATCGAAAGGTTCGATCGTCAAGATATATTAATTATATCGAAATGAAATTCGATTAATCGCGAATGTATAGGATTTTATTTTTTTTTTATTTTTAATTATAAATTTCCAGTCATTTTATGGATGATGTCATTCATTCATAACTTTTTTTTATATTTTTTTTCTTTGGAATTTTTTTATATTTATTTTATTTTATTTAATTCATTCCTCACTGGAAAAACTGGTATTTCTTTTTTTTAAACTCGTAGAAAAAAAGTGTTACGACGACATCGTTATTCATTACTCATCGATCGATTTATTTCGATTTGATTATTTATATACGTTCGATATATCGAAATTAATATTAATTTGATTTGTTAGATGTTTGTTTAATTATGTCGAGAGTGTCTGAATATTACAAACGAACGCAAATAATAATGTTTGGATGTCTGTAGCGAGAGAGAGAGAGGGAAAGACAGAGAGAGAGAGAGAGAGAGGGAAAGACAGAGAGAGAGAGAGAGAGAGAGAGAGAGAGAGAGGGAAAGACAGAGAGAGAGAGAGAGAGAGAGAGAGAGAGAGAGAGAGAGAGAGAGAGAGTGAGAGAGCGAGAGGGGGGGAGTGGAAGAAGAAGAAGAAGAAAAAAACCAAAAATGACAAAAGTTTTTGTGGAAATTATTTTCGCCGATTAATAAATATATAAATCCGTTAAATTTTTTTTTAATACCGTTTTAAAATTTCGTTTTTTTTTTTTTTTTGAAAGCGTTCGCGAACGGTAAATCACAATAAAAAACATTTCGTTTGTTTGTTTGTTTTTTTATTTATTAAAAACTGATTAGGAGTTATAATAAAAAACGAACGTTTTTTTTTTTTAAATCGTTTAAATCATACAAATGATTAAACGTTGTTTTCAAGTTTTTTTCGCTTTTTTTTCGCTTTTTATCGAAGATTAATAATCTCGTATATTGTATAATACGTGCGTGAGTGCGTGAATCCACATCCGTGCTACAAAACAAAACGAAAAAAAAAAAAAAAAAAAAATATGAACGTTAATTTACGAGGGATAAAATATAGAATCGAGATTGTTAATAAATTTTCCAGATTATCGTAATGTAAAAAAATAAAAAAAAAAATTTTTTTTTTAACAAAACAAGATTTAATAATCCCTGGTAAATTCAATCGGAACGAAAGTTTATAACGTTCGACGACGTCGCCATTACTATCGTTATTTTTTATTACGTTTCCCCGTCATCATTCGATGAACTTTATAGAAACTGATTAATTTTTGTTGTTGTTGTTGTTGTTTGCTCGTGATAATCGAAAACGAAATGGTTTTTGTACGAACGTTAAAGTCATTAAAAAAAAAAAAAAAAAATTTGATTACTACAAATCGGACGTTAATTTTTAACAATAATTAGTAAAAAGTCAGAAACGATAGATATTTTTTTTAAAAATTGTTGTCGTCGCCGTGTTTGAGTCCATTGATTTTTTTTTGGCGGGAAAATTTAATTTCGAACGTTTTGCAAATCCTTTTGGTTGTACGATATGTTGTAAGAGGGGTGATTGACAAATATCGTTAAATTAATTGATTAAGATCGGTGGTGGTTGGTTGGGGGGGGGGTGGTTGCAAGGGAAATACGCACGTACTTGTATTTACGCATGCGTTTTATAAGAAAAAAGAAAAAAATAAATAAAATTACGTAAAAAAATATGACAAAGGATAGATGGAATAAAATTACGGAGGCGATTTTCTGCTTCAATCACCTGAGGTCGTCCAACCGTAGGATTTATAAGAATACGTTTCTTTGGCAATTTCGCAAAAATTTTATTATTATTATTATTATTACACAAAGTTTGAGCACCTTCAAGGAGAGTAAAAGAGAGTGAGAGAGAGAGAGAGAGAGACTTGAAAAATTTTTCTACCTGAAAGAAAATTAGAGCGTAGGTAGGTCTCGTCTTTATTGAGAATTATATTATTATCGTAGAAGAAATGAGCAAATCGAATTTAAAAAGCGCACAGGGAATTTTTTTTTTTTTTCTTTACTTTTCTTTTTTTATACCCTCCTCCTTTCCCGTTTTTTCCAGCACACCACTCCTCCCCCCCCCGCCTGCGAGAGGTACGAGAAAATAGAGAGAGAAAGAGAAAAAAGAAAAATTTATTATGTATTTTTTTTAAATTAATAAAAGAAACGAGGGTGGAGAGAAAATGAAAATATAAAAAGGAGAAAGTTTAAAGGAAAAAAAAAAAAAAAAAAAGAAACGTGGAAGAAGAAAAAAGATTTTTTGTTTCGTTTTTTTTTTTTTTTTTTTTTTCTTGCGTGTTTCTTCTGTCTTTCTCTCTCCCTCAAACTTCACAAATAAAAAAATTCGATTTTGCATGGGAAGACGCAAAACAAAAAAAAAAGTAAATTTGATGGAGTCAGGTATTTTGTGGGGAGGAGAAGAGGAGGGAAGGGGGGGAGCCGTAGGTGGAAAATTCAAAAAAGAAAAAAAGAAACAATTTTAAAAAGTTTTTTATTTTTATTTTATTTTTTTTTCCAAATTTACCGACAAGTTTTTTTTTTTTTAATACTTTTTTCCGACTAACCTTTCAACGACGTCTTTTCTTCTTCTTCTTCCACGTCAACAAACGTACAAAACGAGAGAGAGAGGAAGTGTTCGGTTGAAAATTAAATTAAAGGTACAAAAAAAAAAGAGAAGAGTGGTGGGAATATTACTGACAGTGTCAGATAAGTAAATATCAAAGATTTTAACCGTTCGGTTTATTTTCAATACGAACGCGTCGTCGTTTTCGAATTCGAAAAAAAAAAATCATATTCGAACAATTAATTAATTAATTAATTAATTAAATATGGCGTTTATATATTAAAAAAAAATTAATTAAATGAAGATTTTTTTTTTTTTTTTGTATTTAATTAATTTAAATTAATTTTTTTTTATCCCGTTCGCCTCCTCCCCTTATCCTCTTTTTCTCTCTCTCTCTTTCCGGTTTTTGAACGTTTTTTTTTTTTTTTGTTCCCTAAATTCTGGCTTTTCCCGCCTTTTTTTTTTTTGTAAAAGTTTCACACAGCGTAATTTAAATTTTCCTTTTGATTTCTTAGTCATTAATTTTTTAAAAACTTTTTCTCTCTCTCTCTCTCTCTCTCTCTGTCGCTTAACGGTCGTAAAAAAAAAGTTGGCGACAAAATTACCTACCCTTGGTGGGGCATTTTACAATGCGACATCCGCAAAAGGATTTTCTCCTCTCCGCTTTTTTGTTTCTGTTGTTTAGTTTCAGTATAACCTTTTGTCGTTAAAAGTTTTTCCAACTGACCGTTTGGAACCTTTTTTTCTCGCGGAATATAAAAACAAAAAAAAAAATGTTTCGTAATTTAAAAGGAAAAAAGGAGAAAAAAAAAGGAAATAAAAGGATTTACGACGCGTGGGTTTCGTTTAAAGACACGTCTCGTCAAGGAAAAAAAAAATAAATAAAATTTCCCGGTGAATAAATTTTTTTTTTCTTTTTTTTTTTTTTTTGTCATAAATATTTATTATTATTATTATAATTCAAAATTGATGATAATAATAATAATAATAATATTTAAATATGTTTTGGTTTTAAACGAATCAAACGAAACGTTTTTTAAAATTTTCAAAATTACAAAAAGAGAGAAAAAATTTTTTTTTACAATTTATTGTTTTGTGTCGCGCGAGTTTGTTTGTTTGTTTATAAAACGTATGGAAAAGATGAAAGGGAAAAAGTAGAAGGCGGTGGGTGACGGTGACGGTGACCATGATGACGACGACGGTGGAAAATTTTTTTTTTTTCCTCCACAAAAAATTTCTTTTTTGGATAAACGTCTTTATTGGATTTCATCATTTTTTCAATTGCTTTCGTTAACTTTCAATTTTGTTTTTTTTTTTCGTCGTCGTCGTCGTAAACCTCCCCCCCATCCCCCTCGTCCCCCATCCGTCCGTGCGCGACGTCCTTTATCCCAATCCCTCACCTCAATTTTTTTCTTTTTTTTTTACCCCCCCCCCCCCCATTAACTTATTTTTTGTTTTTCGATTCATCGTTTTTGAAAATCTTATATCAGTCTATCGGTATCGATAAATGAAAGGAGGGGAGGGGGAGGAGAGACATCATTTTCCGGGTAAAGGATAAATTTCAAACATTAAAGGGAGGATATAAATTGCCTTTTCCCTGAATTTTGATTTGATGGCAATTTATTTTGTCGAAGCGATTAGGGTGACGACGGGGGTGGTGGCGGTGACGTAAGAGGAAGAATAACAAGATGAATTACAACGAAAAAATATATATAAGAAAAATAAAATTGATGGTAACCGCCGCCATTTTTATTTATTTATATATATATATATATATTTTATTTAATAATGTCTCTCATCTATTGTTTTTTTTTTTTTTTTTTTTTCAAATAAACGTTAGAAAAACGTTCGAATGATTTTTAAATTGTTAAAATGATTTCAAATTGTTTTTCTGTTTGTTTGTTTGTTTTTCAAAAAAAATCTGACAAGTAAAAAAGTAATAATAATAATGATAATAAATTTTTTTCTCCTTTTAAATTCGTTTTAAACTCATCATTAATAAAAATGAGATTTTTTTTATATTTTTTTTGTAAAAGAAGAGGGAGTAGGAGGAGGGACAGGATGAGGGGGGAGGATAGAAACGGAGAAAGGAAGTAAAGGAAATGGCGGTAAAAGAATTAGCTTTTAATAATGAAGTTGAAAAGAAAAGAAACAAAACAAAAAAAAAGAGAGAGAGAGAAAACTATTATCTGAAATGTAATGTCATACTAAAGGTATAAAAGAAAAGGCCTTAATTACAAAAGGTGCGTGCGTGCGTGCGTGCGTGTAGATATTTAATTAGATTCATTTTTAACTATTAAATTCCACGATAACGACGAAAGACAATTCGAACTCTAACTGGGGAGGTAAGGGTGGGTAGGAGGAGGGGGAGAGGAAAAAAAATTTGGGAGCATGATAAAAAGGGAAGTGATGACGACGAGTGTGAGTAATAGAAATCCTAGCGGAAACCAGGTGTAAATGAAAGGTTTAAGATTTTAAAAATGAAAAGGTTTTGAGAGAGAGGAGGGGAGGAAGAGAGAGAGAGAGAAAGGTTTGTTTTAATTTTAGTCGACTTCTGAATAGGATTTTAGTCGAGAGAGAATTTAATCCTTTTTCCGTTTTTTTTAAATATAATTTTAAAAGTTTTTTTGCCGCAAAAATTGGTTAATAGAATCAAGTACGAACTTGCCCGAAACAAAAAAAAACATAAAGACGACAACAACAACAACAACAATAACAACAATACAACAACATAACGGTTTCTTTTTGTTGTACCCATTATAAATAACATTCATATATTTAATATTAGGGATTGATTGATTGATTGTTCATTGAATGTTTATCTTATTACAGTGCGTGATGGTTCGTATATTTAAATTTGCGGATAGAGAGAGAGAGAGAGAGAGAGAGAGAGAGAGAGAGAGAGAGAAAGAAAGAGAGAGACGTAAACAAACGGGGTGAAAAAAAAAGTTTTGGTTTTTTTTGTTTTAAAATGAATTCCATCGGTTTTGATGTTATGCAAATGTGTAGAAAAATTTTACGTCAAAGATTGTGGGGGGGGGGGGAAACACGTTCGAAATAAATTTTTTTTTTTTTGTTTGTTAAGTTTGGTTGTTGTTTGTTGTGTCGAATGAGAGGGATAATAAAATGAAAGATTTGGAAAAAAAAATGTGAAGTTGGTTTTGATACGTTAGTTTTACTAATCGAAGATTTTTTTTTTTCATTTTAAAATTTTAAATTAATGAATGTTTAAAAAATTAATGATTCACGTTTTAAAAAAGAAATAGAGAGAGAGAGAGAGAGAGAAGGAGGGTAAGGAAAGTCGTTTGGCATTGTTTTCAAAAGACTTTGAATGGAAAAAAATCGAAAAGAAGTAATTAAACGTTCGTCCGGTGAATTATTAAAAAAAAAAAAAAAAAAAATTCTTCTGTAAATGGTGCATTGAAAAAAAAAAAAACGGCCAACGGTTCAACAAAGGTTAATAACATTTGGTGGCATCGAAAATAAAAACAAAATGAACGAACGAACGAACGAACGATACCTTCTTTAAAAAAGTTGTGTTGCTGGTTTGTTTGTTGGTTGGTTGGTTGTTTGGTTGGTTGACTGACTGACTGGATGGCATCGACTTAAAGTCGTCGACGAAATTTTTTTTTTTTTTTTCTTAAAGTGAATAACTAAAGTGCAACGAACCCGATTAAAATTTTATGTCGGCCTCGACCAAGGATATACCGACAAACAAAATTTTTTTTTTATTAAATTCGTTTTCGTTCGAAACGTTTCGTTTTTTTTTCACTGCATTTTTTGCTACTGTTAAGAAAATTGTTAAGAATTTAAATTTACAAAAAAAAAGAACTGGATAATGCTGGAAAACCAAAAAAAAAAAAATTTCTGGAACGGTTGTTTTTTTTTACTTTTCTGAATCGTGTAAAACTCCCCCCACAAAAAAAAAAAAGGTTTTAGGTAAACAAGGTAATGAAGTTCCGTTTGTTTGATTGTTATTGTTGTTGTTTGTTAATTTATTTTGTCGTGTCGGTTAACTGTTAAATTTTAGCGACGACTTTATAATGAAAAGAAAATTAATAAAAAGAAAAAAGAAAAAACCGTTTGAATTTCGTTCTGTCTCTCTCTCTCTCTCTCTAAAAAAAAGAAAAGAAAATGATGATGATGATGATGATGATGATTATTATTATTATGATTATTATTATTATTATTATTGATTTTGATGGGAAAGGACGATATGTAAGATTATAATTGAATATAAAAAAAATATAAAAAATTTTTTTTTTCGAAATCTTTTGTGAAAACATCTTTAAAGTCATTCGATAAACAAATATTTACGGAAGGGAATGAGGGTGGTTGTACGGAAGGGAGGGGAGGAGAGGAAAGGTGAAAGAAGATCGCCGAAGGAAAAGTTAAAAGGTTTCGAGAATGTTCGGTTCAAATTACATCGTTAGAAAAAGGGGGGGTGGGAGGTAAAACCCGTGAGTTTCATCAAGGTGGCGGTGGCGGTGGCGGTAGCGGTAGCGGTTTTTATTATTATTTAAAAGAAAACTTTATTTCATTCGATGACACGGACAGAAGAAAAAAAAAAAAAAAAAGAAAATCGATATCGCTGGAGAAAAAAAAAAAAAAATTTTTTTTTTTTTTTGATTCCAGCAATATTCGAGTGTGCGATTCGAGCGCAAAAAACCCTTAAACGCGTGTTGTAATGTCCTTGTATGTGGATGGAGAAAATTATGGAAGTATAAATTTTTATTGTGAAACCTTTTCTTGAAGGTTGTTCAAAGGAAAAAAAAAAAAAAAGTTTTTTTTTTTCTTCAACCTTTTTCCAAACCTCTTTTTCCCCTCCTTTCCCCTCCCCTCCCTCCCTCTCTCTTTTCTTCTTCTTCTTCTGCTTCTTCCCGGGTTTTATTGTTATTTCTATTTAAGCCAAAAAAAAAATTTGACCGTCACTTTTTGGATTTTCTTTTCCATTTTCAATTTTCTTTTTTTTTTTTTTCTATTTCCGATTCTCCTGCTAAGTTTTTCGATTAAAAAAAAAAAAAAAAAAAAAAAAAAGAAAATCGTCATCGTGTATTTTTGTAAACGTAAAAAAAAAAAAAAAAAGAAGAAAAGGATTCACGTAAAAGGTCGACCGGATGAGATAAATAAAAAAAGGAAAAAAAAAGAAAAACCGTCGTCGTTTTTATTTCAATTTTTTTTTTTTTTTTTTTTGCACTCGAGAGTGTTTAAAGCTGTAGAAAAAGTCGTAAAAACCAGAAAAGCAAAATTCGTGTACGATGTGCGTGCGTGCGTGCGTGTTGTCGGAGGAGGAGGAAAAGGGTGTGGGGGTTGAGGAGTTATGTAACTGAATAAGGGATTAAGGTGAACTCTTGGTATAAAATCGTAAAGTTAACGATGACGATGTTGTTGTTGTTGTTGCAAATGCGTGTGTTGCGGTTTTCGTTTTGAATTATGGAGAAAATACATGTGTAATGTGTAATAGAGCAGGTGGAGAAAGTTTAAAAGCGTTTGGGGAGGGAAATGAGAGAGGTGGAGAAGAGGGAAAAGGGGGAGCTAGGGAGGGAAAAGAGGAAAAGTAAAGTTTTAAATGCGTGGGCAAAAGTCAAATGTCATTTGATAATGATAAATGATTGATGATAACGTCGTCCGAAGATTTAATAATATAAGGGGAGGGAAGGGAAGGGGGTTCGTTCGTTTTGCAAATTTCATATTATTATTTAATGCATTTAAATCATGCGATTGTTGTTGTAGTCGTGTGATAAAATAACTATTGTTGTTGTTGTTTGTTGTTTGTTATACCTTTGGGTTTTGGAATGTATTTTCAATTGTGACATCCGTTATTTTCATTTACGTTTAATTAAAATTTCGAAAATATTTCGCAATAGAAACGATGTTAAATTTATTTGTTGTTGTTGTTTTCTTTTACGTTCGAACTCGTGTTTGTTTACGAACGTTAGCGAACGTGGAAAAAAAAAAAATCGTAGACGGAATGACGCGCCTAAAAAATTTGTTTTTTTTTTTTAATAAGCGCGTGAATTTTTATTTAGGCCACACAGCTTGCAGTGGTTCACGGCTGGTTGCATACGTTTAAATTTTTTTTTTTTTTTCGGTTTTCTGACTTAATTTGAAACATTTTTTTTTTTTTTTGAATTTGTTTCTCCTCATTCCCGCTCCCACCTCCCCCCCCCCCGGGATGGGGGAGGAGGAAGAGATCCCGATGCTGTTGTTCGCTTTTTTTTTTTTTTTTTTTTATCATTCATTTTTTTTTGTTTCGAAACGATTCAATGATTTTTCGGTAAAGAAATGGCGTAAATAAATTTTTTTTTTTTTTTAAGAAAGACATTCTTTCTTTAAACGCGAGTATTTTTCTTTCCCCTTTCGTTCCCTTTCCTTCCCTTTCCCCCCGAAAAAAAAAAAAATAATAAAAACGTTTATGGATTTATTATGAGTTACGTTTTAAAGGGAAATTTGCGATCGAATGAGGGAATGGGGGGAGAGAACCGGTTTAAAAAAAAAAAAAAAAAAAAAGATTAAAAGATTAAAATATTTCGTTGACGTTTATGATGACTTTTGGGAGTTTAATTTGATGTCGTAAAAAAAAAAAAAAAAAAAAAAAAAAAAAAAAGAAAAAATCACTTTTTTATTTAAGAACACGCAAACTCGTAAACTTTCTACGACGACAAACATGCACAAACGCAACAAAACGTTCCCGAATTTATCGGTTTGTACATTTATATAAAATTAAACATGTTAAAATGGGATTAATATAAACGCGTTTAAGTGATGAAGGATTATTATTATCGTCATTATGAATTTTTTTCTCTCTCTTTCTCCCTTTTTTTTTTTTTACGAATAGAGAGAGAAAATAATAAGAGGTAGTGTAGATAGGTAGAAAGAGAGAGAGAGAGGGGGGGAAAGTTAAAAGGGTTTGATGAAAGGGTTCGTATGAAAAACGTTATCAACGGGGATTCATTCAACAACGTGAACTTGAAGTTTTTTTTTTTTTTTTTTTTTTAGTTAAATGGATGAAACCCTTTTTGTCACAATTTATTTTCCATCATTTTTGAATTTTCGTCGATGCGACATTCACGATGATAAGTCTTTGGAAAGGGTAAAAGGATTGAATGATGTAATGTGATGAGAGTGAGAGAGAGAGAGAGAGTGAAGGGTAGTAAAAAAATAGAAAAGTTTTTTATTAGTTTTCCCTTAGCGTTTTTTTTTCTTTTTTTTTTATACACACACATAAAAAAAAAAAAAGTTAGTTTGATAATTGCCGAAAATGGAAAGTTAGTCAAAAGTAGAATGTTTTGTTTATGAAAAAAAAAAACTTAAAAGGAAAAGTTTGCATTTTGCTTTAATTAGAAACTAATTATACTTTTTTGCAATTCAAATTTTATTATTTTTCTTTCGAGTACTGACAGCTCTCTGATTTTTTTAAATAATAATAATAATAATGATGATGGTGGTGGTGGTGGTGGTAGTGGTGATGAAAAAATGGCGCACGTTTGAAAGGGAAATCACGATGTGTTTTTATTTATTTATTTATTTAAAAATGTTTTAATTCTCTTTCTTTCTCTCTCTCTCTCTCTTTCATGCTTTTGGTTCTTTCTCTTTTTTCTGCTTTTCTTTCTGTCTTTTACTGCCTTCTGTTTTTGTTTCTATCTTTTATTTCTCTCACTCTTTCTTCTACTCCTCTCTGTTTCTTTTAGTCTGTCTTCTTTTTCTCTCTCTCTCTCTCTGTCTCTCATTTTTTTGGTTTTTTTATCTCTCTTTTACTGTTCCTTTTGCCTTCTACTTTTTTCTGTTTCTGTTTTTATTTTTTTCTCTCTTCTACATCTCTCCGTTTCTTTTTCTTTCTTCTCCTTTTCTCTTCTCTTTCTCTCATTTTTTGGTTATTTCTTTTTTTCTCTATCTTTTTCTCTCTTACACTTTTCTTTCTGTCTCATACTTTTCTTTTCTTTCCTCTGTTTCTCTCTTTGTCTCTCTTTTTATCTTTCGTCTTCTACACTTTTCTCTTTCTCTTTTTTCAATCCCTCTTTATCTCTCTCTCTCTCTCTATCTTTTATTCTTCCGTATCCCTTTTTTAATATTCTTTCTCTTTTTTTTCTTTTATCTCTGCAGGAAATAATTTTTCATATAACTTTGTAATTTTTTCCGCGAATGTTAGATTTTTTTTTTTTTATTAACTTAAACGATTTATAATTCTTTTTTTTTTTTTTTTTTTTACTGTTTTTAATGTTGGTCAAATTGCTTTCTTTTGTAACAATCGTCAAAAAAAAATAGTTTTCGGGGGGAGGGGTGATGGGTAAAAGAAAAGTAAAAAAAAAAAAACTTTTTTTTTTTTTTTTTTTAATTTGTTCGCACACAATATATTTATCGAAATATATATAAATTTTTTTTTTTTAATTTTCACGCGGCGTAACTACCCTAATTATCGAAATACAATTCGATTGAATGACGTAAAATAAAATAAAATAAAATGGTAAAAAAAAAACGCATCGGGTATAAAACAAAAATAGTTTTCAAAAAAAAAAAAGAGAAAGAAATGATTTCGAGATCATTATTTAGTAATTTAAAAGATAAAATGCGTTTCAGGGTTTAAATTTAACTTTTTTTTTTTTTTTTCGTGTAATAAAAGCGAACCTTTTAAAACCTTTTCACAAAAAAAAAAAAAAGAAAAGTTTGAACAACGTTTCGTTCGAAACGAAACGAATTTTTTTTTTTTTATTTCGGGTTAAAATAACCTCGTGGTATTATTATTATTATCATTATCATCATTATTATTATTATTATTATTACTCCATTTTATATTATTTTCCCTTTTCCTTAATACATATATAAAGTAATAAAAAGTGCGAAAATATATTTTTTATTTATATTATTCGCGTTTGCGCACCTACGAAAACACATTCACACACACACATGTAAAAAGGCTGTTGAAAAGAGAAAGAGAGGAGGGAGGTGGGGGGGGGGGAAAGAGAGAGAAAGAGAAAAGGATAAAAACCAATCGGATTTATCAAAGATTAATAAAAAAAAAAAAAGACAAAAAAAGAAAAATTTTTCTCTCTACGTATTTTTAAAAATAAATTAAAATAATATTCGAATATTTTGTGACTGTGCGTGCGGTTGACCGCCATTTTGATTCGCCACACAATATTCACAATCGGTTAAATAAATAAATAAATAAATAAATGAATAAATGTATTTTTATCGAAAACGCGCATAAAAATATTTTATTAATAAAGAATTTTTGGAAATTTTTATAATTTTCCGAGAGAAACGAGAGAGAAAGAGAGTGGGGAAAGAGAGGGGGGGAGGTACGATTCGATAACGGTCCGAATAACAATAAAAAATTTACATATATACATATATATATAAATACGATGATAATAATAATGATGATGATGATGATGATGATGATGATGATGATTTTGCGTTGTCAGCGAGAGAGAATTTTCGTTACATTCGACGTTTGTGTTATAAAACAAATAATAATAAAATATTTAAGTCTGTAATACATCTCTTGAGGGAGAAAAGTCGGTAAAAAAGAGGGAGAGAGGGGAAGGGGGAGAAACGTGTCAGGATGGTAACAAGTGAAGAGGGGGGGAAGGGTAAGGAAAGATTTTTGGAAAAGTCGAAAAGTAACAAAGAAAAGGTTTTGCAATTTCACGTTTGAACTAATATAACAATATTATTAATTTTCCGGTTTGGAAAACTTTGATTTTGTTACGGTCTTGTCATAAAAGAGGACAGGAGTTGGGTGGTAATAAAAGACGAAGTAAAAGACACCGCTACCACCGCCACCACCACCACCACGACAACGTGAAAATAAGATGAAGAAGAAGAAGAAAAGAAAAAAAACAAAAAAGGGATTGTTTACTTTAATAAAGTAATAATTGTTGTTTTTGTTGTTGTTAACAAGAGAGGGATAAAAAGATAGGAAGGAAGGGAGAAAAACATTCGTTTAAAAAGGGGAAAAGGAAAAGATGGAAAAGAAGATGATGATGATGATGGTATTCGTAAGAATAATCGGACGAGTAAAAAAAAAAATAAAAATGGTGGAGAGTAATGAACAAAAAAATTGATGAGTTAACGGATGTGTTTGAATAATAATAATAATAATAATTAATAAAACGATTTTTGATTGCGAGTTGATTTCCGGTATGCGTTTTTAAACGGTCGTTTTGTGTCGTAGTCGTCGGGAATTTTCTAGAAATTTTTTGTCTTTTTCTTTATAATAATCCGGAAGGTAATCGAAATACTTACTCGGAAAAATCTTGGAGCCTTTTTTTTTGCGATCGGTTTTTGACAGGGTTGCCAACTGTTTTTAAGCGAGCGACAGTTGTGCCACGACGACGATGAAGACGTTTTTGTTTATGTTTATCTTATTCATTTTCGGCGAGTTGTTTTTGTAGAGGTTGTTGCTTTTTTGTTTTTGTTTTTTTCCTTTGCCGTTGTTGTGGTTGTTGTTGTTGTTTTTTCGCACGATTGGATTCTTCCAATGGTTTTTTATAGCGTCAAAAGATGAAGAAAAAGTATAAAAAAAGGATTAAACATTCTTAAGGAAAATAAAAATAAAATTTTATTCGTTTGTTTGTTTGTTTGTTCGTTTGTAGTATTTTACGAGAGTTTTTTTTTTTTTTTTTTTTTTATTTCTTTCTTGTTATTTTCGGTTTTCATTGTTTAATTATTTAAACCGGATAATTATCGGAAAAAATAATGAGGATCTTAATTTTTATTTTTCTTCTTACACTTTCGTCAGCGGTAATGATAGCTCTCTGCCACGTTTTTTTATTTTTTTCTCCCATCACGTGCGACGGAGATGAATAAGAACAAAATAAAAAGAAAAATAAAGTAACGGAAAATTTGAATATTTTGATATTGGAAAAAAATAAATAAAGAAAAAAATTATTTTCCCCCTCCCCCTCCTCGCTCTCGATGATTTTCCATTGTTTTATCTCGTTGAGGTTTTTTTTATTTTTTTCCTTCGTTTATGAACCCGAGGAGAAACGTAGTAATAACGTGGTAAATTGTTTTACGTTTCTCCCCCCCAACAAAATAAACAATATTCAAGCGATGAAAAAAATATATTATTATGATGCGTTTGCACATTTTCCCTTTCATTTTCCGTCGTGCTTTGAAGGGGGAAACAAAAAAAAGATTTAAAAACTTTAGAAGCCCCCCCCACTACGGGTTTCCCTCCCCGCGTGCCCCTCGTTTCCCTTACGTTTTTTTTTTTTTATATAAAAGTTTGAATCCGTTTGAAAAACGACAGGCAAAACAAATTTTTCTTTTTCCCGTTTGTTTGTTTGTTGAAAAGATTTCGTTTAAAAAAAAATTCGTGACGTCATTCATTTATTTTGAAATCTTGGAACGTTTGACCAAAAATCCGTTCGAAGAAAAAAAAAAAAAAATGTAACGGAACGAACGAACTCTGGAAAAAAAAAAAGTTTTTTTATTTGTTTGTTTTTTGTTCATAATAATTTTTTTTTTTTCTTCTGCCACTTTTTTTTTTTTTTGTTTCGTCGAAAAGTTTCACCTATTTTATTTTTTTTAATGGTTTCTTTTTTCTTTTTACTTTTTCTTTTTTTAAAGTAATTTTTTTTTTCTTTTTGTTTCTTCCTTCCGTTTCTACTACTCGCAACTGCTCCTACTCGTCTCCTCTTCCTTCTGCTTCCCCGAAAAAAAAAAGAAGAAATTTCTAAACGTATTAAATAAATTCTTTGGAAAGAGAAAAAAAAAAGAAAAAAAAAATTATTTAAATTTTTTTCATAAAGCTTCACATAAACAGGTTTTTGCAACAGCTGTGAGCTTTTAATTCAAATATCGTTTTATTTAAATTTTAATAAGGAATTAATGATTAATTAATTTTTTTTTCTTTTTTTAGCAACATCTTTCGAGTGAAGAAACGAAGCGGTGTAGAAAAAAAAGAAAGCTTAAGTAGTAATATCTAATGCCACGAAAGTGTTGACACAGTAGTTTGTTTTCCCTTTTCCGCTCATCTACATTCACAAATCGGGAATAAAGGTAATTTGTTTTTGTTTCTCAGGGTGTTGGTGGTGGTGTTGTTTGTTTTCGTTCGGTTGATTATTGAATGAATATTAGAACCACGTACTTACCTATTGCCACGACTAATTATTCTTAACGAAAGTTTGAATTCAAACAAATGAAAATCGTATTAATTATAATTAATCTCATTCGTAGCAGACGATGCGGAAACTCATCATTATCATTATCATCATCATCATCGCCGTCATCGTCGAAAATTATTTTCATACGGGGATTTAAATTTATCGGTGTTCGATAATTTTATTATTATTATTATTATTATTATTATTATTATTGTTTAATTCCACGATTTTTATTTTTTTGGGGGATGTTTTATTTCTTTTTCCACGTCCGTTCGTTCGTTCGTTTGTTTTTACACACGTCTTTTTGTGTTTTTTTTTTTTTTTTGTTTGTTTTCGGATGTACAACCTCTCACGACTCAATCGATTTTTTATTTTTTATTTTTCTAAAGCCAGGATTCGTTTTTTTTTTTTTTATTTTGAAAGGAAACTTTATAAAAATTTTTGTACTTTTTTGTTTTTTTTTTGTTTTTTTTTTGTTTTTGTTTTTTGTTTTTCTTCTTTCTATTCCCTTCTTTATTTTTCATTCTCTTCCTTTTTTCTCACCAACTTTCCCGATAACTTTTTCTTTCACGTGTGTGTGTGTGAATTTTCCAGGTGATGTTGATTGTGTTCGTATGTTAACCCAAAAGGTAATGGCAAAATTTAATTTACACCTCGAAGCGAGTTACGTGTTATAAAAAAAAAGAGAAAAAAAAGAAAAAGGAAAAAAATAAAAAAATAAAATCATCTCTTTTGTTACATTACAAAACAAAGCTCTGTTAATTATTATTATTATTACTATTATTATTATTATTATTACTATTATTATTACTATTATTATTATTATTATTATTATTTTACGATCGTTTATTAAATTTTGCATTATAAATAATTACAATTTTATTCTCACGCGGACGCGATTGTTGTTGTTGTTGTTGTTGTCGTTGTCGGTACCACAAATTTATAAACATTTCGTTGTTTTTAATACGCGTCGTTGATTTGAATTTTTTCTTTTCTTTTTTCTTTTTTTTTTATAGCGTGTTTTGTTTACCGGAAATGGAAAGTGGATGCCCGGAAATTGCGCGTTATTCGAATAAAGTTATTGCCTTTTTTTGCTGTTGTTATTTTTTATAACGATAATCGATTTTTGAGTTTGAAAAAAAGAATAAGGTAAAAAAAATTACAAAATTTTGTTGTTGTTATTGTTTTTCCTCTCGTGGAGAAATTTTTTTTTTTTTTTTTTTACGAAAGCGGAAATGACGTTTAAAAAAAATAATCGTTAAACGTGAATATTAGTTTTTAAAAATGGGAATTGCGTCGTCGTTAATCGTTAATTAATATTATTATTATTATTATTATTATTTTAACTGAAAAATTGTGTTTATCAAGTTTTTTTTTTAAATAAAAATAAAAGGGAATGAATTAGTTGATGAAGTAAAAGAGAGAGATAGAGAAAGAGAAAAGGAAAAGGAAAAAAGAAAAATCCACGCGTTAGGCGTTACGTACCGGAAATGAATTAAAAAAAAAAAAAAGAATGAAAAAGGGATGAAAATTTCGTGAACCAGGTAAATAATAAAATATAATTGAGATTTAGAGTTGTGGAAAGTTTTGGTTTTTCAAGAGGTTGTAACAGTGGTTGTTGTTGTTTTGGGTTTTTCCAACGGTAGTATATTTAATATCATAAATAAAATAATTAATTATTATTATTATTATTATTATTATTATTATTATTATTATTATTATTTGTAGTTAAAATTTTTGTTAATCCTTTATGTAAAACTCTTTCGCGGTCGATTTTGGATTTCATTCGCATGTGTAACTAGTTTTTTTTGCCCTATTTCACCCTCCTCCTTCCCTCCCCGGGGCATCCCTCCTCTTTTTTTTAAACCGTTTTTTTTTTCTTCTGACACGACGAGGGAAATTCAAAATAATTTTTTTTTTTTGGGGAAAAAATAAAAATGGTGTTTTAATTTTTTACGCGAATCGTATAAGTTTCACGTTTGAATTTTCCAAAATTTATTCCAGGTTTTCTTTAACCCAATTCTTTTGGAATAAGTGAACGAGTGTAGTAGTGGGGGTACGAGGTATTATATATATTATTATTATTATTATTATTATTACTATGGTCTACGTTTGGAAATCGTTTAGTCGATTGAAACGCTGAAGAAATGCTAATAATCACGGGTATTACAATTATTTATGCTGACGTGACAGGTTTAAAATTTTTTTTTTTGCCGTCGAGTTTTTCGCGCGTTTTTTTTTTTTGTCTTCCGGTGGAGTTCCGGTTAAGGATTTTAATTCAAAAAAAAAAAAAAAGAGAGAGAGAACATTCGTGAACTAAAACACACGCGTACACATTCGCATACACACACTCATGTAAAAGAATTTTTTTTTTTTTATTAGTATGTTAAACAGTTTTCATTTTGAAATGTTGTTTTCGCTTGGAAAATATTAAAACAAAACTTTTTTCTTTTTCTCTCTCTCTCTCTCTCTCTAAAATTGCTCTTATCTCAGTGTAAAAGTTTTTTACAAGTTGAAGAGATAGAGAAAGAGAGAGAGAGAGATGGGGGGGGAGTGGGAGGGGTATAAAAAAAAAGAAAAGTTAGTCTATAGAATTAAAACTGAAAAATTACTTTGTTTTTTTTTATTAATTTTCTTCCAGGCCGTCGTTTTTTTTTCTTCTTTTTTTTTTCTCCAGTTTGTTTTTAAAAAAATAATAATGATGATGATGATGATGATGATGATGATAAAATAGTTTTTGAAAATTTTTAATGCATTATAAATTGAAAAAATAATAATGATGATAATGATGATGATGATGATAAAATTTCTTTTTTTTTTTTTTTTTTTATATATATATAAAAATTTGCATCTGGAATCGACTTTCCTTCCTTCCGGGCAGGCGGTGGAATGAAAATTTTTCGATTTTCGTTTCATTTATTGATAATTAGATATATCGCGTAAGGTTTGGGGTAAGGGGAAATGGGATAGGGAAGGAGGAATAGAAAAATAAAATGTGCCGAAAGGAATTTTCAGAAATAAAGGGGAAAGAAAGAAAGAAAAAAAAAATCGGTGGGAAAAAAAAAAAATAAAAAGATTAGGAGGATGCGGAGAGAGGAAGGAAAAGGTCAAAAGGTTTCCCTTTTTTTTTTCTCTCTCTCTCTCTCTCTCTTTCACTCTTTCTCTCATAACCAAAATGATGAAAGGAACGACGAAAAGAAAATTTTTTAAAATGTATTTTTCATACTTTTTTTCGCGTTTTTTTTTTTTTTTAAAATAAACTCTTCGTTTGCTTTCCGGCTTTTCTCGGATTCCGTTCCTGTCGCCTTTTTTCCAATCGGTAAAAAATAAATTTTTTTCCTGGAAAATTCGCGATACGATTCGCGGGAAAGGTAAAAAAAAAAAAAAAACAAAAGAAATTTCGTTTTATTCAGTTCTTATGATAAATGAAATTAAAACGAGATTATCGTTCCATAACATTTTCCCACCTACTCCGGGAGCGAAATAAGGGAAGTGAAGGGAAAGGGAAAAAGCAGAAAGAGAGAGAGAGATAGAGAGTGAGGGGAAGGGAGAGAAAAAGTCGTAAATGAAATTTAAATTTTTTTTCTTTTTTTTTGGTAGAAAAAAGAACGAAAAAATGTTTGATGTTGTTGTAAACCCCCCCCTCCCCCTTATCGTGGCGGCCTTCGTATGGGAATAAACGTAAAAAATAATAATAATAATAATAATGATAATAATGATAATAATAATAATAATAATAATAATGTAAAAATTGGAGGCGCGGAAAGTTGGTAGGGATTAATTGATACTCAAACCGCGTGGGATTAGTCGGATTAAGGATAAATAAATTGTTAATTTTTTTTTTTTTTTTTTGTAATTTTTGATGATGGCGAACCCCGCAAAATTTTTTTTTTTTTTTTGTGGTTTTTATTTTTTCCGACTGTATTTTCCATTTAAAAAAACTTTATAAATTTTCCTTTTTTGGGTTTTGATTAATTCTATCTGGAATTTTTCTCTCTCTCTCTCTCTCTCTCTCTCTCTTTCTCTCTCTTTCTACCTGTTTTCGTCTCTTTCTTCTTTTTAACGAATTTTCAGTTGAAAGGATTTTCATATCGAAAGAATGTTTTTTATCATTATCATTATCATTATTATTATTATTTTTATTTTAAAAATTTCAAAGGAAAAATGGAAAATTTTATTTGATGTTTTATTATTATTATTATTATTATTTTTCATTCGGTGAAAATGAAAAAATATTTTGAGATATGAATTCTGTTTGTTTTTTTTTTTTTTGAGTTTTCACTCGAATTTGTCGATTTAAACATCGATTTTTTTATTTATAAGCACAATAATAATAATAATAATGATAAAAATGATGATGATGATGATGATGATGATGATGATGATGATGATGATGATGATGATGATGATGATGATGATGATGATGATGATGATGATGATGATGATAAACACAATTATTATTATAATTAAAAGTGAAAGAGGTTTTCGAAATAAAATAAAAAAATAAAAATTTTTTGATTCGTTTTTCTCTCTTCGTCTTTGTCTTCTGTCTTTTTCTGTCCTTTTTTTTTTTTTTTATTTATTTTCTTTTATTCTCTGAGAATCAAAGTAAGGTAAAATAATTTATTTTCTTTTTTCTCTCTCTCTCTCTCTCTCTCTCTCTCCATTTTTTTCCATTTTTTTCCCATTTTCCTTTTTTTTTTTTTTTTTTTTTAATTACTCACCCAGGGAAAACGTTTTCGACGACTTTTCATCTTCTTTTTTTTTTTCTTTCCTTCTTCGACGCGTTTCTGTTTTCTTTTTTTTTTTTCTTTTTTTTTCCTTCCATTTTTTTCTTTATTTCTTTCCTTTTTTTTTTTTTTATATAATCATAAATCAAAAAAAAAAAAAAAAAAATTGCGTTCTTTTGAATTTTGAAACCTGTTGAGATTCTTTTTTTTTTTTTTTTTTGAATTTCAAATCTTATTAGTTTTCAAGAGCTTTTTTTTTCCTTTCCTTTTTCTTTTTTTTTCCTATTTTCCTTTTTTTCCTTTTTTTTCATTCCTTTTTTTCTTTCTTCTTTTTTATGCCTATTATTATTATTATCATCATCGTCGTCGTCGTCGACATTATCGTCAACGTAATCATTATTATTTCACCGTCGATTTCGGTTGATAAGTTTTATTTGAAAAGTTTCAATATTTTTTTTTTCTCCTCTCACGGGAATTATTATTATTATTATTATTATTATTATTATTATTATTATTATTATTATTATTATTATTATTATTATTATTATCATTATCATTTTTACCGGAAACGATTGAAAAAATGATGATGATAATAATAATAATGAAAAAAAAAAATAGTGAAAGTATAATGTTATTAATATTATTATTATTTTTCATTATTTCCAATGTTAAAAAAAAGGAATTTATCATCGTTTCATAATAATTATTTATATAAGCGTATAAGCATATGAGTGTTATTATTATCATCATCATCATCATCATCATCATCATTAATATTAGTTCGATTCGTTGTTTTATTACGTTCCAACGGTTCAAACGTTAAATAAAAAGGGTAAAAAACCATTAATTATTGGATGCGGACTGTGATAACGTCGCGGGATACGCGAGCAACAGATTGCCTACAGAGGAACAACAGCAACCTTTGTTTGAAATAATAAAAAACAATTATTATTATCATTATTATTATTTCTTCTCTCTCTTTCTCTCTCTCGCTGTTTTTCTTTGCGTTTTCACGTTGTTTCTCTCTCTCTCTCTCTCTCTCTCTCTGTTTCTCTTTCACCTCTTTCAGACATTTATTTTCCTTCCACTTTTTTGCTTATCCTTTTTGTTTTTTTTTTTTTTTTTGAATGCGGTGATGACTGATAACTTTGTTGTTTTGATTTTCTCTCTCTCTTTCTCAAAAGGTGGATGATAAGGAAAAAAAGAGGAAGGAGGAGAGGGGAGGGGAGGGAGGGGGCAAAAAATCCGGTGGATAGGTGCAAAAAAAAGAAAGATTTAACTTTTGTGATTTATTAAATTTATTTTGCGTCGGATTTCGCATGCATTCGAAATTTATTATCATTATCATTATCATTATTTTTTTTTTTTGTTTTTGTATGAGGTAAAAATAAAATAAAAAAAAAACATGACTGGAACCTTTTTCGAAATTTTTATCTATATATACATATATACAAAGAGGAACGAAGGGTTGTAGGGGGAGGGGAAAAGGTGTCGTCTGTGCGACTCCATCGAATTTTCCAGAATTTTGTTCTATTTTTAAACGACGTTAAAAAAAAAAACAGAATCGGAAACCTGTCACATCGTTATTTCATTCGCAAGTCGATGACGTCACAAAAGGATTTTTTTTTTATTCGTTATCATCATCATCATCATCACGATCGGAATTTCAAAAAAGGAAAAACGTTCGAGTTAAAGAGGTTAACACATTAAAAAGAAAAATGTAAAAAAGGTTTTAAGAAATATTTCGTGTAAAAATTTATGTTGAATAAAATAAATTCGTGGAAGAAGAAGAATAAGAAAATTGGCGGGAAATGTAAATTTGAATTTTTTTTTTTTAATTAGGACTTTTCACTTTCCGCACAAGAATGGGAAAGGGGGATGGGGCGGGGGGGGTGTGGACAAAGAAAAAAAATGACTTTCCTTAATAATCTCTCCATTTTTTTTCTCTCTCTTTTTTTCTTTTCTCTTTTTCCCACCGCCACCACCGCCACTCATCACCGACTCCTCGAGGCATTCCTTACTTATTCTTTTCTACATCTTCTTTTTTATTCTTATTCTTTTTTTTTTCCTTTTCTTTTTCTTTTTTCTTTTTTCTTCATTTTAAAATTTATTCTTTCCTCGGTTTCATGAATATTCAGATAAATTGTGAATAGCAAACATTTGCTTTTCCTTATTTTAAACGAAATTATATTATTTTTGTTATTTTGAGAATGTTGGAAGAAAAGTTTTTCCTTTTTTTCCCTTTTTTTCCCTTTTCTTTCCTTTCTTAAATTTAAAACAAGAAGGAAAAGGGGAAAAAAAAGGAAAAAATGAATTTTTTTTGTAAGAATTTAATTTCACCGCGAAAAACGTTTGCTATCGTTCTTTATGAAAATTTTAAAAAGATTTTCTACGCGCGTACTGAAAGTGTTTTTATCCGTGAAAGAGAATTAATTAAATGCGAAATCATCACGCGAATGAAAGAATGAATGAATGAATAAATGAATGAGTGAATGATTGAACGAAAGAAAGAAAGAAAGAGAGTAAAAAGCCGCGAGGCGGGTCACGCGATAAACGGTTCGGAAAATGTATTTGGAAAATTTAAAATTTCATACGCGGAAGTTTGTGGACACACACGCACATACCTCGAAGCGGTTTGGAATTGCGTAGGGGCCTTGGGGGGCAAGAGGGAGACGGAGGTGTGGTCGGTATCTCTTGAATAAGAGCGGTTAAGAAAGGGGATTGTTTGGTACGAGTGTTACAACACACGGAATGATTCGGAAAAACAAAAGTAAAAAAGAAATCTTTTAGGTGGGAGAAAGGGAAGAAATTTTTTGGGGAGGCGGAGCTCAGATAATTTCGAAAAGTACAAACAGAAGAAAAAAAAAATAACAGAGAAAATTTTTATCTCGAAACGATCATTTCGTAGAGTAGAGTTTTAAATTCGTGACGGCTTAGGAACCGCCTGGAAAAGGAATTTTAATTTTTTAAAAGGGGGAGGGAGCACACAGGAAAAGTGAGGGGAGGGGGTGCGATGGTGGTTTCGATAAAAAAAATAAAAAAAAAAAAAGATGAGAAACCTTAAGCGAAGGAAAGAATAAGGTATACGATTTTGAATAACAATAAAATTATGCAAACTGTAAAATCTTTTTACCTCAATTTTCAAGGTTTTGCCTTCTGGAGAACCCAAAAGTTTTTCATTCTTTTTTTTTCTTTCCTACTTTATTTTTTTTTTTTCTTTTCTTTTCTTTTCTTCCTTCCTCGGTAGTTTTCATCCAGAAAGGGGGAGAGAAAGAGAGAGAAAGAGAGGGAGAGGGAAAAAAAATAAAATTCAAATTTATAGCAATAATAATAAAACATAAGCATTTTCGTTTTTTTTCTCTCTCCCTTCGTCCATCTTTGTCTTACACACGATTTTAAATTTGTTTTTTTTTCTTATTCTTTTTTTTTCTTTTTTTTTTTTCTCCAGTTATTTTCGATTCTCAGCAGATGATGTAAACTTTCTATTTAAAATTTGAACGGTTTCAAACCGAAAGAGTGGGAAGAAGGGGAGGCGGGGGGCGTTCGATTCGGTTTAGTTTTTCTTTTTTTTTCCCCCCCCCCCTTTCGAAATTTTTCATCCACTCTTTTATTTTTTAAATTGTTTTTCGAATAATAAAATTCAGGCTGGAGTTTTTTTTATTTTTTTACTTTTCTTCCTTCCCCCCCCCCCATTTTTTCCTTCTTTCTTCTTTTTAATGATGTCGATTTGACATTTTTTCTCTCTCTTTCTCTCTTTTTCTCTCTCCCTGAAAAAAAAAAATAAGAGAAAAATTGCGTTGGGTTACCCTCGTTATTTTTTTTATGTTTTTTTTTTTTTTTTTTTTTTTTTTGTTTCGTTCATCCTTTTTTTTTTTTAAATGAAAAAAAAATTGGTTGAAATGGGGGGGGGGGGGATGGATAATCAGGTATTGAGGTCGAAAAGAAACAAAAAAAAAAAAAACGTAAAAGGGCGTGGCGGTAGAAAAAAAAAAAAAAAAAAAAAAAACCTTGACTGTACGACATTCGCGGTGGGTACTGGGAAAAAAAAAACGAATGGAAAATTAAATAGGAAAACGTCAAAAAAAAGAAGATGGATTAATGGTTTAAAATGATGATGATGATGATGATGATAATCGATGCGTTGTATATCAACGTAAACGACCTTTTTTTGTCTTCTGCTATTGTTTTTTATTTTTTTTTGCAAATTATTAAAACGTAGAAAAGGAAAAATCGCGACAGTTCAACCTTTTTTTTTTTTATTCCTCTTAAATCAAAAGGTTGAATCGTCACAAATAACAATTTTTCTCATCCCAAAAAAAAAAAAAAAAAAAGGAAAAGGAGAATAAAAAAAGATGAAAATGAAAAAATCAAAAAAGTTAATTTAAATCCGAGAAGTGGATGAATGGGGCGGGTGGGGGAGGGCGACGGGGAGAAAATTCGCTTTTTATTTAAAAAAAAAAAAAAATGAAAAATCCAAAGAACTAATTAATATTTTTTTTTTTTTTTTTTTTGATTTCGAATTCACTTGACCCGAATGAACTTGTGACGAGAGGGGGAGGGGGAAGGGTGGAGGAGTATGAAAAAAAAGGATTGTTATTGATTTTCAAACATTTTTTCTCTCTCTTCCCCCCTCTCTCTCTTTTTTTTTGTATTGAATCAAAAGGAGAAAGACTGGAGGAAAAAAAAAAGCTTTTTTTTTCATAATTCTTCCTTTTTATTATTATTATTATTATTATTATTATTATTATTTTTATTATTATTATTATCATTCACTTTGTCAAACCCTGTCTTTTTTTTTTTTTTTTTATTTCGGTTGATTTGCATTGTAATTTCCGGCATTATTCATGATCATTTCACGCCTTTATTATTATCAATTCAAACATCATGGAAAAAAAAAATGGATGGAAAAAAAGGAAAAAAAGGAAAAAAAAAAAAGTATTGGAAAAAATCCGATATGAAAATATTCAAATGTTTTTTTTTTTTTTTTTTTTTTTAATATTCGACTGACAATTTAAATATAATTACAATGAAATAAAATTAATTTCTCTCTCTCTCTCTCTCTCTCTTTCTCTTTCTCTCTCTCTCTCTCTCTTTCTCTTTCTCTCTTTCTGTGATTGTGAATGAATTGAATAAGTTGAACGATGTGGAATGATGATGTCGAAATTGATTTTTTTTTTTTTTTTTTTTGGAAAAGTAACGACGACAAGATTTAAAATCAAAAAAAAAAAGGTTTTTATTATTATTATTATTATTATTATTATTTTACTTTCTTTTTTCGTGGAAGGAGGGGGAGACATGGGAGGGGAGACGAAGGTTGAATTGAAAAGGTATATATGTATAAAAAAAAAAAGTTGAAGAGATGTTGTATGTGTGATGATGGAAAACGATGTCGTTCAAAATCGTGTCGAATCATTTTCGTGAATACTACGACCGACTCATCTTTTTTTTTTTTTTTTTTTGTGTGACAAAAGAAAATCTTGAAGGGAAAGACATAGAGGGAGAGGGAGGGAGAGAGAGAGGGAGAATCTTTTTGACCCTTTTTCGAAATCTTAAATCTCCCCTCTCTCTCTTTTTAAAACAAATTGTAGTTTTCAGTTGAAAAGATTTCACGTAATAATGGAATAATGGGAAAGGTAAATAAAATAATAATAATAATAATAATAAGGACGATGGTTTTAAGACGTGCGTGAGGTGGTGCGTGAGTGCGTGTGTGTTGTAAAAAATCGGTTGTTTTAAAAAAAAAGAAAATAATTTTTTTTTTTTTTTTTTTCATTCTGTTATGCCGTATTTCGACCGAAATAAAATCGGATTTTTTTACCTCCTCCCTCCCCCTCCCTCCCACCATAAAAAAGAATTCATTTCATCTTTTTTTTTTTTATTCGAATCGATAAAAAGGAAAAAAAAAGAAATTTCTAGAAAGTTTTCTTGTTGGGGGGAGGGAGAAAAAAATTTTTTTTTTTTTTTTTTTTATCCTCGTTTTCGTTCGGACAATGGTTTGAACACATGGAAACGACAGTTTTTGAAATTAGCTTTACGCTATCCATTTTCATTTCAATTTTGTATTGCTTTTATTATTATTATTATTATTATTATTATTATTATTATTATTATTATTATTTCGTTATGTTTTTTTTTTTTTTTTTTTTTTTTTGTTTTTATGAAATTTTCTTTTTTAGTTTTTTTTCTCGTTTTCCCTTTTTCTGTTTAATTTTGTACGATTCGTTCTTTTTCATTTTATATACCGGATCGTATAAAAATCGACGGACGTCATATCCGGTTCGTATAATTTATTGTCGTGAAAAAAGGGCACAACTCGATAATAATTTTCATTTAAAAAAAAAAACTTTTATTAGTGGTGATGGTAGGAGAAAGAAATTTTGTTTGAAGGAAATAAGGGTCGTAATTATTTATCCCCGGAGGAAATAATTGTCCGAAATTATTTTATCATCATCATCATCATCATCATCATCATCATCATCATCATCATCATCATCATTATCATTATTTAAAACGTTTACGCAAATTGAATGGTTGAAATGATTTTCTTTTTTTTTTATTTTAATTTAAATGCTGTCGTTTTAGTTTA
>NW_002987884.1:942620-1040632 GCF_000006295.1 Pediculus humanus corporis | reverse complement strand
TTTTTAAAAATTCCCCCGGAAAAAATAACCCTTTTTTAAAGTTTAAAAAAAAACCGGAAAATTTTGGGGGAAAAACCAAAAAGGGGGGGGGGAAAGGGGGGGGGAAAGGAAGGGAGGGGGGGGGGGGGGGAAAAGGGGGGCCCCGGGGGGGAAAAAAAAAAAAAAAAAATGGGGGGAACGCCCCCCCTGCCAAAAAAAAAAAAAAAAATTTTTTTTTTTTTTTTTCCCCTTTAAAAAATGGTAATTCCAAGGAAAAAAAGGGGAAAAAGGGGGGGAAAAAAAAAAAAAAATTTTTTTTTTTTTTTTTTTTTTTTTTTTTTTTCGGGATGCCAAATTAACTTTTTTTTCGTCATTTTCCTTATCATCCCCCTCGTTTTTTTTTTTTTATTCTTTTAAATTAATTTAAAAAATTTTGTTTTTTACCAAAAAAAAAAAAAAAAAAAAAAAAAAACAAAAAAAAAATATTAAATTAAAAATAATTTTCCAGTTTTTTTTTCGAGAGAGGGGGGAAGAGGGAGGGAGGGAGAGGGAAAGAGGAACTCCTTTCTCTCCTCCCCTTCCCTCTATCTCTCTCTTTTTTTTCCATTTGGATTCTATTCATATAATTTGTTTGTATCCGTACCGCAGACTCTTCTCTTCAATGTCCTACTCCCTATCTTTCTCTCTCTCTCATTTGATCTCTCTTTTTTTTTTTTTTTTTGTCTTCATTTTTAGTCGGTAAATTTATTTTTTGATTGATTTGTGATAATTAAATTTTAATTAAATTTTTGTCATTATCATCATCATCATCATCATTCAATCATCGTTTTTTTTGTAAAAAGGTCATTGATCTCAAATACGAATGACGTTAATCTACAAACGACGTTTTTTTTTTTTTTTTACACGATTGTTTAAATCAAATATATACGTTTTTTTTTTTTAAATTTAACGATTTGATGTCAATTGTTAAGATGCGAAACGAAGGGTGAAACGTTCATCCCTTGCAAAAAAATATTTGGGTGAAATTAAGGGATGAATAAAAAATCGAAATCGTTTCGCGGTGAATGTGATTCGCGTCGTTCGAATATATATACACGCTTGAATTTTTTGTAACGTTGGGATTCTGATATGCCTTACTGTCTGAGTTACGTACGGTGTACGCGGTTACACACACACACGCTAATGCTCGGTGGAAAGTCTCCGGATCTTATGCAGAGAGTGCAGCAGTGTCAAGCTGTCAGCCTCCAGAATGCGAAACCATTGACGGGACTGCTTCGGCAGGATCTGGTTATCGTACTGGAGGTGCTGATCATTCTCACATTAAGGGATGTTAAGGGCGCCACATATAAGGCGTAACATAACGGGGCTTATTGTATCGGAATTCCATTTTTTTCCCTCCCCTTTTTTTTTTTATTTTTTATTTTTATTAAAATAATTTTTCTGGAAGACGACGGGATTCGGGAAGAGGGGGGCTATCTTGGATTGAAACGAGAAAAAAAACTAGGAAAAGATAAGAAAACTAAATGAAATTTTAATTACTTTTTGATACGTAATACTTATGGTTATGACAATTTTAATTTTTGACGACGTAATCCTGGAGATTTTGGAAAAGAGAGAGAGAGAGAGAGAAAAATGGCGACCGGAAATGAAGTTTTTTTTTTATTAATAAAATTAAGAAGATAATAATAATTTTACGATTCGATCGGTTTTTATTATCGTTTTTTTTTATGCGAAAAAAAAAATTTCATTATGCGTAAACAGGATGATGAAACAATGCTGTTGCTGTCGTTTTTTTTTGCTGTCGTTTATTATTATTATTATTATTATTATTAATTTTACGAACAACAAAAAAGTTTTTTGTTTTTTTTTTTTGGAATTGTTAATGATTGTAATTAATTATCGTTTTTTTTTCCGCTGTTGGAATTTTTTTTTTTTTTCGTGAAAGTTTTTTTATTTTATTTTATTTTTCTACTCCTGCTGCTGCTCCTGCTGCTGCTCCTGCTGCTGCTGGTGCTGGTGGTGGTGCTGGTGCTGTGGTCAAAAAGTCATTTAAATAATAATAATTTTTATCATTTGTTTGGAAGAGAGTTTTTTTTTGTTTTATTTTTTTTCGTGCGGTCGATTTTTAACATTTGCCATTTTGTTTTTGGTTGGTTGTTGTTTTTGTTTGTTTGTTTGTTTTTTTTTTATTTCACGCGTGCACAGGAATTCGACAGGATGAAAATTGTTTTGTCGAATTTTTTTTCCTTGTTATGACTCTGAAAGATTTTTGACAAAATGGTTTTCCGTTACGATTTACAACAGCTTCATGCGAAAAAAGAGTAATAAAAATCATTACGTCATTTATTGCGTCGTGGCATCAGAAAAAGTTATTCCTTTTTTTTAAGTTCTCACAGCTTTCGTTAATTAATTAATTAATTAATTTTATCTTAATTAAATGTAATCAACAGCAAAGTACGAAATGGTTTTTCTTCTGTCTTTTCAACGTCGCGGTGTCCTTTAATTTTATAAACGGAAATAAATTTTTTTAACCGTTTCCGTTCGTTTTGTGTTTTTCTCGATCATGATTCCTGTTGTCGTGTTTTATCGAAGCAGGTACGACATTGTTTCACCTCCGTGAACTCACGAAGAACGTTCCGAACGTCATTTAAAAAAAAAAAAGTCTAGAATTTTTTTAATACGCTACTCTATATGGCTCGAAACACTTTTGCGAAGTTTTATACTAAGAAGGAGAGAGAAAGTAAACATAAGAAAGAAACAGAGAGAACTTAAGTTAGAAAGAGAGAGAACATAAGAGAGAAATTGAGAGAACATAATGAAAAACAGAGAAAACATAAGAGAAAGAGAGAGAAAGAAAGAAAGAAAGAGAAAGAGAAAAACAAAGAGAGAGAAAGAGAGAGTAAATAAAAAGGCAAAAACTTTGAATTTTTTTTCCTGCGTTTGGAATGATGAAGAAAAACTTTTCTTTTTCTTTTCTTTTCTTTTCTTTTCTTTTTTCTTTCTTTTTTCTTTCTTTTTTTTTTTTTTTAACGTCAATAATAAATAATGTTGCAATTTGATATTTATTTATTGCTTATTATTATCATTATTATTATCATTACGGTTTTTTTTTTTTTTTTTTCTAAAGTGACACACTTTCCATCGTCGTTTGTCGGTATCGTTATTATTATTATTATTATTATTATTATTATTACGATACGACGTCATCATCATATTTTTCGTTCATTTAAGAAAAATGAATTTTTTATTTCGAACAACTTCCCAGAAATTGTAAAGGATGCGAAAAAACGTGTTCCGGGGGAAAAAAAAATAATAATAAAACGGGTAGTCGGGAAACGAAATCGGAAAAATAAATGAGAGAAAGAGAGGGGAGGGGGAAAGAATGAACGAGTAGGGATAGGGAGGGAGTTTTACCAAAAAGCGAGGAGGTCGTGCACCAGCTGGAAACGCAATTATTTAAATGTATTTAACGGGATATTTTCGAGTACGACGACGACAATAATAAATATATTTATATTTATATTTATATATATATATATAAATATACAAAAAGCATAAATATCTTTGTGTGTATGCGTGCGTGCGTGAGCGAGGTCGAGCCGTGCACATATCCGCGCCCGCGTGTGTGCATACATTTAAATTTGACAAATCGCGAATGAAAAATCGCGTTTGTGTAAAAATTATAATGGCTGGCGCGAGGATTCGAAATAATTTTTATTCAAATACGAATTCATCCATTAAAATATTCATTCATTCATTCATTTTGTTGCTCCCGTTGTTGTTGTTATCGTTATCGTCGTCGTTACCGCGGTTGTTAATGTAGTAGTTTGCTGTTGTTGTTTTCGTTATTGTTATTAACATCGTCGTCGTCGTCGTTTTTAAGGTTAAAGGTCGAAATGAAAAAAGTTTTTTTTTCGGCGGTGAGAGAGGGGGTGGGGAGGAGGTGGGGGAGGAGCACACGGAGTGCACAAAGTCGTTAAAGTTACGGTTTTAAATTTTTATTTTTTTTGTACAAAAAAAAATAGAAACTATAAAAAAAAAAAAAAAAAAAACTAATTATTTAAATTTAAGACGAAAGTTTCGAGTTTAAAATTTATAGTTTTGGGTTTTTTTTTTTTTTGTATTTTTCCATAAGAAATATTATCCTGAAATAAATGAAGAGGCGGTGGGAAGAAGGGAAGGGAGGAGAGGTGGGGGGGCCGTCGCTGTTCCGGGAGATGCCAAAAAGAGAGGAGGGGAGCGGGAGTGAAGCGTTCCAAAAAAAAATTATTTATATTTTTGTCGTTTTCCTTACAACCGGATTCAGGTTCAGCGACAGAAAAAAACGCAACACAAAAAATAAATGTAAAAGTAAACGGAAAATTTTTTCTTTGGAAATTTTCCGCCGCGCACACACACACAAAAATAAATTAAAATGGATGAAAAAATTCTGGAAAATCATTTTCGGAAACGTTTAACCGACGCGTCTGTCTGGAAAAGAAGGAAAAAAAATTTATTGGAAACGAACAATAAAAATACATGAATATATATATATATTCGTTGATGAGGTTCCAAGAACGGAAAGTTCTGGAAAAAAATAAAAGAAAAAAAATAAGAAGATTTTCTAAAAAAAAAAAAACGGAAAACCCATTTGTGTGACGTAAATAATAAAATAGTCGGTCGGACTATAATGATAATAAAATTTTATGGAGGAAAAAAAAAAAGAAAAAAAAAGTCGTACGGTACCGACACCACCGCCACCACCACCACCACCATCGCCATCACCATTGACATCCCCATCGCCGCCACCATTGCCACCATCTTCCCGTATTCTTTTCATTTTTTTTTTTTTTTATTATTATTATTTTCCGACTTTGTCCGAATTCTTCCCGCCATTTTATTTCTTTTTAAAACCTGGAAAAATGGGTTTTATATTCAAAGGATGGATGGAAAAATAATAATAATAATTTTGAAATGGTTTTTTTTCTCTCTCTCTCTCTCTTTTCTTTTATCCATTTCTTGTCGTTTCGCGACTGCCACGCACTTTCTCTCCCCCGCTACCTTCCGCGGTAAGTGGTAAAAAGGTTTCGTTTTCATATCTACAAAAAAAAAAGAAGAAAAAAAGGAAAAAAAAAAACGAATGAGAAAAAAGAATAAAAGACAATGTGAAAGACGTAATGGAAGTAAAAGCATTTTTTTTTTTTATTCTCTGTCTTACTCCAGTTTCTCTCTCTCTCTCTCTCTCTCTCTCTCTCTTTTTCTTACTTTCTTTCCATTAAAACGAAAGAAGAATGGAAAATGAATTGAAAAGAAAAAAGAAAAAAAAATTTTTTTCAGTTGCTTTTCTCGTGAGCGAATGATTTTGAATAAATGAATGAATGAATGACTGACTGAATGCGAAGAAAAATTCTCTTCGGTAATAATAATAATAATAATAATTATGTTAAAATTTTTTTTTTGTTTTGGTTTTCGTTCGGAGGAGTAGGAGGAGGAGGAGGAGGAGGAATTGTTTCACGCAGCGTTTTTCGCCTGTTGTTTTGAGAAAAATCTTTTTTTTTTATTCTTTTCTCTCTCTTTCTCTCTCTCTCTCTCTCTCTTTTCTCCTCCCCCGTGAAGTTTTTAGTGGAGAAAAAGAAGAAGAAAAAAAAAAAAGTTTTAAATGGAAAATTCTCTGGAGAAAATTTAAAATATTTTATTACGTTGTTGTAAAAGTATTTAATTGTCGGATTTTAAAATTATTTAAATAGTTGAACGTAATTATTCGTTATTCGTGGAACGCGAGAAGAACGCGAACCCGAACGCACGAATTTGAAAAAAAAAAAAATTCATCATCATTGTCGTCGTCACCGTCGTCGTTGTCACCGTCGTCGTTTCGATGAAAACGTGACAAACGATTTAATTTTTATTCAATATTATTATTATCATTATTATTATTATTGTCATTATTATTGTTGTTGTTGTTGTTGTTGTTGTTGTTGTTGTTGTTACTGTTGTTACTGTTACTATTATTATTATTATTATTATTTGTTCGAAATAGAAGAAAAAAAAAAGTTTAAACAATTTTATAAACAAGATGGGAAAAAAAAAACAAAAAAAAGTTTTAAAAATAGCTTTTTTATTATTATTATCATCATCATTATTATTACTGTTACTATTATTATTATTATTATTATTATTATAATTATTATTATTATCATTATTATTGCAACCATTCCGATCGAACATTTTGCAAGATTTTTATTTTTTTTTATTTTGCTAGAGTCAGCTTATACGGAAGTTTTTAACTTCTGCCAAAGAAATATTATTATTATTATCATCATCATTATTATTATTATTCGTTATTCAAAAGAGATCGAGAATAACGTTTTTTTTTCTCTCTCTCTCTCT
This sequence comes from Pediculus humanus corporis, assembly GCF_000006295.1. Lineage (NCBI taxonomy): Eukaryota > Metazoa > Arthropoda > Insecta > Psocodea > Pediculidae > Pediculus > Pediculus humanus. The sequence continues at coordinate 1,034,287 of NW_002987884.1, read as the reverse complement.
CTTTCTCTCTTTCTTCTTCCACGATTATTAAAAAAATGATTGTGTTGACAAAAAAAAAAAAAAGGAAGGAAGAATAAAAAAAAAAAAATTTTTTTTTATAACTCCGAAGAGTTTTTCTTTTATTCCGAACGCGCACGCGCACGCGCACACCCCCTTCGCACACGCACGAACACACATCCGGGTACGAACGTACGCACAATTCGAAAATTTCCTCTCTCTCTCTCTCTCTCTCTTTTTTTCTGCACAAAGAGAGAAAATGAAAGGAAAATGTGAATTTTTGCATTTTGATCGTTATCATCATTATTATTATCATCATCATCATTATTAGTATTTTCATTTCTTTTCCTCCCTTCTCCTTCTTCTTTCCTTCCTCCCCTATCTCTCCCTTTCTCGTCCTAATTTTTTTTTCGCGCGTAAAAAGAAAAAAAAAGGGAAAAAGAGAGGAAAACAAAAAAAAAGAAATTTTTTTTTTTTTTTTTTTTTTTTTTTTACACCGAGAGATTTTTTTTTTTTTTTTTTAAATATCCGGGAATTTTTTTTTTATTTTATTTTTCTCCAGCCGCCGCGGAAAACTGCCACAGAATTTTCTCTGGAGATTATAAATAATAAGTTTATGAAATATAGCAAAGAAATTACAATTTATATTGTTTAACGTTTCTTTTAAAAAAATATATATATTTCATAATTATTTAGCTATATATAAATATATATATACACACGTAACCCGTAAAAATTAATCCGAGGGAAAAAAACATTCCCCCTCCCCTCCCCTCCACCCTCTTCTTCTCTGACGTTTCTCCTCCCCTTTTTTCCCCCAGACTCTTCCCTTTATTTGACCTTGTTTTCTTCCCCCTACGCTGGATTTCGTTCGTTTTCCAACGTGTAAGGAAGAAAGAAAGAAGAAAGAAAAAGTTTTTTCATTTCGTTTCTTTCCCCCCGGTCCCCTAGTTTTCAGGTTTAAACCTTTCCCACTTTCTCCCTCTCCCCTTTTTTTTTTTAAGATCCTAAAAAAAAATGAGTGAGATTCCATTATCTCCTCTCCTCTCCCTTTCGCTCCTGCCTCCCTTGCTCCCAAAGCTTTAATTAATAAGGTGAAAAAATAAATTTAAAAAAGAAGAAAAAAATCGATCGTGAAATTTCCCGCCTACCGCATTTTTAACTTATGACTATTTACGTTTTCTTAAATTTTTCTCAAACTCTATTTTATTTTTCCGGTTTTTCCGGGATTAAAATTTTTGTTTTTTGTAATAATTTCCGGTTTTTTTTGGGGTTTTTAAAAACGATTTGACGATTAGTCGTGAGTAAGTAAGTGACGAAAAGTGACGAAAAGGAAAAAAGGATAATTATTAAGTAAAAATGCTTTCGGTCGGATAAAAAAAAAGGAAAAATTTTCGACTAATGACACGTCAATCTCGCGTTTTTTGATTTTTATCCTTATGATTTGAGTCAAATTTTAATTTTACTTTTTTTTTTTTTTTTTTTTGTTTTGTTTTGGAAATTTTCGTAAAATTCGAAAACATAAAAAAAAAAAAGTCGTGGAAATAGAAATGATTAATAATAATAATAAAAACTTTATTAAATTTTATTGGATAACGAATCTAATTTTTTTTAATTTTTTTTTTATATTTCGAATAAGAGATTTTCAACGCGTATTTAAAACGCGTGATAACCACGTGGAAGAAAAAAGAAAATCCTTTTCCTCCTTCCACGTACGATAAAAAAAAAAAAAAAAAATTTTTATAAAAATAATTTACGCGAATGAAACACACCCGCCTCCTCCTCTCCGACACACTTATGATTTTTTTTTTTTTTTTTATATAAGGAAGGGTTATGTTAATAATAATAATGAAAATTATTATTATCATCATCATCATTATTATTGTTATTATTATTACGGAGAATTAGAATTTTTAGAAAAAAAAAAGGTTCGAATGGAAAAAAAGGAAAATTTTTTTAAAAAAAAAAGAAGATCTTATCTATTTTTTATTTTTTTTCCGTCCTCGATGATATTTTCAATTATTTTTTCTTATCACTATGTTTCCTTTACTTCCGCCCCCCACTCCACTCCCCTCGATACGATTACCTCCTCGATCCTTACCCCCTCTCTCTCTAGCCCCTCCCCTCTTAAAATGATAAAAATTTTACCTCGAGTTTCGTCACTCACTCGTTTGTCTTGATTACGTCATCGAATCTTCGTCGTGGTTTTAAATTTTGCTTAGGCTTCGGGTGCGTGCGTGCGTGCGTGTACGCGCGTTTTAACGCCCTCAAGGCGAATAAAATACGAGTATGTGTCGATTGTTCGACCGCCGCCATTTTATTGTGTTCGCGAGAAAGGGAAAGGAAAATTACGTAATTTTAAAACTTCGCGTAAGGTCGCGCGACCTTTTTGTCGTTTCAAAATTTATTGAATTTTTTTTTTTATTTTTTTATTTCGGGTTATTTCGTTCGTTGACGAAAGTTTTATTTTATTTTATTTTTTTCAAAATGGCGGCGGACTCTCCATAATAATAATAATAAATTTTTTTTTTATTGTTTTCGACTGGATAGTTTTTTTTACCCCAGTTATATTTTTTATTCATAAAGAAATATATATATTTTTATTTTCATGTTTTTTTTTTTTTTTTTAGCACAACATTATCGGAAAGCGAACAATCGTCTGCTAAAAAGTTTTATCAGTTGTAACGTTAGTTAAAGTTTTTTTCTTTCCTTTCCTTTTCTTCTTCTTTCTTTTTCCTTTTTTTTCCTTTTTTTTTTTTTTGTATTCTTAAAAAATAAATTTTGGAACTTTATTATATAAAGAAGTAGTTTGAAGAAAGAAAAAAAAAAGAATCGGAATAACTTTTACTTTTTCTCCCTCTCTCTCTCTCACTCACTCTCTCTTTTAAAGTAAACTTTATACACTTTTGGTAAAAACTTCGTTTTTCTCTTTCCATTTATTTTTTATTTTTTTTTTTTTTACCCCGAACGTGGGAAAGAAAGAAAGAAAAAAAAAAAAAGGAAACAGAAGTCGTAGTCCGAAAAATAAAAAAAAATCCTGGTGCCAATTTTTTCTCTCTTTACTCTCTCTCTCTCTCTCTCTTTTCGAGTCTTTTGTCTCTCTGTCTCTTTCTTTCTCTTTCTATCCCACTCTCTTTTCTCTCTCATCGTGTTTTTTTTTATTTGAATTTAGTCGAAGGCGAACGCGAAAGAAAACTGTCAAAATAAATTAGCTGACACAAACGTCGTCAACGTGTAGTTTTGTTATTTCGAATACAATGAGAGAGAGAGAGAGAGAGAGAGAGAGAGAGAGAGAGAGAGAAAGTTTGAAAAATTTACATTTCGTGACGTAATAATATGTGATAATAATAATAATAATAATGGCATGAAAAAGTTGATTGCGGGACGATTGGGCGGTTAAAAAAACGGGTAACAAACGTAACGGTTTTTTTTCCTCTCCTAAATCGAAACAATGTCGATTTTATATCGATATATCGATTTTGTTTTATTCATCCGCCATTTTTAAAAATAATTAATACGTAATTTATTTATTAAAATGTGTTTATGATTTTTTTGTTGCAGGTGAGTTGAACGAATGCCGCTTTGCAGACGAAAACATGTGAGTAACATAATCTTATATAACATGTTCGAACGAACGTCGCCATTTTGAAAAAATTTGTCAATCGTTTGCTGCAGGGGGAAAAAAAAAAAAAGAAAAAACGTTTGTTGATGCAACCGGAAGCGGGTGGGTTGGGGGTGGTGGTGGTTGTGAAGTGTCGGTGGGTGGGTGCGTGTGCAAATTCTACGACGTCACGTCAGGATTTTAAAAAAAAAAAAAGAAAAAATAAATTTTTTTTTTTTTTTTTTGGTATTTTCGTCGTCGGGAATTTGCCGCAAGCGATTTGTCCGGGGGAAGGAAAGAAGCGGGGAGGAGGGAAGAATAAAAGGAGGGGAAAGAAAAAAAAGAAATTTAATCCCGCGCATAAAATTTTCTGTCGGAAAGCCTGTAAAATTTTTTTTTTTTTTTTTTTTTAGTGGTTTGTTAAATTAAACTCAAATTAAATCTACCGCACAAAATCTCTGAATCCCCAAGAAAAAAGATTTTTTTTTTTTTCTTCTTTGCCCCCTCTCTCTCTCTCTCTCTTTCTCTCCGATTATTTTTCCTGTTCGGGGTTTTTCATTCTGCTCTTTTTTCAACTCCCCCCCCCCCGCCGCATTTATCTGCGATATCTACCAACGTTTGGGAATAGAATGTAAATAATGTGAATGTCTTATCTTAAGTAGCTCGCTTTTAGATATCTCGACTTTTTCAAATTGTTTTTTTTTTTGGGGGGGAGGGAGAAGGGAAAAGGAGAGGAGGTAATGAGAGAAAGAGAGAGAAAGATATAAAGAAGGATCGGAAAGGTTCTTGTAAAAAAAAAAAAAAAAATATGCGACGCGTTATACTTTGGTTGGTTTTTTTCGAAGGTGGAGAGGAGAGCAAATGGAAAAAAATGAAGTCGAAAGGGTTCGGGGTAGGGGGGGGGGGTAAAATAAAAGGGGAAGAGATGGGGAAACCGGAAACGGAAAATAATTTTCGAATATTCGAATAAAAAAAAAACAGAAAGAAAAAAAAAGGATAGAGTAAATGAAAGGGAAGGGAACAACTTTAATTTATTTACATTTTTTTTTCCTTTTTTTTTTTTGTAACCGTCACCATCGCCGCCTTTTTTTTTTTTTTAGACCCCCTCTGTGCCCCCCGAGTAGTGTTGACCCGATATTCTAACACTTCAGAGCGGATTGTGGGTGCGTGGGTGTGCGTGTGCGCAAGGGTGTCTGTTAACTAAGGACTCAATTAAAGGAATGAGGAAATGCCTTCAACTCTTTTAACATGATTTAAAATTGTTTCACCCTTTCCGTTGCGGTTTGTTTATTGCCTTCGCATAGCTCAATACAAAAGATTGCTGCTGCGGTTTTTCTTTTTTTTTTTTTTGCTGTCGGAAGGAGAGAAAAGAGGAGCCTTATAAATTTCACGTTTTTTCCTCTTTCATTTTCGACTCCTCGATTTCCTTACCACTCTTACTACCTCTCTACCCTCTTAGACACGCGTATATATAAATCTATTCGTGGCTGTATTCCACGTTTCTTCTTTCCACTTATTTTAACCTGGTGCTCCTCCTCCTCTTCCTCCTCTCGTTCTCCTCCTCTTCCTCCTCTCGTTCTCCTCCTCTTCCTCCTCTCGTTCTCCTCCTCTTCCTCCTCTCGTTCTCCTCCTTTTCCACCTCTCGTTCTCCTCCTCTTCCCGCCCAAGTTCAAACTGCTTTCCGTTCGAAAATTTTCTTTTTTATTTTGTTTATTTTAACATCATCTTTCTCTTTCTCTTTCTCTTCCCTTTGAAATTTATTATAAAGTCTAAGGATTGGATTATGCAAAATTCATTTTTTTTTTCGAGGGGGAGGTGAGGAGGAGGAAGAGGAGGAAATTCTTTTCTTTTCTTTTTTCTCATTCTCCCTCTCAATACAGAGAAAGGCATTTAATTTGATGCGTGAGGTGTTATAGCATGTGCGACAATATTCGCATTGCTTCGACATATTATTAAAAATGAAAAAAAAAAAAAAAAAAAAAAATTTCAATAAACGGGTAAAGAAGCGGAGGAGGAGGAGGAAGTAAAAGAAGAATAGGAATGTTAAAAAGGAAAAGGAAGTAGCGAAGGATGGAGGGAGGGGAGGGGAGGAAAGGGGAGGAAAGAGGGGGGAAAAAAAAGAGAAAACAGGGCATGCACGCGCGTTTTAGTCGTTTAGTTTGTCGTTTGTTACGAATGAGTTCGGAAGAAAAGTTTTTTTTTCCCTCTTTCGTTCGTGTGAGTAAATTATTTATTTATTTATTTATTTATTATTATTATTATTTATTTTTTAAGTTTTTAAATTTCGCGGTTATCCCCCCACTTCCCTCCCCGAATTCGGTCCTCCTTCGGTTCCAACAGCGAAAGCGCTTTTCCGAAAGTTAAACGTGAATTTTTTTTTTTTTTTTACCAACTATTTCTAAGAGCTTGAGAAAAAAATGTTGTTGTCGTTTATTCTAAACTGTGTATTGTTGATTGTTGTTTGTCGTTTGTCGTTTGTCGTTTGCGTTCTTTTACCGTGTTGTTTTTTTTTTTTTATGCGTCTTCATTATCAATAAACTTTCGGCTCCGGTTCGTAAACACGTTCGGCTTCATGAATTTTAATTTTTTTTTTTTTTCTTCTCGAATCTAAATTGAAGTAGTTTTCCAGTGGGGAGCAAGTGAGGGAGTCACGAGTATAAAAGAAAATGAAGGAAAATTTCTAACAAAAAAAAAAGAAGGAAAATTTTCAAATCCGGATAATAATAATAATAAAGTCATGCTGTCGGATGGAATCGCGAAATAATAATAATAATAATAATAATAATAATAATAATAATAATAATAATAATAATAATAATTACGCTAATAATAATAATAATAAAATTCAATAAGGATGATGAAAAATATTTTTTTTTCTCTTGGAGAAAATGAATGAAGTGGAGATGGAGCGTCGTAGGGGGGGGGAGCGTTCTAGAGAAGGGGGTAGGGTTTTGGCGGCGTTCAAAGGCGGCGGAAAGAGTAGGGAGTTCAAATTTCACCCGCACTCGGCTGTCGTAAAATGTGCAATTTGGCGCCGCAATAGACATTATTTTAGAATTTTGTTTTTTTTTTTTTTTTTTTTTTTGAATTATGACGCCATTACTCGAATGCTATTGTTTTCTCTTTTTTTTTTTTTTACTTTCTCTTTCTCTCCCCTCTCTCCCCTCTCTCTCTCTCTCTCTCTCTCTCTCTCTCTTTATGTATATTTTTTAGTTTTTCTTACTTTCGATATTCAGTCATTTTATTTTTTATTTTTTTTATTTTTTTTTGGCGTGTTTACACAAAATCGAACGAACGTACGATTGAATGTTTTCCTTCTTTCTCTCTCTCTCTCTCTCTCTCTCTTTCTCATTTTTTTTTTTCATGCTTACGCTAAGCGGATTTTCTTTTATGGAAAGTTATTATTAAAAAAAAAAAAAAAAATTTTTAATCAAAAGTAAAAGAAGAAAAAATTGGGAGAGGAAAGAGCGACGGCGGCGGCGGTGGGACACAAATGATGGCGCGGTATCGGGTTATTGATTATTGATTAAATGTAAAAAATTTATGTTTCGCACACGCACACACATACACGCACAAAATACGAAACAGATGGAGAGAAAAAAAAAAAAAAAAAGGAAAAAATTAATAGTTTTCCGATTGGCATTTTTTCTTACCTTATCGATTATATCGAACGAAATTTAATTTTTTCGCTGGAGTAATTATTATTATTATTATCATTATTATTTTTTTGGAAAGAAATAGAAAAGTTCTGGAAAGAAATGGGAGTGGGAGGTGGGAGGAGGAAAAATGAAAAGAAAAGTAGTAAGAAAGTTGTCATTATGAATGCGTTTCCGTCAGTGCCATTCTTTTTTTTTTTTTTTTTTTTTTTTTTTTTGAATTTTCCCGCGCAAATTTTTTTTTGCTTTTTCATTATTTTTCCGGAATTACGTCGGGGAAACGTATTCGTTTTCTCACGACGACGACGACGACGACGATGACGCATCAATTAATCAAATTTTTTTTTTTTTTTGCGTGTTCGAGAGTAATAATTAATTAATTACTCTCGGTTATTACTTTCGGTGTTACCCCTCCCCCTCTTCCCCCTTCCCACTCTTCCCACGTTCGCGAATTTCACGCCCTGGAAATGACTATTATTATTATTCGTTTTTTTTTTCATTTTCGCAATGGCAAAATTTTCCATTAATTAATTTGTTTTTTTTTTTTTTTTTTTCTCTTCGCGCTTGTTGTTTTTTGTTTGTTTGTTTGTTTGTTTCCCTTTACTTCCCGTCGTGCGCTTCCCTCCTCTCTCTCTCTCTCTCTCTCTCACTCTCTCTTTTTTTGTTTTTTCGTAATTTTTTACGATTTTTTTCCCTCCAAAATTCCATTGACTTTTTCAAGACCTCCCCGTTTTTTTATTTTTTTTTTTTTTACGGGGAAAATGCATGCGTTTTAGTAATTAAATTGTTAGTGCCAAGATTCGATTATTAATCGAAAGCTTTTTAAATGCTTTTACTTTTTTGCCACTATATTTTTCTCTATTTCTTTCTTTCTCTCTTTCTCTCTCTTTCTATTCCCTTCTCTTGTTTTCTTCTTCGAGTTTCAAAATTTTTTTTTTTTTTTTTTGGAATCGAACCAATCTTTCTCTCTCTCTCTCTCTCTCTCTTTTTCTTTTTTTTTCAATGTTTTTAAAATTTTCTGCCGTATTTTAAACGAAATGAAATTTTCTCTCTCTCTTTCTCTCTCTCTCTCTCTCTCTCTCTCTTACTCTCTTTCTCTTTCTTTCGTACTAATTGCTTTTAACGTTTTTCATCTCCTATCCTGTCACATTTTACTACTGAAATTTTTAATTGTTTTAAATTTTTTTTTTCCCGTCGGTAAAATGTATCGCTGAATAAATATATTCTGACTGGATGCGTAAGTGCGTGTGTGAGTGCACGTGTGTTTTTTCCTTTCCTTTTCTTTTTTTTTTTTTTTTTTTTTTTTTTTTTTGCAAAGCCAACTCATCGGTTTTGAATTTTTATTGTATGGTCGTGAAGCGAACGCCAAAAGATAAGAACTCACATGATCGACTTTATTAACATTTTTTGATTTTTCTCCAAGTCTTCCAGTCAATTGTTCCAGTTCCTTTTTTTTCCTTTTTTACCTTGGCTTATTCCCGACTTAAATTATTATTATTATTATTATGATTTTTTTTTGGCGTCGATCGAAGCCAAGAAAAGTCGGCAAAGAATTAAAAAAAAAAAATTTTTTTTTTTTTTTTTTTTTTTTTTACCTAAAGATTTAAATATTTTAATATTATTATCATTATCATCGTCGTTTTTATTATTATTAATAATAATAATAATTTAGTGGATGGGTTGAAGAGAAATAGGGGGGGGGGAAAGAGGGATGAAAACAACCGAAAATTTTTTTTTTTGATGACATTTTTAATGTCGAGATTATAATTTTTAAATACGTTAATTCGTAGCAGAAGAAACTTTTTTTTTGTTTTTCTTTACATTTCCGAGACGTTCGACGAAGAGGGGCGATTGGGGAGATGGGGTGGGGTTTTTCATTTCGGTTTCGGGTCGTTGTTGTCAAAGCATAATATACGAAAGTGATTTAATTACACGTAAAAGAAAACGTTCGTGCGCGGTGTCCGTGATAAAAGGTTTATTCGATTGTTTGAAAATTCCAGGCCATTCCCTTTCTCTCCACCCTCTCCACACACACACCCCCCGATTTCTACGACTTAAATTCAACCGTGTATATCACGTTTAATGATTTGGAAACTTTTTCGAGAGGGTGTGCAAATGGAAAAGTCCCAAAGCGGAGACGACGAAAATGAAAATTTTTTTCTTTTTCTTTTTCTTTTCCTCGTTAATCACCGTTGTCGAAATTACGAAGTACAAAAAAAAAAAGTAGAAAAAACAACAACCACGTCTTTTTTTGCGACAAACAAAGAAATATTGTAAAAAATGTTTTTATAAGGTGAATTGAAAGAGAGAGAGAGAGAGAGTGCGTGTGTGCGTGCATGTGTGTGTGTGTGTGTGTGTGTCGAGCACGTGTTAAATAAAACGAAACGACTTTTATTACACGTTAAATTTTTGACATTAACTTGTAATTTTCTTTCGAAACATATTAAAAATAATTCGTATTATTATTATTATCATCATCACCGTCGTCGTCGTCGTCATTATCACGGATGAAAAGGTTGCGCGACCTTTCGTCATTAGAAAAAAAAAGAAAAGAAAGAAAAGAAAAAAAATTTATTGTAAATTAAAATGTTTAAATGTAAAACGATTTATCGTGGAAGAAGGAGAATAAATTTAAATTTACCTGCTTTTTCCCTTACGACTTAACCCTTTTTTTTTTTTTTTTTTAAATTCTTTCGTTTCTTTCTTTTTGTTCTTTTGAAGAAGAGAAAAAAGGAAGAAAGGAATGAATGAAGGACAAAAAAAAAATTAAAATGGCGGAGTGTGAGAAGAACGAGGAAAGCAATGGATAAAGTTAAAATTTTTTAAATGGCAAAGAATATTTATTCAGTTTCGAATCAGTGAGTCTTTTGACCCAATTTCGAGTCTTTTTCGTTCGAGAGACGGGCGACGTCATCGTCTTTGTCGACGTCATCGTCGTCGTCGTCGTCGACGTCGACGTCGTCTTCGTCTGATCTTTAGTTTTTTTTTTTTTAGTTAAAGAAAAAAAAAAAAAATTTCACGCTTCGTTAACTTTAAAGGTATCGAGAGAGAGAATGAGAGAAAGAGAGAGAGAAAAAGAAGTTTTTTTTTTTTTACTTATTTTGTCTGTCTTTTTCTTTTTTTTCTCCAGTTTTCTTCTCCAGTTTACCTCTTTTATTCGTTTATTATTTATTTATTTACTTATATACGCGAATCCGCTCGAAAGTGTGAGAGACTTAAAGGAATAAATAATTTTTCCATATCTCGGATATTTTTAACGTTAAAAATAATAATAATAATAATAAAACGAAAAATTAATTTAATTATTTCGACAAATTTCCGAGTTAATGATGTTACGTAATGATAATAATGATAAATGGTAGGAGCAGAAGGAATAGGAGGCGGAGAGAGAAGGGGAAGGGGGACGAATCGGTCTTTTCGTTCGTTAGTTTTTTTTTTGGAAAATATGAATGAATATTTAAGATAAAAGGATTTACAAAAAAAAAAAAAAAAGGCAACGGAGATAGTTTTTGTAACGAATCTATAACGGTCTTATAACTTTTATACAACTTCCGGTTTGTAAATATATGTGAACAAGAAAAAATTGTTTCGTGGAATTAGAAACCAAAAAAAAAAAAAAAAAAAAAACCCGTACGTATGGTTTCGTTTTTATTCTCGACACGTCGATTTTTCGATAATTCGCAAAAAAAAAAAATTATTACGGGTCTGGAAGGGAGGACGGAGGGAGGGAAAGGAAAATTCTGGAAAACGTAACGAATACCCGACGGTTGTTGTAAGTTCTATTCCAGAAAAAAAAAAAAAAAAAAACTTATCGCGAAAGTAATGAACCGAAAAGTTTAAGAAAAAAAAGGTTAAAAGAAAACGAGAGAAAGAGAGTTAAAATAAATAAAAAAGAGAGAGAGAGAGAGAGAGAGAGGAGGGATAGGGTGTGTGCAAATAAATAAATAAATAAATACGTTGCAAAAAAAAATAAAATTAAAGTAAAATAAGAAATTTACTGGAGAAAAAAAAAACTGCTGGAGAAAAAAATAAACGTACGAGAAATTTACTCACTCATACTACGACGCGTCGCATACATTTTGTAAAAACTCTCGTCTTAAGACGAAAGAGAATTATTGACTATTGATTTTCTTAAAAAAAAAAAAATTTGTTTTCGCGTGCTGGAGAAAAGAGAGAGAGAAAAGGGGAAGAGGGCGGGCGGTAACACGTTTTCGGCACGGGAGAGAAAGAAAAAAAATGAAAGAGAGAGAAAGAAACACGCGAAAAAAAAAACAAAAAAAATGTCTCGATATATGAAAATCATCATCATCATCATCATTATTATCATCTTTACATCTGGAATTTTCTTTCGTTCTTAATTCTTGAGCGATATATAAAGTAGGATTTGATTTCGATTAAAGTCATCTTTTATGTTTTTTTTTTTTTCCCCCCCTTTCTGGAAGAAAAACTTTTCCAAAAAAAATTATATAAATATATATATTTCGTTTCTTTTCTCCAGACTTTCAAGCTGTTGCCGGTTAATATGCCAAAAATTAATTTGAAATCTTTAAAAAGTAAATTTTCCAGAGCTAAAGAATGAATAACGATAATAATAATAATAATAATAATAATAATAATACATGAACGAAAGAACGTTAAGGGAAGAAGAAGAAGAAGGAGAAAATAAGGTTAAATGCACACTCATTCGAGTGAATGAATGAGAAAAGAAAAGACGGTTAAGAAATTACAAAGTTAAGGAAGAAAGAAAGAAGGAAAGAGAGAGAGAGAGAGAGATGGAACGGTTAAAAATGAGATGGGTGGAGATAGAGAAAGAGGGAGAGAGAGAGAGATAGAAACTGGATAATTTGGTAAAATTATTGTCTGTCAATTAGTAGAGTGTCTTGGGATTAGAAATTACGGGTGGAAGGGATTAAATAGGACTTTGGCTGGATGCTGGAAACAACAACAACCGGGCGAACTTTAATTGAAGTTCCTGGAAAGTTTTCTCGACGTTAAGTTTTCAATTAATAACGAACCGTTTATGTTAATTAATACTCTTTTTATTATCATTATTATTATTAATTTATAGTCTGCTCTGAAATTTTCCTTTTTTTTTTTTTGTAAAAAGACGTGAGTGAGTGACGTCATTATTTCGATAAAGACACGAGAGAACGAAAGAACGAATTGAATAAATGCCTTGGGGGTAGCAGACGATTTTCATCAAAAGATGCGATTTACGGGAGTGATTAAACGACGACGGTTCGAACGGTTTTGAAAAACGTTCGAGGGTACGACGACGATGGTGACGAAAGCGACGACGACGACGACGAACGTATAAAAAAAAAATGTCGTCGTCGATTCTCGAGTGAGATTTATCAGAAAAAAAGAAAAAGAAAATTTTTCCCGGACGTTTTTCGTCTTCGTTGTTTGTTCGTTTTTTGGTTTGTTTGTTTGTTTGTATGGGTCATCACCTGGAATCACGGGGAATAAATAACTGGGATATACAGTTTTTTGTTGTTTTATGTACTGTTGTGTCAAAGTGTGAGAACAAACATGTGCGGCGTTTGTGTATTTATATACATTTCAAATTATATTTAATACGTACGAGTGCGTTTGACATGAATTTTTTTTTTTTTTTTAATAAACAAACAGTTGTAAAGTTTGTCGTTTGTTTATATTGTTTGTTTGTTTGTTTGTTTGTTTGTTGATGGAAGTGGATGGAAGTTTTAAAAAAAATTGTTGTTGTTTTTTTTTTCTGTTTTAACCGAGAGAGAGTTTTTTTTACGGTTGCGTTTTTACAAAAAAAAATTTTTTTTTTATTTTGCAACGCGAGATTTCTATTAGGTTCTGCTGACACGACCGGATGCGGTCAGACGCTAACGCCGGAAATGTCTTTTTTTTTTCGATGTTTTATTTTTGTTTTTTCGTTTTTTTTTTTTTTTTTTTTAAATCATTTAATTACCGGGATCGTTTTGAATTTTGTTTTTTTCTTTTTCTTCTTCCACGTTTTTACTTTCGTTTCATCATAATTTTTTTTCAAGGTTTTTTTTTTTTTTTTTACTTTCATTTCCCTGTGAAAAAAAAAAAAAAAACAAGATGTAATTTATAAATATAAATTTTTTACTGTAATGTAGCGGAAAAAATGAAAAAAAAAAAGCATGAAAATGTTTTCAATTCAAGTAAATTTTCTAATTAATCATTTCATAATTTGAGCGAGGGGGAGGGGAAGGGGGAAGGGGAGCAAATGGGAAACGGGAGAACGGATTTTTTTAAAATCAACTTCAAGGACTGTGAAAAGGAGAGAAGAGAAAAGTGAAGGAGAGGAAAAAAATGAAAAACAAATCTGGATTTTCAAGTTCCAGAAATAAAAAAAAAAAATGTGAATCGTAAACTAACTAGGAAAGGTAAAATGATAAAGCGAAAGAGAAAGAGAGGAAGAGAAAAGGAAGAGAAAGAGAAAGAGGAAAAGGAAGAGAGAGAGAGAGGAGGAAGAGAAGAAGAGAAAGAGAAAGGGAGGAGGGGAAGAGAAGAAGAGAGAGAAAGATAGAGAGAGAGGAAGAGGAAGGGAAAAAGAGAAAGAGAGGGAAGGGAGGGGAAAAGAAAGAGAAAGAGAGAAACGGAAAATAATTGAAATTGATAACAAAAGAAAAAAATTTCAGTTCTGAAGTAGGGAAAAAACTGGAGAAATTGAAAAATGAAAATTGACTCGTTTTAATTTTTTTTTTTTTTTTTCTGTTATTAAAAAAATTTTTATAAACGGTTTGAAAATTAAATTTTCCCGCGCTTTTTTTTTTTTTTTAAACAAATGACCCGGAGTAGGTTTCACTGGAAAAGTCACTGGAAAAATCGACGCGTCGACGACATTATCATTCTTCATATTGTCGTTTACGTTTATTACTTTTCTGATAATCATCATTCCAATTTTTTGAATCCTTCTCGTTTCTCCAGTTGAAATGCGTTTGAATTTCCCGTGGAGAAAATAAAAAAAAAAATCAATTCGAACCCGAAAATTGATTCCTTTGAATTTTATCCATTTTTTCCAATTTCGCCCCCTTACCCTCCTTCATTTTGAAAATAATTTCCCAAAAATTAATCGAACGAACATGGCGGAATATGAGAAATTTTATATAGGTAGATATAAAATGTCTCTTTTTCGGGACCTTTTGTTTATCCATCGATACTTCTTCATTATCATGACGTCTTAAAGTTTTTAAAACAATGGAAAAAAAAGAAAACTTTTTTCGATGACCTTCAAACATGAGGGCGGCGCGGATTTAAAATTTCAAAGGGTTTGACGAGGATTTTCGATGATGTAAGGAAGGTAGAAAGAAGGAAGAGAGAAACTTTGAGAAAGAAAAGAAAAGGGAGGGAAAAACCTGGAACGAACCAGAGAAAAAAAAAGGTTTGGAGGTATAAGACGTGGGGGAAAAGGAAGAAAAATGAAAGAGAGTGAGAGAGAGAAGGAAAGTAAGGGTAGAAAATATGTAGGAGGAATAGGGTAGGAGAGGGATAAAAACGGTTTCAACATCGATTTTCGGGGTCTGTTCGTTGGCAAAATTAATTTATCACCTTATTGAAACAAGTTATCTTTTCGTGAATAGTTTTCCAGAACTATTCCAGACCGCACGAAATATTATATTCTCGTTTGAAACTTTACTTGAAAACGATAAGAATTTATTGTCGTTCGTTTCGACAACGGGAAAAGAATGGAAAATTTTCTCGGAAAAATAATTTTTTTTTTTTTTTTAAATGCGGGAAAAAGTAATTTAACAAAAAAAAAAATTATTATTATCATTATTAATACGTCGGCGACGATGATGATGATGATTTTGGAATTTTTGAAATTATGAGCCTTCCAAAAAAATTTTTTTTTGTGCGACGTTCAAAAGTTTGTCGAAGAAAGAAAGATTATATTGTAATTAATGAAAAGGAGAGAGAAAGAGAGGGGGTGAGAGAGAGAGAGAGAAGGAAGAAAGGACTGGAGAAAAGAATTTGTTGCTGGAATCATTTCGTAAAAGGTTTTTTTCCCCTTCTTTTTCTTCCCCTTCTTTGACTTCTTACCACCGTCGGCGGAATTTTTTTTTTTTTTTGACTTTTCCTATAAGTTTTGCTTTTCTGTTTCCTTTTCCTTTTTTCCGATTCGAAAATTCCGTTCGGTTATTTTCGGGTCGAAAATGTAATAAATTTATTTTTTAAGAAAATTTGGCGAACTTTGAACGAATTTTTCACGTTCACGAAAAATTAATCGAACGCGGAGAGGGGAGAACGGAGCGGTGGCGGCGGTAGTAGTAGTAGTAGTAATTTTCCGAAACTGTGGAAACGGTTGAGGGAGGGGGGTGGAGGAAACGAACGTCTACTACGGAGGAACGGCATCGAATAAATTTTTAAAGGTCGTTGATCTTTTGTATAAGGAGGTTATCACCTGCCTGGACTTTGAAACGTGGAACTTGATTATCCTGTAAGAAAACGCATTCTGTCACGTTTGAGTTTTCCCTGTTTCCGGTTTCCGCGAATGCGTCGATGGATTATTCTTTTTTTTTCTTCCTTTCTTCCCTAATCCCCCACTCTTCCTTTCCTTCCCCCCCTCCTTTGTGAGATGTTTGTTCCAGAAAATCTTGAGTAACGGTTTTTTTTTTGTTTTAAATTAGAGATTTTCGCACTTGTAACCTTTTTCCACTTCGTTCCTTTTTCCACAAAGGGTTAATTGAAAACTTTTTTCTTTTTTTTTATTGCTTTGGGGGTAAATGATATTAAAAAAATAGCAGACGAACGAAAAGGGTTTCGTGTTATTAAATTACGATGTGATTCTTGCACTTCCGGTGATGCACTTATTATCAGACTATACTTTATACGTTAAAAAAAGGAAACGAACGAATCCCCCCCCCCTTTTTTTTTTACCCCGAAGGATGTTTCGATCGATTTCAAATTGGTAAAATTTAAAAAAAAAAAAAAAAAAATATTCGATGTCGAATTGATTGGGAAATGAAAGAAAGAAAAAAAAAACGTGTCATTAGAAAGAAAAAAAAACAAATTATGATATCGAATTACCAAACCACAGATTACAAAATGATGATGATGATGATGATATTTTTTTTTTTGTGGGGGGGGTTGAATTGGCATCATGGAAAAGTTTTTTGTTATTAATTTTTCCGCGGTTGAAAATGAAAAAAGGAAAAAAACGAAAAAAAGGAAAGAAAATTTCATTCGAAATCAATGACGTGAATTTTCCGGGCAAAAGGAAATTATCAATATTATTATCATTATTATTATTATTATTAAAACGAATTTTTTTTTCTTTTCTATTTATTTATTTATTTATTTTTTCTTCGTAGAAATTAAATATAGGTAGGATATTAATTTGAGGATACAAAGGGAGAGAGAAAGAGAGATGGGGGGCGGAGGAAGGGGAGGGAAAGGGAAATGAAAAGGATTAAATACGGTTGTAAAAAGTTGTGAAGAGAAAAAAAATTTTTTTTTTTTTTTGAATAAATGATTATTTTGTGTTAGCTTTAAGCATCGTCTGAGTTTCGAGAAAATTCGATTTCTTATTACTGTTATTATTATTATTTTCATCCTTCCTCTTCTTCTTCTTCTTTTATTTTCGAAATTCGAATTCGAATTATTTTTTTTTTTATTCGTTAGAATTTTCTCCAGATTTATTTCTTTTTACCGCGTTTATTTTATATATTTTTGTAATAAAAAAAAAAAAGCGGAAAAACAGAAGAAAAAAGAAAAAAAAAACATTTCGACGTCTAGCGTGCGACATTTTTGATATTAATTTTTTTTTTTTGTTTTATTTCCTTTTCGATTTTTCTTTTCTCTCTAACTCACTCTCCCTCCCTCTCTCTCTCTCTCTCTCTCTCTATTCCTTCTTTCTCCTTCCGTTTCCTTTGTTTCGTCTTTAAATTCTTTGAAATGATTATATATATATATATATATATATATATCGGATCAAATCGATTTTCATCGTTTTCAGGTACGGTTTCCTTTTTAACTCATTCGTTGTGACGTAATCGTAAAACCGAAATTTTATCTCTCTCTCTCTCTCTTTCTCTCGTAATATTACCTTTTTTTTTTTTAAATTGACGTACGCGTATGACGTCATAATAATAATAATAATTGGAAGGAGGGAAATTAATTTTTAAAGTTTTCTTTAGAGAAATAATCACCATCATCATCATTATCGTCGTCGTCGTTTAATGTGTGGCGTTTAATTAACTTTTAATTAAATATATAAATCGATTATACCGGAAAGGCGATTCAAACGGAAATGGTTATAAATTTTTCCTTTTTTTTTTTTTTTTTATTAACGGCGTTAAATTTTCGGGAAATTCGTTTTTCTCTACCCTCGTCGTCGTCGCCGTCGTCGTCTCCCGTCGATTTTCTTAATATCGTCTCATCCTCTCAACCTCTTTTCCAGTCGTATTAATGATTATCATCATTATTATCATCATCACCGTTATCATTATCATTATTATCATCGCCATTATTATTAACCGTTATTTATCATACGGATCGGTTCGAGCGGAAAATTAAAGGGAATAAATAAAAAAAAGAAAAAAAAAAATTATATCATGGCAATAGAATAAAATTTATAAATTAGTAAATTTTCCAGAGAGTGAGAGAGAAAAAAACGTGGCAGGAAGAACGAAGAGGAAATAACGAAGAGAGAGAGAGAGAGAGAAAAAAAATGAAAAAAATTTTGTGGAAAATTTAAAAAAAAAAAAAAAAATTACTTTTTCATTTTTTAAATTCTTTTTCTTCGTTTTTCCCCTTCTCTCTTTCTCTGTCTCTCTCTTTCTTTCTTTCTTTCTTTCTTTTTTCGTCTGTCTCTCTCTTTTTCTTCCTTTTGATTTTTTGCGAAACCGATTTAAACTCATTAAAAAACTTTTAATTTTTCAAACAATTTAATAATTTGTTTCTTTTGATCGGTTCATCGTGACTAATCATCATCATCATCGTAATTATCATTGAACTCTTTGTTATCTGGATAAATGATAATGATGATGTTGACGTATTAACGAATAATAATAATAATAATAATGTAACGACGAATGCTTGAATTTTTTAAATTTAAATCGAAAATTTTAAATTCGTCTTTTGTTTTTTTTTTCGTAATATTACATAACACGAGTTTGTTTATTTACATAATTAGTTCATTAAATCACCGATGGGAGCGGTAGTTATCAATAATTTTATAAACATGGCGAAACAAAATTAAAAACTCGAGCTGTGATTGGTTGTTTTTTTATTGTTTTTAATTTTTCGAATTTGTAAAAATTTTGTGTCGTCGATAACGGAAATTTTCAGGTACTCTTCACCCCGATGGTAAAATGATTTTTTAAAGATTTAAATTCGCGCAAATTTCCGTTCGTACGCCATCTTGTTCTCTCTCTCTCTCTCTCTCTCTCTCTCTCTCATTCTTTTCATCATTGTTTTCGAATTCTTTTTACATGTAAATTTTTTGTTTCTTTCTTTCTCTCTCTCTTTCTCTGTCTTCTCCCCCGTTAAATATTTATTAACCGCCTTTTTTTTTTTTTTTTACTTATTTACTTTTTAAGAGGAGGAAGAGGAGGAGATGATAGATGAAGAAGAAAGAGTGCGATGATGAAAAAGTACAAAAAAAGAAAAAGAAAGAAAAAAAATTAATTTTGACGAAAACTTTGATTTCGTTTCTTCTTCTTCTTTCTTCCCTTCTCTTACTTACCCCTTCACCCTCACCCATTCTTCTTTTTTTTTTTTATTTAAGATATTATAATGTAATGTATTCTTCAAACGTTTAGAATGTGTAGTGAAAAAATTTATTTTTTTTTGGAAATGGCGGTGGAAATATCGGCGAGAATGAAAAGAGACAAAGAGAGATAGATAGATAGATAAAGAGAATGAGAGAGAGAGAAAATAAAAATAAAATTTTTAGCTTTTAAGCCCCTTCCTCGTTATATATTAACGAATAAAAAGAAAAAAGACAAATTTTTTTTTGCTGATTTTTATTTTCGCCCATTTAATTATTAATTAATAATAATAATGATGATGATGATAATAATGACAAAGGATAATTATTAATTTATCTAGTTATCGGTAATAAATTTTTTTTTTTTTTTTTAAATTATATATATATATACGTACGCACATTTTTATTTTCTGACGATAATAATAATAAAAAAGGTTCGGTTTATTATCCATCCTTTAGTGTCATTTTAGAAAAAAGAGACAGAGAGAGAGAGAGAGAAATTAAGGTGTACGAAAAAAAAACGTCTGCTAAAAAGCGGAAAAAAAAAGAACCGGAAATGAGGGAAGTTGTTGTTGGTGTATAGTTTAATAGTTTCGCATAAATAATAATAATAATAATAATAATAATAATAATAATAATAATAATAATAATAATAATAATAAGCAAAATGGTGACGTCGATGTCGCGAACGAATTTGATTTTTCTAGAAGAAAAAAACAAAATTGTTCGCGTTTTTTTTTTTTTTTTTCTTTTTGAGTTTTTCGGTTGAGCGATGAATGACGTGATGGCGGCAATTGGGAATGCGATGGAGAGAAATTTAAAAATTTATGATAAATATGACGTCAGAGGAGAAGGAAAAGGAGGAGGATTAAATTAACGAACGAGTCAATCAATCAATCAATTTAATTTTTAATTTGATTTTTTCTTTTTTTCATTCCATTCGTTAAAATCGATTTCGATGAAAAATGAAATTTTGTTTGTTTGTGGTTGTTGTTGTTGTTAAAAAATTTTTTTTTTTTTTTACTTTAGTTTTAGGTAAACAAACAAAAACGATATTGAAAAATATTTATTTTAACGGTAGAAAATTTTAAATAACAAAAAAAAAAAAAAAATAATAATAATAATAATAAGAAAATGCGGGTCACACGCGGAGTTACGCGATTTTAAAAACCTTCCTCCTTCTTCTCTCCCTCCTCCCTCCCTCCTCCTCGTTACCCTGCGACAAAATTTTTTTAATTATGTTTTTAATTATTTGTATAAATTTATTAAAGGGAGATAGATGAAGGAAAAGTTGCATTTTTTTTTTTGTTTTTGTTTTTGTTTTTGTTGTGTTGTTGTTGTTGTTGTTGTTGTTCTTGTTTGCTTTCATTGACAAACTTTAAAGTTTTTAAACTCGAAAAAGTTTGGGGAGAAGGGGAGGAAGAGAGAAAGAGAGGGGAAAAATTTTTTTTTTTTTTTAAATACATTCTTTTCTTTTCTTTTTTCTCATTCATTAAGAAGAAGAAGAAGCAGAAGAAGAATAAAAAGAAAATGAAAATTTTAGAGTGAATAAAGCCACGGGGGGCTGTGACTGTGGTGGTGGGGAGGGGGAGGAGGGAGTCGCACTCCATATTTTTTGATTTTTTTAAAAAAAAAATATTTCACGGTGTTATGAATCGCGAGTAGTCGAAATTCATTGATGTTCCTACGTAAAACATGTAATTTATTATTATTATTATTATTATTATTATTATTATTATGACGTCGGAGGCGTTTGTTGTTTGTTGTTGTTGTTGTTCCGTTTTCTTTAAATTGTTTTTATAATTTTTTTTTTTTTGACAATGTTATTTTTAAAGCGTCGTGAATGGAAAGGAACGGTAGGTAGTTAATTCTGTGAATGAATTCTCTAACGAATGACCAATCATTTAATCATTCAATCAATCAATCAATCATTTAAACCGCGAACAAATTAGAATAAACGATGGCCATTAAGAAAACTAATTAATTAATTAATAATAACGAAAAAGAAATAAAATGTAACGAACGTTGACGTCGACGATGACAACATCGGGAAAACAATTTTTTTGACATCCCTGCGACATAATAATAATAATAATAATAATAATAATAATAATAATAATAGAAAATGTTGAAAAATGAAAATAATGACAGGGGAGAAAGAGAGATAGAGAGAGAAAGAGAGAGAAAATTTTTCCCCATTATTTTGAAATTTTGGGAAAATTTAAAAAGGTTTTCCAGTCGAAAAATAAGCCGGAAGAGTTTGTAAAAAAAAAATTTTTTTTACTTTTTTGTTTGTTGTTTTTTCTGTTTGTTTTTGTTGTTCTTGTTGTTGTTTTTGTTGTTTCGGTTGTTGTCGTAATTTTTTTTTTAAAAATTTTTTGTCGTCGATGTAAAATAAAGACGAAATTAAAAAAAAAAAAAATAATTTTGCGCGGGAAATTTTCCTGTTGTTGTTGTCGTCGTTTGTCGTCGTTTGTTAATAATAAATTAATTGTTGCTTTGGTGACGTAACTAAAAAAAAAAAAGAAATCGTTTGTCGAATAAATTTTTTTTTTTTTTTTTTGTATTTTCTCTTGTTAAACTGGACGAGGATTTTCAATTCGAGGTCGAATAAATAAGGAAGGGAAAAAAAGGGAGAAAAAAAAGGAAAAAAAAGGTTTTCCAGTTTGTTCGACATTTTGAATGACGTCATAATTGTGACAGGAATCGTTTTTTTTTTCTCTCGCTCTCTCTCGTTCTCTTTTTTTTTTTCTTTTTCTTCGTTTTTTGCTTTTTTCATTTTTTCATTTTTTTTTATTTTTATGCTGAATTTTAAATTTTGATTTGTCTTCTGTCAAATTTGTTTCCGTTTCCGAAATTTAAGGCTCCTCATTTAATGTTTGTCAATTTTCTTTTTTTTTTGTTTTTGTTTTCTTTTTTGTTTCGTTTGTATCTAAATATTTCATTGTCGGCATCAAAAATCTCGCTCTGTTGCTATTTTTCTCTTCTCTTCTTTTCTTTTCTTTCCATTCTGTTTTTGGAAACAATGTTTTTCTTTTCTCCCGCCATTTTGTTGACGTTTTAAAATGATTGTAATTTCTTTTGAAAGTTTTTAAAAGCTTCGGTTTTTTTTTTTTTTTCAATTTATTGATTTTGATTTTTAAACGGGACAGAATGGAAAAAAAAGAAAAAAACGAACGGAAAAAAAAATAGAAAGGGGTTTTAAAGGAAAGGGTGCGGGGGTGATAATGGTGGTGGTAAAAAAAAAGGCGGGAAATGGTGAAAGAATTGTAAAAATTTAATTTTACTCTAAGAGGTTTCTATCATGCTTGAAACGAACGGATTTATTTTAGAAGCAAAAAAAGAAAAAAAAATGGTGGGACCACGCGACAAAAACAGAAGAAAAAAAAAGTCGAAGTGTGAGAAGGAAAGTAAGGAAGGTAGGAAAGGCGGAAGAAAGGAAGGAAGAAAGAAAGGAAGAAAGAAAGGAAGAAAAGAAAAAAAAATAAAGTCCCCGAGGATGATAAAAAAAAAAAAAAGAATATGATTTTTTTTTTTGGGGGAGGGGGAGGAAAATCTTTCATGCGTTCATTCGAAAAGTCAAAATTTTTAAAAAGAAGAAAAAAGAAAAAAAAAATTCTCCAGTGGCCATGGAAAAAAGAAAAAACTCAATTTTTCTAGGTTTAGTTTAGTTTTTATTTTATTTTATTTTATTTTATTCCATCGTGTAAACAAGAACGTGGGAGAAGAAGAGAGAGAGAGAGAAAAAAAAAAACTAGTCGTAATCAAAGTCAGGTCGAGAGATGGAAAAAAAAAATTTATTATTATTATTATTATTATTATTATTATTATTATCAATTTTTAATGACGACATGTTTTCATTTGTTTGTCAGAGTTGTTCGTTTGTTTTTTTTTTTTAACCAACATTTATTCCAGGCCTACTATTTCCGATCCCTCAGGAATTCTCGTGCGTCTCCCAGAGTTCATTTCACTCCTGAACTGAACTCCCGGTGTCGCAACAAAATTTGTTGAGTAAAAACAGGATCGGTAGGAATTGTTTGTTATTCTCACAAAACCATCAGCGCGTATTATCATCATCATCATCATCATCATTATTATTATTATTATTATTATTATTATTATTATTATTATTATTATCAACATCATCGCGATTACCGATTAAAAACAAAAAGCAAAACGAATAATCAAAGAAAAATTTGTTAAACGTTACTTAGATTAGATTATTTGAATTTTTTAAAAAAGCGCGCGAAAAGTCGTACGAGAAGTTTTCGATCGTGGACGTAGAAAAAACGAACCGTTTGGTGTGCCACGAAATTTTAGTTTAAACGGTTTAGTTATTTTTATTTTTATTTTTTTTAAATTTTCATTTTCGCTTATCTTTTCTGATTTGGTTCTATTCCCCTCCTCCTCTCCCTCTATTTTCCGGTCTAGCCCACTCCTCCTTCTCCACCCACCAGATGGGAAAAGAAGGAGGAAAAAAAAAAAGAAAAATCGAATTTTTCCCTGTTTATCCCTAATAATTTATTCAAGTCAGGATTCGTCGTTGAATATATATACACACACACACACACACATACGTCGTCCCACACATAATCTCTCGTTTTTAATAGAAGGGGAAAAGGTGGCGGGGGAGAAGAGGGGAGGGGGAAGGGGAGGGTTCCGAACCGTGTAAATAAATAAATAAAAATTTTCTCGCTTTTGTCGTTCGTAATAATAATAATAATATGTTTATTTTAATTAATAAATGTTTGGAAAACATTTAAAAAAAAAAAAAAATTATTTCGAAACGAATAATTAGATTAATCGTTACATTAAACGATGAAAGGAGAAAAGGGAGGGGAAGGGAGGGAGAAAAACGTGGGATTAGAAACGGAAAAAAAAAAATTGGAGGTTTTCGGGGTCGATGATTTTTCTGATTTGTCGAAAAAAGAGGAAAAAAATTTTTTTTCCTTTTTTTTGCCACGGATGAAGTGAGGAAATGGGAAATTCCAGGGTGGGAGGGAGCGGGGGAGGAGGGGCTAAGAATTTTGGTTTTTTCGAGGTGAAATTTTTGAGAT
Organism: Pediculus humanus corporis; assembly: GCF_000006295.1. Classification (NCBI taxonomy): domain Eukaryota; kingdom Metazoa; phylum Arthropoda; class Insecta; order Psocodea; family Pediculidae; genus Pediculus; species Pediculus humanus. The sequence continues at coordinate 1,010,266 of NW_002987884.1, read as the reverse complement.
TTCAAACAATTTTTCGAATTTTTTTTTTTTTTTCATAATAAAAGCAGAAGAAGAAAAGAAGAAAAAGGAGAAGATGAGGGATGTGTTTAATTTAAGTGGGAGTTTTTTCTCTACGTTCTCTTATTCTCGACGATTTCAATCGTTCAATTTTAACGACAGCAAAAGCTGTTGGCTGTCGGTTTTATTTATTCAACGAACCGATCAAAATTGTCTTTAAAAAAAAAAAAAAATTTCCTTTCCTTTTCTCTGTCTTTCTCTCCATCTCTCTCTCTTCCTTGAAAAAAGGAGAAAAAAAGATTTTGCTCGTTATCGAAAAAAAATTTCTTTTCTTTCCTTTTCTTTTCTTTTCTTTCCTTTTTCTTTTTCCTTTTTTCCGTTTCGTTTCTCGATCGTAATGAGATACATTTATGAGAATTTTTTTATTTTTTTTGCTGCGGTTTAATGATGTTTAGTAAGTGCGAGTTAGTCTTTCTACTGTTTTCTGTTTATAAAAAAAAAAAAAAAAGGAAAAGAAAGAAACAGATGTGATGGATTGTTTGTTTGTTATTTTTTTTTACTTTCTCTCTCTCTCTCTCTCTCTTTCTTTCTCCGTCTGTTTTTTTTTTTTTTTTTACGTTTTTGTAACAATCGAATCAAAATGTTTTTGTTTAAATGTTGTTTTATTAAAAAAAGCAGCAGGAACAGAATCATCTGAAAAATTTGACTTTTTATTGAACGAGGAAAAAATTAAAAATCATTATCGCCATTTTTTTTTCCCCCCTGTGAAAATTTTAATTTGCTATCGTAAATAATGTGTGAGTGAGAGAGAGAGAGAGAGAGAGAGGGAGGGGGAGAGAGAAGAATTTTATTCGTTGGGATTCGTGATTAGAATAAATTATGATAATGATAATGGGAATTCGATATCTCGTCCGTTGGTTATTTATTTATTTTATTTTTATCATTTCAGAAATGGTGTCGCGATGACGTAATCACCACCACCACCAACGATAAAAAAAAATTTTTTTTAAAGAAATCAAGAAGGCGGTGAAACACAGACAACGAGACAATAAAGAAAAAAAAAAGGAAGTAAGTAAAAAAATAAAAAATTACAGTCGGAGCCACCACCGGATATCGAATCGCGATATCCGGTTACCGGAATCATTTTCAAACGTTTTTGTTGGGAATTTTTTTATTCTGCTTCTGGTTTCTATGAGGACAAAAGGATGATGCGAGTGTGGGTTTGAGTGTGGGTAGATTAGAGGAAAGGAAAAATGAGAATTGTAAAGATGGGAAAAAAAAGAACACCCGAGGAGGGAGAAGCGGGGAGGGGGAGGAGGGAAAAAAAAAGGGAAGAAGAAAAAAGAACTAAGAGAAATTACTAAGAAATTACAAAAAAAAAAGTGGTTTTCCTTTGTTTCATTGTTTGTTTGTTTGTTTGTTGTTTCTGTTGTTCTTTTTTTTTTACCACTTTTCTTCTTCCTTTTATCCTTTTTATTTGTCTTTTTTTGTTTGTTTGTGCGTGCGTGCGTGCGTGCGTGGGAAGGTGACGTCGTGTGAGAGATTAAATTGATAATTGAAAAAAAAAAATTTTTTTTTTTTTTTTTTTGTGAACGTCACGAACGTGAAATAAATTTTTGTTTTCTGTTTTTTTTTTTTTATAAAACTTTTTGTCCGATTCGAAAACTTTTTTTTTTCTCCTTTTCTCTTCCCCCCATATTTGGAAAAGGAGCGGATGGGGTGGGATGAGTGGGGAGGACGGGGAAGGGATGAAGTAAAGGAAGGGAGGGAAGGATTTGGAAGAAATTGCGGTAAAAATAAAAACATAAGAAATTTATAATTTTCACAATATTGTTTGTTTGTTTGTTTGTTTATTTGTTTGTTTGACTTTCGTCGTCGTTTTTGTTTTTGTTCGAGTAAACAAGGTTTTTTGGTTTTTTTCCCTTTTGACTTTTTTAATCTTTTTTCCCTTTTTTTTTGGGGGGGGGAGCAACAAACGATTCTCGTGCGTATTTGTACGCGACGAAAAAGTGCGAGTTTTAAAACACGATTTTTGCTCGAAGTTGTTTATAATTTTCGGGTTTTTCTCTTTCGATATTAAATTTTTTTATGAAAAATTTTCATGTGAATTTATCGACTCCCCCCCGTTTTCATCCGTTCGCACGAATGCTGCGAACGGTTTCGAGTCTCTCGCTTTTGATAATACGAACGAGCGATTCGTTCAAGAATACGAAACGGAAGAAAAAGAAGATGACTTTGTTTGTTTGCTGTTACCAGTTCTGTTTTGTTTTGGATTGTTGGTAGCATTGTGGTCGAAGTCGTCACGGATGGCATCGTAACTTAGTCGAGGTGATGAAGAATGCATCAACACACACAGTTCGAGGTTTTCAAAAGAATGAAAAAAAAAAAAATCTCGTTCCGGTCGTTTTTGTCGTCTGATAAAATTTCAATTTCAAACATTTGGTCACACCGAATAAATGAAATTCCAGAAGATTCCAGAAACAAAACGCATTCCGTTCGAATTTTCATTGTTACGAAAAAAATGGCGGCGGCGGCGGCTCATATATATATGTGACGGTCGTTCGTTTTGCATCCCGGAAATCCTATGAATTCATCCAGTGAGGGATGAGGGAATCGGAGGGGGAAAAGGCGAAATGGTCGGAAATAAAAAAATTTGTAAGAAGAAAATTCGAAACGAATGAAAAATTCAATGAAGAGCAAAAAGAAATTTTTTTTTTTCGACGTGGAAGAAGAAAGCGATTGATGGGGCACCGACGCCACCGCCACCGCAAAATTTTTTCATTTTGTAATAATTACATCGTGTTGTGGTTTTTTTCTTTTTTTTTTTTTTTTGATGATTTGTGATTTTGGGCGCCATTTTTTAAATTTTTATACAAAGGAAAATATTAAAACGTTTTTTGCCGGGGGCCATCTTTTTTCCTTCCTTCTCATGCCAAGGGTATTGCTAGACCTTGCTTTGAGAAATTTAAAAAAAAAAAAATAATTTATTTCATACCGGTAGAGGGGAAGGGAAAGAGAAAGAGAGAGAGAGAGGGAGAATTTTATTAATGTAAAAAAAATTGTTATTATTATTATTATTAAGGGGAAACCAAATCGCGGGGCCCCATTTGGGAAAAACCTTTTTTTTTTTAATAATTTAAAATTTTCTGAAGGAGGAGGGGGGAAGAAAATTTAAAAAAAAAAAAAAAAAGGTTTCCAATTTCTTTTTTTTTGGGAAAATTGAAAAAAAAAATTATTGTCGGTAATTTTCCATAATTTTCTCTCTCTATTTTCCAGCCCCAATTTTCAATTTCAAATTTTTTTTTAAATGGAAATTTTCCGGCGAAAGTTTTCCCGCGTTTTTTAAAAATGATAGATAATTGATGAATGCTGCGAATCCCTCGTGATAAAATAATTATATTAATTTTGATTGATGAACGAAGGGGTGTGGGGGTGGGGGTGGGGAGTGGAGTGAAAAAAGGGTGATGAGATTGACGAAAAGCAGCAGAAGAAGAATAAGAAGAAAAAAAATTTTTTTTTTATACACTCCGATAATTATCGATTTATCGATAATTGTTTTTTTTTTTTTTTTTTTTAAATTATCAAATCAAATTGAAATGATTGAATTTATGTTTAAATGACGTCATTAGTTTTTTTTTTTTTCGTCTGGAACGTGAGCGATGAAAATTTTCCGTTTCCGTTTCCGTTTTTACGATGCTTATTATCGGTTTTTTTGTTTTGTTAAAGGGAAGCACGTATTGCACTTTAGCGTCGTTTCCGGAGCAAAAGTCGATATGAATCAATTAGAAAACGTAAAAAAAAAAAAAATTCAAGGGTGACGAGGTCGTTAATGACGTCACAATATTGAAAATAAAATGTCGTGATGATAATAATAATAATTATTGTTTTTTACTTGCGTCGGCATGATGAAATTAAGACGGAAACGAAGTGAAAAAAAAAAAAAAAATTAAAATTTTTACATCGATTTATCGCGAGTTGTCACGCGAGAGGGAAGAGAAATGAAAATTCAATCAATCAATCAATCAATCAATCAATCATCGTCTTTTATTATTATTATTTCTTTCAAATGTGTCCGTTTTTTTTTTTTTTAATTAAGGAAAAGGTTAACATCCGTTTTAAAATTGTTTTTTTTTTTTCAATTCTGTTTGTTTCTCTTTAATCATTTTTTCTAGATTTTTTTTTGGGGGGGGGAGAGGAAGGGAAAAGGAATGAAAAATTCTGGAAATTATTTTTCCAGGTGAAAAAATATTCCATGAAAAGGAATGATGAATCGTTAGGAGAGATGTTTGAGTTTATTTTTCGTTTTTGGCCATCGCGAAAAAGATAATCAAAAAATAAAGATGAGAGGGAAAGAGAGAAAGAGAGAGAAAAGGAAAAGGGGGAGGGAAAATAAAGAAAATAACGAATTTCGCGTGGTAGGGGTTGTTTTGCAAAGGTTAGGAAATAGGAATCTCAAAGGAAAATGTTGATTTGTTGTTGTTGTTGCAGTAGAAGAAGAAAAAGGAAAAAAAATTTAAAACTTTAATTTTTCCTACGAGAGATAATAGGATATATATATGTATATACTTTTATTAAGATTTGAAAATTTTTTTTTTTCCTTTTTTTTCCTTTGTGCAATCGAATCCGAGTTTAATTGGCTCTCAACATCGTTTCTGTTGAATTAAATTTTGGTTGTTTTGAATTTCTTTGTTTGATTCCTAATTTTACTCTATTGTAAAACGAAATAAAAAACAAAAAGGAATGAAGGCGGGGAGAGAGAGAGAGAGGAAAAGAGACAGTGAGAGAGGGGAGATAGAAGGAAGAAGGGAGGGGAGAGAGAGAGATAAAGATGATGAAGTATAAAAAATAGAGAGAGATGGAAAAGGAAAAAAAAGGTATACGAGGAAAGAGAAATTGAGAGAGAAAGAGGGGAGAAGAAAGACAGAAGAAAAAAGGAGAGAGATGGAGGAAAAGAAAGAAAGAGAGGGAGTAGGAGAGGGAGTGGGAGAGGATAGAGAGAGATAAAGATGATCAAATACGAGACTCATAATGAGAGATAAAATATAAAAATATAAATAGTAAGGGAAAAGAAAAGTAGACAAGAAAAGAGAAGGGGGAGGAGAAAGGCAGACGAGAAAAAAGAGAGAGAAAAAGTGTAAGAGCAGAGAGAAGGAAAAAGAAAGAGAGAGAGAGAGTCAAAACGATAGAGATAAAGATGATAATAAAAATTTAAATAGAGGGAGGTAGAGAGGTAAAAGAAAAATAGACGAGGGAAAAAAACAGAGAGAAACAAGAGGGAAAGAAAGGCAGGCAAAAAAAAATAGAGAAAAAAGTGAGAGAGAAAGGGACAGTCAAAAAGGAATAAAAAAGGAAAGGGAGAGAGGGAGAAAGGGAAAGATTATCAAATATGAATAGAGAGTTATAGAGAAGGAAAAAAAAAAGATAGACGAAAAGGAGAAATCGAAAGAGAGAAAAGAAAAGTGATAGAGGAAGGGAGAAGGAAAGAGAGAAAGGATGGGAAACGGAAAAAGAGAGCAGGGGGAGAAAGAGAGAGAGAGAGAGAGAGAGAGAGATACGGATTCACATTTTTCTTTCCTACCTCGTACGAATTTGGGTTAATAGAAAAACGAAAAAAAATTTTATATTTTATAACAGATAAATAGTTAGATAAATAGAAATTTAAGCGTTATTATTATTATTATCGATTAATAAATAGAATTCGATTCGATATATATCGATAATATTAAATATCGAATATGTATAGATATTAATTTCCTTTGCGTCGTTTTTAATTTTTAATTTTTTTTTTTTTGCTTTTTAATTAATAGTATAAAAAAAAATAAATTAAAAGTTTTTTTTTTTTTACTTTTGTCTTTTGCCCTTTCTCTCTCTCTCTCTCTCTCTCTTTTCGTTTTTCTTTCTCTTTCAAACTAACTAACTTTCTCTCTTTACAAAAAAAAAAAAAAGGTACACATATAAATGTTTATTAAATAATTTGAATTTATTGAAAAGTTACGACCGTTGAAAATTAGTTACATAAATTTATTTAAATATATAAATTACGTGGATCGTTTTTCTTTCTGACTCTTTCTTTCTCTCTCTTTTTCTCTCTCTCTCTTTCTCTTTTACCCGTACGGAATTAAATTCACGAAGGAAAAAAATTGCCGCCATTTTAAAATGTTGGAAAATTTAACACAAAAAATTTTTTTTTTATTTTTATTTTTATTGATGAAAATTTTATTTTATTTTTTTTTGTTTGTTTGTTGGCAGCATTGAGAAATCAAATTTTCCTTTTTTTTTTTTAAAGGTTTGAGTAAGTTTTTAAAAATTACTTCACGTGCCAACATTTAAAAAAAAAAAAACAAAAAACAAAAATTTTCCCGTTTTTTTTTTTTTTTTTTGTAAAATTTAATTTATTAAAATAAATTTTTAAAGTTTTAATTTTATTATTATTATTATTATCATTATTATTATTATTTCGACTTCGATCATAAAAACAATTAATAATAATAATAATTTTTTTGTTTAACTTATGAAAATTTTCAAGGACGCCGTTTTCAGGTTTTTACCTGAACGACATGTTAGAAACGGTTTGTCTCGATTCTTTTTTCCGTTTTAGACCGCAAACGGAGTCACGTGATCGCCATCATCGTCGTCGTCGTTTCTCATAAAAATTTTTCTTTTTTTTTTTTTTTTCGTTTTAAAATATTTCGGCGGATTAGAATTCGATACTCCGGGGAGTGATTGCGACGGAGCTCTCGTGATGTCCGTTTCCGTTTCCGTTTTGTCAAATTTCACTTCCGGAATCGCATTGAAGTTAAAGTTAAAATTCGACAAAAGGACGCAGAAGACGTTAGTGTCCATCGAATATTATTATTATTATTATTTTAATGAATGAAATTTTATAAAGAAATGATGATGATGATGTTTCTCAATAAGACGAAATTCGAGTGAGAGAGAGAGAGATAGAGTGAGATAAAATTGCGTGACGTCATTAAAATCGTAATTAGTAGTGTAGTAGTAGTAGTTGGGTGAGAGAAAACCGTAAGGTTAAAAGGTCGTAATTTTCTTCATTTGTCAAAACGTCCGAAAAAAAAAAAAGTTTTATTTTTTTCCAGGAAGGTTTCCCTTGGACTCCTCCCCTCACTACACCTTACCTCCTTCTCGCTTCCTCCCTCTCTCTCTCTCTCTCTCTTCCGGTTTTCTTTACATCTGGTTTTTTCCGGTTTCCCACATTTTTTTTTCTTCTTTTTTTTTTTCGCTCGTTTTGAATTACGTGGGAAATCGAAGAATAGAGAGAGAGAGAGGGAAAAAAAAAGGAAAACGAAGACGACGACGTGACGTCATCATTTTAAACGACGACCATTCATTCGTTTTTTTATTTCTCATCAACGGGTTTGCCACCGCCATTTTAATTTTTTCTATTTCTCTTTCTCTCTCTGCCCCCTCTCTCCCTCTTTTTTTATTGTTTGTTTTATTATCACCATCATTATTGCTATTATTATTATTATTATTGTTGTTACGTTGATCGTTATCCTTATTTCTGTGATTTTTTTTCGTCATCGTTGTTCGTGACGTCATTTTTTTTCTTTTTTTGCCTATTTGGAAAGAGGTTTAACGTATGTGTGGGCGTGTGTGGGTGTGTGAAGGAAAGAAACGATAGTTCGTTCGATATATTTATATTCGATACATTCGATTGATCGTTATTCGAAATGTAAAATAAAAACGATTCGCAGATTGTCACGACGAGACTGATAACGCGCGACGCGTTTTTTTTTTTTTTTTTACGTAGTCGGATTATTTTTTTTCTAATCGGATTTGACGTGTAATAAATTTTTTTAGAATCCGCTCGAATTCGAGTCGGAATTTTATTTTTTTTTCCTTTTCCTTTTCCTTCTTTTCTTTTCCTTCCTTCCTTCCTTTTTTCCTTTTTTTTTTTCTTTTTTATCTCTTTTTTTTTCATCGTCCTTTTTTTCCGACCGTCGGATTCCCTTCTCTCTCTCTTTCTTTTCCTTTGCGGTATTATTTTCATTTTGCGTTTTTATTCGTCTCGCCGTTCGTTAGAGTCGGCCATACAACGTATATGGAAAAAATTTGATTGTTCTAGAAAAGAAGGAAGGAAGGAAGAACACGAGAGGAATGTAAAAAACAAAGGAAACGAATAAATGGTAAATAAAAAGGAAGAAAAAAAAAAGAAAAAAAAATTTTCGATTTTTGTTGTTGTTGTTAAAAAGGTTTTTTCGCATTTTTTTTGCTCTTGTAGTTGTTTTTGTGTGCGTGGAAGCAGCGATTTTCTATTTACACGACGGGAAAATTGTTTTTTTATATCTATTTCAAGTTGGAAAAGTTTTTTATTTTTAAGACAGTTCAAAGAGCGAGAGAAAATGAATTTTGACCTCTTGACATACCCGGAAAGAAAAAACACTCGAATCCTTTTTTTTTTTTTTTCCTTCCGTTTTTCCTTTTTATTTCCTCACCGCAAAGTGGATGAAAAGAAGAAAAAGAAGGAGGAGAAAAGAAAGATGATGAAAATGTTGTTTGGAAATTTTTACAAACGTTAAAAATGTTTTCGCGGGTTCGAAATATTTTGAGGAAGGAAAGTCGGATTACGCCGTAAGAAAAATTTTTTTTAACGTTCGCGATTAATTTTTCCTTTGACGTGAATATCGAATTTTCCTTTTATATCCTCCTCACTCCTCCTCGTTAAAAATGAAATTAATAAATGAAATAAATATAAATAAATTTAAATTTAATTCGATGAAAAAAGGAAAAAAGAAGAGAGAAAAAAAAATTTTTTTTTTTTCGGTTGTGAACTACGAATGGTTCCGATCCATCAATAACTTTGATATTTTTTTCCTTTGAGAAAAAATTTACGAAAAAAAAAGAAAAGGAAAAAAGGGAAAAATTATTTTATCGCGGTCAAAGGTCGTTGAAAAAAGTCTGAAATCAAATTTTCTTTTTTTTTTTTTTTGGGCAAAGATTCGAAACGACGGAAGTATAATAAAAAAAAAAAAAGGAAAAATAATTTTTTTTCGGTTTTTATTTTCGTTCGTTGGTTGTTTGTTTGTTTGTTTGTCGGAAACATAACTACGTTTTTTGGAAATAATATTTTTTGTTTGTTTCGTGTTGTTGTTGTTGTAATTTTTTTTTTTTTTTTTTTGATTTATGTTATGAAAGTCGGAGGAGAGTAAAATGGAAAAGGAAAATTTCCTTTTTTTTTTTTTTTTTATTCTTCTTCTCTTTTACTCGTTTGTTTCATTATTATTATTATTATTATTATTATTATTATTATTATTATTATTATTATTATTATTATTATTATTATTCAACCGAGTCCGTAGAAAATTTTTTCCCGCCTTTTTTTTTTTTTTTTTTATTGTTCGTCTCGATAATTTTGTAAAAATGGCGACGAATGAAAATTTTTTTTTTTTTAACTGTGAAAAAAAAGAGAAGAAAAAAAAGGGAAAAATTTATTTCCGTTTCCGGTATTTAAAATAATTTCGAAAAAAAGAGAAAAAAAAAAAGAAAAACATTATGGAAAATTCAAGCGAATAATCAAATTTAAGAATTACCGGAAGAAGAAAAAGAGAAAAAAAAGGAAGAAAAAAAAAAAAGAAATTTTTTATTGAGACTCGAAATTATTTGCGTGGAAAAAAAAAAGGAAAATTTAATTTTTTCAAAATGGCGTCGTCGTCGTAATTTTTTATTTTTTTTATTTTATTTTATTTTATTCCATTGGAAAAAAAAGAAATTTTTCTTTGATTTTTTAACGTTATTATTAAATATTAACGATTTGCAAAAAAAAAAAAAATTGGGGAGGGGCGACGGGGACCGACGGGAGAATGATGATGATGATTGATTTTTGAATTTTCCAGTAGGAAAAAGTTTATGATGAAAATTTTTTATTGCATTATTTTTTTTTATATTCGGTCATTTCCGGTTTTTTATTTTTTCTTAATTTAATAATAATAATAATAATAATAATTCAAATTCATTTTTGATTTTCCGATACTGGTAACGGTGGGGAAAGAGAAAAGTTGGTGGAAAATTAATTTCCAGTGTCGAATCCATTTTTTTTTTTTTTTTTTTTCGGGAAAAATTTTCATAAATTTTTTTTTTTTTTGCATCGATGCAGAAAGCTAAACATTTCTTTTTCTTATTCTACTTTTTAAAAAAAAACTTTCTTTTTTTTCTTCTTTTTTCTACTTTTCCAGGACTTCTCTGGAGAATTATATTCGACCTTTTAAGACAAGAACAGAAGGAGAAGAAAAAATAATGGAGCGAGTAAAAAAAAAAAAAAGTTTTCGCGATCATTCTTTTTCTCTCTTTCTCTCTCTTTCACTTCCCTCTTCCTCCCTTTCTTCTTCTTTCTTTCTCTCTCTTTCTCTTTCATTCTCTCCTTGTTAAATTTACCTTCGTACACTTTTTTTTTTTTGAGAGAGAGAGAGAGAGAGAAAGAAAAAAAATTTATGTTAATCAGATAATTAATATTGCATTTAATAAAACGACTGGAAAATGAATTTTTTTTTTTTTTACGGAACGAGTTTATTCTCCGAAAATAATAATAATAATAATAGTGATAATAATAATAATGATAATAATAATAATGATAATAATGATAATTGTAATAAGAATAATAAAATGGAAGTGAGTAATATTTTTTTTTTTTGTTGAAAAAATTTTCTGGTTTAAACGTCTGTCAAAAATGAGGAAAAGGGGAGGAGAGGAAAATGAAAAGCAGGGTGGGAAATGTCAGAGGGGGAGGGGAAAATTAAGAAGGAAAGATGTAGAGTGAAAGAGGAAAGAAAACGTATGTCAAAAGGAAAGGGTGAGAGAGCGGAAAGGAAGTGGTGTGGAATCCGGGGAAAATTTCGGCGCGGGGAAGAAAAAAGGAAGGAAAGGGAAGTTTCGGGGGTGCAGGGAGAAGAAGAGGAGAGGAGGGGGTAGAGTGAGAAACGGAGAAGGAGAGGAGAGAGACGAACGAAAAAAGATTTTTTTTTTTTTCTCATTTCCTTCCGTCTTATTCCACGTTTTTCGACGTTATTCAAGTTCATTTACCGTAAATGCGTGCGTAATATTTAAGGGTTAACGAATGATGAATATTTGACGTTTGGGTAAATTGAATTTTCTCTAACCATTTCCGGTTTTCGTTCGTCAAATGTCCTATATCCGGTGTTTTTTAAATATGTTTATTTTCGTTGTGTAAACGTTTCGAAAAAAAAAAAAAATAACATTCGCAAACGTTATTAAATCCGAGTTTTAATATTATTATAATTTTTTTCGTCGTTTTTATTATGGTGGCAGCACTGTTCGAAAAAAAAAAAAAAATTTTTCGTGTTTTATTTTTTTTTTTTTTGAGTTTTCTAAAGGTTAATTTTTTGTGTTTTGTTATTGTTTCAGGTACGGAAACTAATTAAAGAAAAATAAGAAAGAAAAAGGTAAGAAATTGTTTTTTTCTTTTGAGGGGAAGAAGCAGGAGGGGTAAGGGGGGAAGGGATGATTTCAAGGGTGTAGAAAATCGAAGTAGTAATAATAATAATGAAAAGCATGAAACTCGGTGTTTTGTGATAATCGATGAAAAGATGTGAGAAAGAGAGAGAGAGAGAGAGAGAGGAAAAATGATTGATAAAATGAAAAGAAGCTGCCGCACTACGGATTTCAAAAATGGATTCGGTCATAAAAAGGAAAAATGGAAATAAATGGAAAACAAAATGGCCGACACACAGAACAGAGAAATTGTTAGTGTCCGAAAGTTAATGTAAAAAAATTTCATGTTTTTTTTTTGTTCGTCCACTTCCTTTTTTTTCTTATTTTTCTCCTCTCTCCCTCTCCCTCTCTCTCTTCGTGTTTTTTTTCTTTTTTTTTTTTTTTTTTTTTTCCTCCCCGCCTATTTTTTCGGGTTCGAAACTTATCATCGTCGTAATTGATAATAAGTTTACAAAAAAAAAAATGAAATATTATTTTTAAACGATACGAGTATGCGAACGGAAAAGACTTTGAAAAATTGCGTGCGGGAAATCGTTTCCGGTGTTGGAAGGGGGATGGGGAGGAGGAGTGTGCGTGGGAACGCTTTAAAAATTTTCCCCTAGGATGTTAATTGACGTTTAAAAAAAAATAAAAAAAATTTTCCATCGATAATAAATTTTCACACCGGAAAATGATAAACGATCGGAAAAATAATTTATATTTAAAAAAAATATTTAAAAAATCGGAGAAACCGGAAGTGGGAAGAAAATTTTCCGAGACGAAATTTTTTATACTTGACCCGTCATTGTGATTAATCGTTTAAAAAAAAAAAATTTTTGTTGTTTTTTTTTTCGTCCCCCTCCCCTTCCGATTTTATCAAATTTCGTACATCATATTATTTTCTATTTTAATTATTATTATTATTATTATTATTATTATTATTATTATTATTATTTTACCGTCTGACGGTTTTTCCAAAAGAATTCATTCCTCCTCCTCCCCTTCCCCCCAAAAAAAAGAGGGAAAATATTTTCGGAAGAGATCATTTTAAGAAGATTAATGTCAACAACGGTTTCTTGTTTTCCTTTTTTTTTTATATATATTTTTTCACAATGGAAAAAAAAGGAAAATTACAGAAGTCGAAAAAAGGTTTTTCGGTAAAATGGTAAAAAGGAAATAAAAAAGATGAGGAAGAAGAAATAAAATCAAAAAAAAATGGAAAAAGGATGGAATAAAAATTGTAAGAATAATAATAATAAGAAAGAGACAAAAGAAAAAATTTTTTTTTATTTGAATTTCCCGCGTTATGAACGGGACTACGATTTTTTTTAATTTCCGGTTTCTTTTCTTTTTTTTTCTTTTTATCTCTCTTTCTTAATTTTTTTTTTTTTTTTTTGCGGTGTGTTTGAGAGAAAGAGAGAGAATTATCGTGAAGGAAAACGGTGGAAAATATGATTTTTTTGAAATTATTTGGCAAAGTATTTATTATTATTATTATTATTATTATTATTACCTTTGATAAATTTCTGGAACGCGTCCAGTCGGTCGGTCGGTCGGTCATCCGTTCCAGGAATTTTCGAAAAAAAACTTTTCGATTAAATTTTGTTTCTTCCGGTTTTTCTTTTTCTTATTTCCGCCGGTTTTGACTCTTTCTCTTTTTCTTTCTTCTCTCTCTCTCTCTTCCTCTCTAATTGTCGTTCTTATTATTCCGTATCCTTAGTTTTCTCCCTTTTTTTTTTCTACTTCCGGTTTTGTTGTTCAAAACGTCATATATATATTCTCATTGATTTTATCTCGTTGAAATTAAAAGAAAAAATAAAATGCGTATGAAAATATCTTGATGATAATGATAATGATGGAAAAAGGAGTCCGGGTTTGGAAAAATGCCCGATTTGTGAAAAAAGGAAAACTGGGAAAAAAAGTTTTTCTCTTTCTCTTTGTCTCCGTCTCTCTTTTTATCCAGGAGTGAGAGAGAGAGAAAAAAAATTGTTTTTGATTAAGAGAGATACACACGTACGGTAAAGTAAAATACGCGATTGATAATAATATTAAATTTTTTTTTTTTTGGATTTTTCTATTTCCGGTTTTTTTTTATTTTCGGGGGGGGGGGAGTTTATTAAAAGCTGCTAAAAAAACTCGAATTCAAACGGTGTATTAAACACATTCGTATAAACGTCAGTGCCATAAGGAGAATTCCAACCCGAAATTCTTAATTGATTAAAATTATTATTATCATTTTTATTATTATCATTATTATCATTATTATTATTTTTTTTTCCATTGCGGGAAGAAAAGGAAAGGAAAAAAAGGAAATTTCTTTTTTTTTTTTAATTAATTAAATTTTTAATGCGAATTCGCCGACGTTAAACGATTCGCGAAACTGAGCGAAAAAAAAAAAGAAAAAATTATCACGTTTCCGGTTTTTCTCTATCTCTCCCTGACTTTTTCTCTCTCTTTCTTTCTCGCTCCGTCTCCTTCTCTTCTTTCGTTTCTTTATCCTTTCCCGTGTTTCTCTCGTGTTTTCGACTCCGCTTCCTCCTCCTACTTCATCTCTTTCTCTTCTTTTTCTTCTTAATTACATGTGTGTTTTTAACCGTTTCCGGTTTTCTTTTCTTTCTCTTCCCTTTTTTTTTTCAAAATATAATTTTTAATATTTACGAGGGAAGAAAATGTAAATTCACTTAATTATTCGGTTAAATTATTTAATTTAATAAAAATTAACAAGTTTTGGATTTAGAACGCACGGCTCCCCACCTCTACCTCCCCCTTTATAAAACTCTGTTGGTTTTTTTTTCTTTTCCTTTTTTTTTCCTTCCCCCTTCTTTCTTTCTTCTCCTCTTATCTTTGACCCGTTTTTTCCTTTCCTTTTTCATTTCTTCCTTCTTTTCTTTTTTTTTTTCTTTTTTTTTCCTTTCGTCTTTATAAAAATTTTCCAATTTCCTTTTCGGGTTCAAATTATAAAATTGAAATAAATTTTATTTGAGGTTTTTTTCTTTTTTTTTTTTTTGACCCGAATCGATTTTAAAGCTTTTTGAAAAAATTATTATTATTATTATTATTAATGTTATCGGAAATGTGAAATTATCGAGCGGAGGGTGTATAATTGGGGGGGGGGGAGAAAATAAATGTGATAAAAGTTTAAAAGGAGTTTTTCTTTTACATTCGAGAAGAAGGGGGAGGGCAGGGAGGAAAAGGAGAAAAGGACCTGGAAACCTGGGGAAAAAAAAAAAAAGAAGGAGAAGGAAAGGGAGATTTTGGAATCGGAAAAGTAGAGGAGGAATAAAAAAATAATAATAGTAATAATAATAATAATTAATAGTTATTCGTTTTACGCGAGAAGGGGGGGCAAAGGTTTATTACTAGAACTTTCCAGACAAAAAAAATTTTTCCCAATTAGGGGTGAGGGGAGGCGGCGAATGGGAATGAACGGATTGAAAAAGGAAGGAGGAAAAAAATTTCAATTTAATTTTTTTTTTTAATTATTCCATTGTTTTTTGTGCTTAACGTAATGTTCGTCTCTCTCGCTTTATCTCCTTAAAACTGTCTTTGTTTCTCTTTCTTTCTCTCTCTCTCTCTCTCTCTCTCTATGTGTGTGTGTGTATGCGTTAAAGTGTCTTTGTTCTTTTTTTTTTTTCTCTTTCTCTTTTACTTTTTTCCTTTTTGTCTCTCTTCTCTCGTTCTCCCCTTGGTTTGTATTTGTTTATCTCTCTCTCTCTCTCTCTCTGTATGTGTCCTTTGACCTGTCTTTGTTTTCCTCTTTCTTCTTCTACTCTGTTTTTGTGTGAGTGTGTGTTTAGTTTCTTTTTTTTGTTTTTTTTTTTCTATTTTCTCCGTTTTCTACGTTTTTTCTTTCTCTCTTTTTCTTTGTCTTCCCCTTTCTCTCTCTCTTACTTTTTCTCTCTTCGTTTACCTATGTATCTATTATCTGACTATCTATCCGTTCATCCATTTATTTATTTGTCTCTCATCTTATATTTATTCAAGGAATACTTTTGTTTTTTTTTTTAATTTCATTGAGTGCCTTAAGAAGAAATTTTTTTTTCTTCCCTTTTCCTTTTTTATTTTATTTTATTTATTTCGTCTGCTTTCTTTTCTTATCCTCCTCTTTTTTCTCTTTCCCTTCTGCTCTATCGCTCATTCTCTTATCTCATCAAATTTTCCACCTTTTTCCCTCTCTCCCTCTTTCCGCGTTTTTTGTAAAAAATTCAAAAATTAAATTACGTTGACAAAATGATTAATTTCGAAAAAAAAAAAAAATTATTCTTGTTTGTTCGTTTGTTTCTTTTTTTTTTTTTAATTTTGTTTGTATTGTTTGTCGTCGTCGTCATCATCATCATCATCATCATCATCCTCCTCCTTTTACGAACAACAAACAAAAGACGACAACAACAACAATTACAACAAAAGAAAAGAGTTTGATTTAAAAAAAAAATTTTTTTTTTTTCGTAAAGAAAATTTTTTTTTAAAATGACGTCACAATCGTGGCAATAGAATTTTTATTTTATCTCTCTCTCTCTCTTTCTCTCGCTTTCTCTCGGGTAAAAATTCGAAAATTTTCCATCGGACGATTTAAATTTTAAGAATGTGGAGGAAAAAAAAAAAAAAAGTTTTTCTAAAATTACTTACTTGGGTAATAATTACACGTGGGATTTTCAAAGGTGATTTTATACAATTCGTTGAATTTGGGTTCTTAGGGGGGGGGGGAGGGGATAAGGTTCAGATGGAAAAAGAATGAATGAAAAAGAAAAACAAAAAAAATTAAGAGAGAAAGAATTAAAAAAAAAAAAAAAGAATTGATTACGTATAAAAATTATTAGTCTCTCGTGTTTAATTTACTTTTTGCTTATCAAGAATAATGATAAAACTGGAGAGTTTTGAGGGGGGCAAAACGGAGAAGGGGGGAGCGGAGGCGGACCGTTCAAATCGGAGCAGTTTTTTTTTTTTTTTTTTTTTCGGAAAAAGTAAGAAAAGAGACTAAGAATAGAAGAGACTTTTCAAATTACTTACTTAAAATAATTTCACGTACGAAACGATTCTCGTTCTCACGTGTACCTATTTCCGTCGTGGTTTTAGAACAAAAAAAAAATATGTCGGGAGCGTGATGAGCGGGAAAAAGGAAAAATAAAAAAAAAATAAAAAAACGAAAAATTTGAATGTGATGCGAGAAGAGAGAGAGAGGGAGGAAGTGAGTTAGTTAAAAATTTCACGACGCCATGATTTTGATGACATTCGTTCTATAACCACGACGAATAAAAAAAAAAAAAAAAAAAAAAATTAAAACGTAAAATATATATATATATATATATATATATATACGCGTGGGGGTTACGATCGAACATAATTTTTTTTTTTCTCATTTTTCCTATCAAGGAAAAACAGGTTAAAATCCGCATTTTTTTTTTTTCTTCTAGTCTTCTTCCACGTTTTCAAAATTCAAGAGTCGAATTCGTTGGTAATTTTTATGTGATTCGCATTTATATTTTTCTTTTTTCTTGCTTTTTTTGGGAAGGGGAGGAGAGGAGGGGGAAATTTTTTTTTTTTTTCCAGTTTCCATAAAATTATTAAAAAGAAATATATATATATATATATGTATGTATACACGTGTGCGTGCACGTGTATAATTTGGAAAAAAGAAAGAAAAAAAAAAGAATTTTCTGAAATTTTCTTTTTAATGAAATTCTGACTAGACTTCATAAGCATAAAATTTTATTTAAAAGCTGAAAAGAAAAGCTGAGAAAAAAATTTTTTTTTTCCTTTTTTTTTTTTAATGTCTCTTTTATTTCTTTAATTCACGTCGTGGAAGGAGGAAAGAGGAAAAATGCTTTTATAATTATTTGTTTATTATTTTTAAAATCGTCGGATATAATTGTTTGTTTTTGTTTTTGTTTTTCTCACTCTCTCTCACTCTCTTTCTCTTTTTCTCTCTCATTTTTTTGGCTCCGTATTGTAAAAGTAAGTGTTTTTGAATGGCAGTGTCAAAAGATTTTTGTTTTTTACTTTTTTCCCTGGAAAATAAATCGATGGTAAGTGACGTTTTATCTCTCTCTCTCTCTCTCTCTCTCTCTCTCTCTCTCTCTCTCTCTCTCTCTTAAACGAAAGTCGAGTTTCCGGTTCGAAATGTTGTTTTTATTTTTTTATTTTTTGTGTAAAATGCGACGACGTCGTCATCTCTCAAACGACGACGAAATTAAATATTTAAATACCTTTTTTCAAATTAGCAGTGGCGGTTTAAGGATTTAACAAAAAAAATGACTCGATGACAATGAAAACGAACGCAAAAACAATGAATTCTAGAGTTCTGAATAATTTCTTTTTCGTGTTAATGTTTAATTATAAAACTGATTTTTTTTTTTTATAAGTTTTTTCGCGACACGTGGCAGAAGACAAAATATAAATAATCATCTATTCTAAAAATAAATATGGCGCGGGAAGAGAGAGGGAAAGAAAAAGAAAAACTTAAAAAATTTTTTTTTATTCGATTATTGGAAAAATTGAAAATTTTTTTTTTTTTGGGGGGGGGGTTAAGGGGAATTCGTCGCGATTGTTTAATTGTTTGTTTGTTTGTTTGTTCGTTAATCTCGTCGGTCATTGATCGTGTCTTAAGATTTGTGTTGATTACCTGTAAAGAAACGAATAAATCGATTTATCACGTAGAAAAAAAAAAAATTCCAGAATTATCCAGACGCGAAAGTGAAAGTTTCCGATAAATCACAAAATCGTTTGTCTCTTTTTCCCTCTCCCCCCTCACTTCCTACTCCCCACTTCTTTTCGTAATGCATAGTGACGTTTAACTTAACGGAAGGAACCGGAAAGAGAAAGGAAAAAAAAAATTCAATTTGAGTTTTTGTTTCACAATAATGGGATTAAGATTTATAATTATTAGGAAAAACGTGTCAGAAGAACGAAAGGAAAAAAAAAAAGAAAAACTGGAAATGAGATATTTATTAAAATAATGGAGATGAAAAAGGAAAAAAAAAAAAAAAAGTGAACGTGAAAAGGCGTTCGTAGAGTAAAGACACGTTCGGAAACAAATGGGGATATAAAAACGTGACGAGAATTTTCTTTTTTTTTTTTTTTTTTTTTTTTTTCTTTTCTAGGTACACGAAGGACACGAAAATATGAAGTGGAAAATGAAAATAAAAAAAATTTCTTATACAAACGTGATAAAATTTATGTGAAAACGAAACGAAACGAAACGAAAAAAAAAATCAAAAACGGGAAATGACGTCACTGATACATTTTTTTTATTTACTCTATGATTATTATTTGACCTAGTTTTCCCCTCCTCCGTCTCCCGTTTTCGATTCCTCAAAATCTTCCCCCTTAATAAAATTTTTTTTATTTTTATTTTTTGGTCGATGAATTAGAGTCGGGATGTAATTAACGATGGGAAAAATAACCGGAAGTAAGAACAAAAGGAATAAAAAAAGAAAGGAGGAAACGCAGATGTTTGAGTAGTAAATAAAATAATGATAATAATTTTTTCAATTTTCGACGTTTTTTCACATTTTGATTTATCGTAAATTTTTTTTAAGTTTGGAAAATGGATTTTCCTGGAAAATAATTTTCGCGGGTAAAATTTTTCCAATCATTTCCGGTCTGGCTGTCTGGAGGGAAATTTAAAAAAATAAAGAAAAAAAATTTTTTTTTTTTCGTTTTCCCTTCGCTGTTTTTCATTTGTTTTTGTTTTTTTTTTTCCACGTTTTCTACCGCCACTACCGTCATAACTTTTTTTATTTTTTCATTCTCTCTCTTTCCCCCTCTCTCCCTCTCTCTCTTTCTTTGTTTTTTTTTTCTTAGACATTCAAATTCTCAAACGGTTTTAAATTTTTAATGCGTAACAAATGCCTTTTTCGTTCAAGTTTTACTAAGCTTTTAATGGAACAACACGAAATCAGGTTTTTTTTTCCTTGCTTACTCGTTTGTTTGTTTGTTTGTATCTTTTTTTTTTTTTTTTATTTCTTTTCTCGTTTACTTTATCTTTTCCATTTTTTCACCTCTCCTGTTTCTTTCTTTCTTTTCTTTTCGTTTTAGTTATTTATTCGAACGAATTTAAAACGATTTACAAGGACAAATTTATTAAATATAAATAAATGGAGAAAATGACTTTGTTCACTTTTTTTTTTTTGTTCATATACCTCGTTTGCATCGAATGATTTAATTTACGTAAAGTGAAGTGAAAAAAGAAGAAAAAGAAGTAGAAGAAAAATTTATTTGTTTATTTTTACGTTAGAATTCGATACAGAAGAGAGAGAGAAAGAAAGAAAGCGTGTTTTTGTGTGTCTTTTTGGATGCGAGAATTAATAGTTTAAAAATATATATAGATATTGTTATCGATCGTTTAAATGACGTCATAATCCATTTTTTAAAAAAAGGTATATCCGGTTGAGATTGAAAGGAAAACTATTCGAGTGTAGGAAAGAAAAAAAGAGAGAGAGAAAGGGTGACAAAAACAAATACGGAAGTGCATTTTAATATTAAATGAGAGATAGAGAGAGAGAGAGAGAGAGCCTTCATGACTATTAAAAAATTTAAATAAGATAAACGATATGCAAACAAACCAACGAACGAACGAACAAACAAACAAACGAGCGTACAAAGGTACAAATGTACGAACAAACGAAAAAAAAATGGACATACGTCATCGGGTAAATTTATTCGCCATTATTGTTTTTGTATTACCTCTCTTTCTCCCTCTCTCTCTTCTCTCTCTTTTCACTCTTTCTCTCTCCTTCTCTCTTTCTCTTCCTCCCTCTCCCCTCCCCCTCTCTCATTGACTTTTCGTGTCGAAACAAATTCAAAAATGTAATTTAAAAAAAAATATATATATATATATATATTATACATACACGTTCGTGTGAGTCCGCGTGAATGTTTTAAAGTGAGAAAGGGAAATGACGTCATAAAAAAAAATTTTTATTAATAACAATAATAATAATGATAATAATGATAATAACAATGCTTTTTTCAATCGGTTCGTTCCATTCATTCAAAGTGTGTATGTACCTTTTTTTTTTTATTTTGCAATCGGGTCGAAAAGGGGGAAAGAGGTGTGCAGGATGAGGGAAGAAGGGAAGGGAAGGGAAAACACGTCAAAATATATGGAAAATTTGAAATGATTGTCGTCGTCGTCGTCGTCGTCGCGTGATGACGTAATTAATAAACATTCATAAATATTATATACATATATACATATATCCGTTATATATACTCGATGAAAATATTTAAATACGGGGAGGGGGGTATATAAATAATTCATTATCCGTTATATTCCCTATAAATTAAAATCTCATTAAAATTGATTGGATTACGCGAAATTGAAAAATAAAATTTTGTTGCGTTCTGAAAAAAAGGGGGATGGGGGTAGGGAGAAAGAGGGAGGAGATTGGAGAGAAAGGGGAAAAAGGGAAGTATGAATGGGAGTTAGATTTTATATCCCACGCCCCTCGTTCCATACTCCTCTTTTACTCTTTCCACACATCTCCCACGTAATTTTTTCCTCATTTCCCCCCTCTCTCTTTTATTAATTGAACGCGAGGTGGGGGTCGGTGGAGGGAGGAAGAGGAGAAGGAGGAGGAGGAGAATAAGAGGGAGAAAGCGAAAGGCGGTGTTGATGGTGGGTGGTGGGATGGGTGAATTTTAAAAAAAAATTTATGGAAGCGATGATGGTGGGGGAGAAGAATGTAAAAAGAGGGAGAGAGTTGAGGGGTAAGAGGGGGAAATTTATAAATTTTCACGAGTTTCCGTTTGAGTTTTTGTCATTTACAATAAGTTAAATATTATTCGAGCATAAAATTACTTTTCTTACAAAACAAATAGAAAAAAAAAAAAAAAAAACTTTCTCGTTGGGGTTTAAATTGTTAAGTTTTTAACGTTTACGAAAGAAAAAATTATTATTATTATTATTATTATTATTATTATTATCATCATTATTAACATTTCGATCCCGCGAACGGAAAGAAAACGCGCCTAGGGATGGGAAGAAAAAAAAAAAAAAAGGTAACATGTTTATTATTGAGATTTTTTAATAACCGTTCGTCGTAAAGGCGGCACGTTCGAGGGCGCGAGAGCGTTCGCATTAAAATAAATGATTTTATTACCCCTCCCCCACCACGGTTCGGAGGGGGAAAAAAGGAAAAAAAGGAAAACGTCGGCGGTTGCGTGGACGCGCGTAAAAAAAAAAACATTTTCTAAAATAATTTAATAAATCGTTTTTTCTTTTTTCCCCTCTCCCTCCCCTCCCCCTATCTCTCTCTTTTCCGTTTTCTCTCTAACGAGACCTTTGAGATTTTAAATATCATCAGGTGAAAATAAGAAGGGGTGAGACAGAGAGAGAGAAGGAGAGGGTGGAAGATGGGAGGAGGAAAAAGGAAAGAAGGATTTTATTTTCGAGTCAATTAATTTTCGAATCGCGTACGTAAACAACCTTTTAAATTCATCGTCGGACGATGGGAAAAAGGTTTTTTGAAAAGACGTGGGAATAGAGAAAAATACGGCGGGGAAAAGGAACAAAGGAAAATTTTCCTTTTTTTCCTCTTTTTTTATTTTTCTGATAAATAAACGTTTTGAAATTATTTACCGTGGGCTTAGCTCAAAGGAAGAGAAATGAGAGAATGATGATGAAAAACACTCGCGAGCGCGCCAAAGAAATGATATTTCGAACCGGAAATGAATTTGACAAAGGAGAAATAGTTTTAAAAAAAAAGTTATTGGGGATGATGAGGCAAAGAGACGGGTGGGAAAAATTTACGAAGCGAAACCAGATTGAAAAGGAAATTTTTGAATCGTATCTTTTTCGAAAAGACACTCGATCAAGAAAATTTTCCGTCGCATTTCCTTTCTTTCGACTTTTTTTCTTTTTTTTTTTGTTCGTGTCGCGGCGCAACTTCCGGTTATTCATTTTGTTTTTTTGTTTTTTTTTAATTTTTACTCTACGACTACTATCGAATAGATTATCGATTAATCGAATCGTAAGTCAAATTTTTTTTAAAAGATTTGTTTTGATTATTTTAAACATCTCGAATGGAAAAATGCGAAACCGGAAATGGATATAGAAAAAGAAAAAAGAAAAAAAATGGAATTTAACTTATGAGATATGACAGAACGTGAATCGTTTCCGGTTAAATTTTTTTTTTTTTTTTCACTTTTTTTCGGTCGATCATCTCTAATGCCGCTTGATATATCTATTTTTCAATATGAATTATCATATTTTCGTATCGCGTGTCAAAGACGTGTCACGTTTTTTTTTTTTTTTGTGTGTGACTTTTTTCTCTCTCTCCTCTCCTCTCTCTTCTCTCTCTCTCTTTTTCTTCACATTCGTTTTTTTTTTTTTTTTATTATTTTTCCTTTGGGGAATTCGGTCGTGTCACTGATAAATATTTTCGACTCAAATTCGATTAGTCAAAGTGTCTAGATGGTTTTTCATAATTTCATTTTCTATTTTTTTTTTTTTTTGTCTCCTGCCACTTTTTTTTTCGCTTCGTTACTTTTTCCCTTTTTTTTTTCTTTTTTTTTTTTTTTTTTCCTTTCGAAGAGCGCGTACGCGCACACGCACACGCACGATTTTTTCTTATCCGATCTGTTTTTTGTTGCTGTTGTTGTTTTTGTCGTCGTGACGTTTAAAAAGTTGTCACGTGACTTTATTTTTTTTTTCTTTTTCTCCTTTCGTTTTCGAACGGATGCACTTTTTTTATCGCGTCATTTTTTTGTCACTTTTTTTTTTTTTTTGTTTCTTTTTTCATTTTTGAAAATATCGAACCGTTAATAATTTAAAATTATTGCGTTGCCATTTTTTTTTTTTTAAGAAAAATTTTTTTCTATTTTTTTTTCTTTTTGCCGAGGGGGGGGTGTAAGTGGGTGTTGGTTGGTGAGTAGATGGATGGGGGACCATTTAATGCATGCGGCGCGCATACGAGAAACTTTTTTTCCTCTCTCTCTCTCTTCGGAGCGTCGTAAATTTTACTGAGATGCTCCTTTCGCATATAAGTTTTTTTTTCGTAACCCCCCCCCCCGCCACTCCCGCCACCGGGACAGACACCGACACCACTTTATTATTTTTGTTATTGTTTTTATTTAATTATAACTTCCGTTTTATCTTTTTATTACTTCAATTGAACGTGAATTGAGTCGGGAGTTGAAGGGGAGGGCGAAAAAAGGTTTACGGCGATAAAATATTATTTGTTGGGGAGACAATGGAAAAGAAATGAAAAAGTTAAAAGTTTTGTAGTTCGAAGAGGAGGAGGAGAGAGAAAAGGGGAAAGGTAAAGCCTCGAGGATTATGATTAAAAGATTGTTAATAATTGTTTTTTTTTTTAAAAAAAAAAAAACTTGTGTAATTTTTCATGTTTTTATAGAAAAAAAAAAAATGAAAAATTAAATATGGCCGAAATGTCATCTTCATACACTCGACGATAAAACTTTTTTTTTTTTCCGAACGAACAAAAAAAAAAAATAAAAAATAAAATAAATAAATAAAATTTCCAGCAATAAAAACTCCAGGAAAAAAAAATAAAAAATTTTTGCGTTATTCTCTCTCTCTCTCTCTCTCTCTTTCTTTCTCTTTCTCTCTCTTTTCACCGCCGCCTTGTATTGTTGTTTCGTAATAAAAAAAAAAGAAATTAATAATTAACCGCTTTTACGAGAGAGTCGTTGTCGTCGTTCTCGTCGTGGTTAAAGACAACCAACTACTCAACGTTTTTTTTTTTTTTTTGTTTATTTTACCCTCCTTTTACTTATTCTTTGACTTCCGGTTCCGGTTCCGCTTACCTCTTTTACATTTCCTTCCTTCCTTCCTTCCTTCCTTTTGATTTCGTCACACGTTTATCTTTTCTTCCCTTTTATCATCGCGTTTGTGTTTCATTTTCCACAAAAACGATTCGCATTTCTGGAAATTTTTCGTCGTTTTATAATAGTAATAATGATGATGACGACGATGGTGATAATAATGATGATGATGATTTTTAAACTTTTTTTTTTCTGTCGTTGGTTTATGATTACTAGTGTCTCGTTTTAAATTTTTATCGAGCGGAAATAAGATAATTTATTATTTATTATTATTATTATTATCATCATTATTATCAAGGTTTTAATAAATATCACACGAACGTTAATTTATATATATATATATATATATATATATATATATATATATAATTTTTTTTTCCTGTTCTGGAACGTTTGACCGGTATTTCAAAATTAAGATAAGAGTTTTTCTCTTTCTTCCGGTTTGTTGGTCAATTTATTTATTTATTTTTTTTTTTTTTTTCAAATTTTCTCTCGTTTTTTTTATTCTGTTGTCTTCGGTACATTTCCTCTCATTGTGTTCATTATTATTATTATTATTATCGTTTTCATCGTCGGTTATTTTGCTGTCGTTCGGGTCATTCATTTTCCGAATTGGTCGAGAAGTAAGAAGAGAGAAAGAGAGAGAGTGGGGGAAAAGAAAACGAATGGCGTTACGAATGAAATGATGATGTTGTTGTTGTTGTGACGACGTGGAAAAAGAAATACATCATCGAAGGAATGAATGAATGAATGATTTGTTTTTAACGATTTTTATAATTTTTTTTTTTTAATATTTTATTCCGACATCTGTCATCGTTTTTTTTTTGCGATTATTATTATTATTAAACAAATAATATTCCTTTGAATTTCTTTTCCTATTTTTTTCTTTCCTTTTTTTTCCTTTTTCTTTTAATAAATTGCTTTCGGGGTAGTTTTTTTTAAATTAAAAAATTTTTTTTTTCTGTTGTTGATGTTGCTGATGATGATGATGATGATGATGATGATTAAGATTAAATGAAAATGTTGACCATTAATTTAAGTTTTTTTTTTTTTTAATAACGGTTTGTTTGTTTGTTTGTTTGTTTTTTTTTTCTTCTGCTTCTTTTTCCAATTTTTTTTCTTCCTTTTTTTTATTTTTATAATAAAGGAAAATAAAAGGAAAGAAAAGGAAAGAAAAGATAATAATGATGAGTGAAATGATGTGTTTGTTTTTCGCAAAAAGGAAATTTTGTCGTTTGTGAAGGAGTTTCAAAAATTTCCACCAAAAAAAATTTTTAAACGTTTAAAAAATAGTAATAATAATAATAAATTGAAATGTTTTCTATCTATCTCTCTCTCTGTGTCTCTTCTCTTTTTCGAAAAATGAAATATAACGTGTAAAAAGAAAAGAAAAAGGCGGGAGAAAAATGATAAAAGTTAAAAAAAAAAAAAAGACGTTTTTGTCGGTGCTGTCATAACGTCTGTCTGTCGACTGTAAAACAAAAAAAAAGTTATGAAATGGAAATGAATGTTTGAGAAAGAGAAAGATAGATTAATATTAAAGAAAGAGAGAGAGAGAGAGGGAAAGAGGGGGGAAGTAGGTAAAAAAAATGATAATTTAAATATTTTTGACGATTTTCAACAAAAAAAAAAAAAATTTTTTTTTATTTCCGTTTTTTTTATCCTCTCTTTCTCTCTCTTACGTCGCGATTCGATTCGATTTTTCATAGAGAGAGAGTGAGAGAGATTGAGACGATTAATTTAAAATTTAAAATTATTTTTTTTCTACTTCCACGTCTCGAGAAAAAAAAAAGAGAAGTAGAGAATATTTAACGTGATAAATGAAATCGCATTTTATTATGACGTATGTAATGATGATATTATTATTATTATATTTTTTATAATAAAAAATTTTTGTCACTCAATTTAAAAAAGAGTGAAAGAGTGCGGCGGAAGTAAAAAACCGGAAATCAAATCGAAAATGATAAAGAGAGAGAGAGAGAGAAATGAGCCGGCATTTTCATTTTCATTTTCATTAATCCGCCTTTAATTTTACTTTGTTTTTAAAATTTTGAATGAAATTTTTTCATTTTATAAAATTTTCCTCTGCACGATTCTGTTGCCAACATTGCAAAAAAAAATATATTATCATTATTACTTTTAAAAACCATTTAATTTTCGTCATGAAAACGAAGAAGAAAAGAGATAAAAAAGGAAGAAAAGATTGATGTTGTCGAAAACGTATAATAGAATAAGAAGAGGTTTAACCTTGTCGGAAATCTTGTCGTTAAAAAAAAAAAGAAAAGATTTTCAACCGGAAGTAGAAAAAAAAAATAAAATAAATGACGAAGAAGAAAAAGAAAAAAAGAAAAGAAAAGGAAAAGAAAATCGTTAAAATGACCAAAAGGAAAAAAAAAAGAAAAATTTTATTTTTATTTTTTTCTTCTCGGCCGCACAAAGTCAAATATCCGGATCTTTTATTATCATTATTATTATTTTTGAACCCTTAATAATATTCTGGATAAAAATAAGAAAAGTGGAAGGAAGAAAAAAGGAAAAGAAGGAAAGATTTTTGTAAGTGGAAGAGAGATTAAAAGTTTTAGATAATAAAACGAGACGGTTAAATTCAAAAATTGAAAATATTCGGGGTGGATTTGACCATCTAATTCTTTAATTCTAAATGATTTTTCTTTATTTTTTCTTTTCCGGAAAAGGAAATGGAAAAATAAAAAAATAAAAAAAATATGGCGGAAAAGAAAAAAAAAGGATTAGAAAACATTAAATCATTTTTATAATCTATTGTCGTCTCGATTGTTCGGTTTTTTTTTTTTTTTTTTAATTCGTGGAAAGAGAGAAAATGTAAGATTTTTGTTTTGTCGTGGAAGGAAATAAAAATCTGGGAGGAGGGGGGACCGGGAGTGGTGGTATACTCTTGTAATCCAACTACTCGGAGGTCAGTTGATGTGGATGTTTTAAGGGGGAGGGTTTTGGGATTGAATTTTCCACGTTGACTAGGCGTCCACTAGGGGTAAATCTTTGACGTGAATGCCTTGGGGAAGCCCGAGGTAGCCAGGTTGAGTCCAAAAAAGGGGAAAATTGGTCGCGAAAAATCACCGAGTTGATAGTCGTGGGTTCGAATCCTGGGAGTGGGAGTTTAATTTTATATCCTACGTAAGGGGATAAGTGATTTAGCACCCTTTTGAGGGATTGGGAATTCCGTGGGGATAAAACTGGGTACTTGATTCAAAATGGGGTAAATGCAGAGCTGCGACGTAAAAGATGAACGCAATCAAAGGGATTCGCGAAGAGGCAAAAACGATGGTAACAGATCAGGATTGTCTCTCGAAGGGTAAAAAAGGGGATGTACCGGGATCTTTCTCGGGTGGGGACCTGATAGTTCTGACTCAGGAGGGGGTTGAAGCTGAAATATAGGTTAAAAATTCCCTCGAGGAACGGGGGGCGGTAAAACAAGTCCAGGAGTTTTAGTTGGGTGGTGGCTTCGTATCCCCTCCCCCACGCTCTTTTTGCTACCGGATGGGGAGGTCAGTACGAAATTCTGCATTTCTCCCGGGTTAACAATAAAAAAAAAAAGAGAGGAAAGGGGAAGGAGAAAATTTTTTCCTTCCGGTTTGATTTCGTCGATGCAAATCTTTTCATAGAGACTTTTTTTTTTTTTTTAAATCCGACGAAAGATTCGGAATTTTTCTTTTTTCTTTATATCGATTTATTCAATCATAATCGAATGTCGAATATTGAAATCGAATTCTCGGAAAGAGATTATTTTCAAAATATCATTCGTGGTAAAATTTGAATTTATGAGTTTTAAACGTCCACCCAAATCTTGTTTTCCATCGAGATGATATATAAAATAGTCAATTGGATGATTCTTAACGTGAAAATGTACAAAGTTTTTTTTTTTTTTTTTTTACGTCTTTTTCTTTTTTTCTCTCTCTCTCTCTCTTCCTCTTTTTCTTTCATCGGTGATTTATTAATTTAAAAAAAGAGAAAAATAATTATTAATTAATAAATAAATGGTGAATGATAAATGAATATACAAAAACGATAATTTTTCAAACAAAAAAAAAAAAGAAAAAAACGACGAGGGTGATGGCGATCATGATGATGATGATTATGAACAATATGGCGGATGAAAGAACATAGATTAAGATTATTAATTATCGAAATGTAAATTCTCGTTACCGATTAATGCGAATATATTAATAACAATAATAACAACAGCAACAACAACAACAACAAAACAACAACAATAATAATAATAATAATTTATCATTTTCGTTTTTGTTTGAAAAGGGAAAATCGTTATAAAAACTTTCATTGTGTTGTTCCATCCTATTTGTTTTTTTCTCGAAACTTTTCATTTCCACGCCATCTCCTTTCGTGTCTTTTCGTATCCATTCGTACCTTTTCGTTCGTTTCCGTAATCTTCCGCCGCTAAATAAAAAAAATATAAAAAATTAATAATTATTTTGAATTCGTTTCGAAAAATAATAACGATAATGATAATAATATTTGTAATTTTTTGTTTTTTTTTTTTTTTTGTTTTTCCCCCCCGAATTTTTTGACGCGTTTTTTTTTTTTTTTCGTGAGCAAAATTTCAATTAAAAACTTTAAGTGGAAAATAAAAAAATAAAAAAATAAAAACGGGAAAGGTTTTTTAAAAAAAAAAAAACGAATTCGAGCATCTGTAACTAACGATTATTAAGTTTTGAAGTAAATAATAAAAAAAAGGGGAGAAAGGGGAGGTAAGGGAAGAGAATGGGGGGTTTAAAAAAATTTTAAAAGTGAAAAGGATGAGAAAATGGAATCTGGAAAGAGAAGGAAGAAGAAGTAAAAAAGAGAATCTGAAGATATTAAAAAAAAAAAAAAATTTAATTTTATTGGTGCTTTTGGAACCGTGAGAAAACCATTTGGCACAAAGCCCTAAAAAAAATTTTTTTTTTTATCGTGTAACTAGAATAAAAACTTTTTTTTTTTTATTTTTTTCCAGATACCTAAAAAGAAAAAATCAAAAAATGAAAATGAATAATAAAATTCCGACTGCGTTGAAATTTCTCCTCTTCATAATAATCGGTAAGTTTTTTGTTTTTTTTTTTTTTTTTTACTTTTTTAATGTTGGTAATACGGAATGAAAATTACGTGGGAGACGAAATAAAAAAAACCGGAAGTCGCGTCGCGTCGCGTACGCGCGATCTACGCGACACGACTTCCGGAAATCACTGATTAATTTGTATTTAAAAAGAGAAAAAATGAGGAGGCCTTTTTTAAGGTTAACATTATATTTTCCATTTATTTATTTTTAAACTTTATTTTTAAAGTTATTTCACGGATAAATTCAACGATGATGTTGATAATAATAGAAGGAGAATTTGGGGGGAAGAGGTAGAGAGGAAAGGGGAATGAGGGGGGGGGACGCCAAATTTTTTTGGAAATTTTGAATTGAGGTAAAAAAAAATAGGAAAAATTCGACATGAAAAGTTTTTAGGATCGTTTGAACTTTTATACTTTCTTCCTCCTCCTCCTCCCCTCATTTCTCCTTTCCTTTTTTTCCTTTTTTCTTTTCTTCTTTTTATGATAAAAAAGAAAAAAAAAAGATTGTTATACAAGTTATAAAATTTATATATTTTTTTTTTTTTTACGTTCTCCATAATAACATAACCGAGCGAAAGGAAAAAAAAAAGGAAAGAATGGAAAGAAGAAAAAAAAAACTCGGTAAAATATCAATGATGGAACAAAATGATGAGAAGAGGTGGGGCGAAGTGGGGGCGGGGGATAGAACACAGAGTACGAGGAGGATAACACGTGACGTAAATCGAGAGAAAGAGAAAGGGGGAAGGGGAAAAAATATTAGAAAATGAAAATGAAAAAAGATTTCGATGGAAAATATGGTTTTCAAAGATGGAGTCGTAATGGAAGCGAAAAAAAGGAAGAAAAAAAATTTTTTCCCGATCCTCTTCCCTTCTCCTCCACCCCTCTCTCTCTCCTTCTACTTTCGGCTTTTCCTATCGTAAAAAGAAAATTCCTTTGTTGTAATGATTTAAATTTACACACGAGTAAAATGAAATGTGTAAGTACTTGCTTTACTTAGACGTGGGAGTAGAATGCGTTTGTGTTATTCGTGAAGAGCAATAAGATGAGGGATTGAGAGGGGGGAGAGAGAGAGAGAGAGAGAGAGAGAGAGAGAGAGAGAGAGAGAGGAGAAGGAAAGGGAAGGAAGAGAACGGGGAAAAGATGAAAACGCACGGAGGTAAAAATCATTTAATTCTCTTTATTAAAATCAATAATTAATAAAAAGGAAGTAGATAATTTTTTGTTTTGACGCTTTTGGCGTGTCAATAGAATGAAAGTGGGATAAGAAAAGGAAAAGGGATAAAATATTTCCGGTTTCTTCTCCTTTTTCTTCTTCTTATTTTTCTATTTCTCCGAGTAATTCTTAATTTCATCTTTGCGAGAGAAAACGATTAATAAAATGAAAAAGAGGAGGTGGTGGAGTAGGAGGAAGAGGAGAAAGCGGGGAAGGGGAAGTGAAAAAGGAAAAAAGGAAAAAAATTTTAGAAAAAAAAACGATGGCCGTTCCGGTCGAAAAAAAACTGAGGGAGGGAATTTTTTACCGGTAATCAATTAATTAAATTAATTTTGCAACCGGTCGTAACCCTCATTATTTTTTTTTTCTCCTTTTTTTATTTTTTCGGGAGGAAATTTCCCACCGCGTCGCTATTCCTGCCGCCACCACTCCCGCCCCCCACCTTCTCGCCCGTCCTCCGAATTTTTTTTTTTTTTTGTTTCCTTTGTATATGTGCGAGAGAAAATAATTAAAAACGTTTTTGAATTTTCACCTGAGTTGATTTTAATTAATTTTTTTTTTTTACTATTTTTATTTATGTGGAGGTAAAACAAAGATTTCAAGTCTTTTCTCTCTCTCTCTCTCTCTCCCATTCTCTCCTTTTCTATACTCTGAAAGTTTCGTATTAATCACGATTTCTTAATTTTTTCCTACTTTCTCTCTCTCTCTCTCTGTCTCTATTTCTCTTTCGTCTATGAATCTCGTTTTTATCATGATGTCTTAATTTTTCTTATATTTCTCTCTCTTTCTATTTCTTTCTTCTTCTCTCTCTCCCTCTCTCCTCTCTCTCTTTGTTTGTATCTTCTTTCTCTCTCTATTTGTTTCTTTTTCTTTTTTCTCTAGGTATTTCCTTTTTTCTGTTTCTGTATGTTTAACCCTCTTTTTCTGAATCTCTCTCTCCCTCTTCCTTTTTGTTTCTTTCTGTTTGTTTTTTTCTTTGTTTTTTTTTTTGTTTCTTCTTGTCTTTCTTTCTTTTTGTTCCTTTTTGTTTCTTCTTTTTCTCTTTGTTTCTATCTCTTTTTCTTTTTCTTCCTCTTTTTATCTCTGTTTCTATCTGCTTGTTTCTCTTTCTCTGTCTTTTTCTATTACTTTACTATCTGCTACTTGTTTCTTTTTCTCTTAATGTTACTTTTCTCCACAGATTCCGTTCTTAGCACATTCTCTTAATTTTTCTTTTATTACTCTCTTACTTTCTCTCTCTCTCCTTTTTTTTTCTTATCACACTCCTCGTGTGAATTTTTTAACATTTCCGTACAAACAGGTTTTCCTCGGGGTATCGTGACGTACCTGAAGAGTTCCCTTCCTCCCCCCAACAGACCGAAAAAAATTTTCTTTCTTTTTTTACCATGTGTTTTTCTCCCCCCTTTTTTTTATCTGGAGGGTTTGCAGGAAGAGAAATGGAGGTAAGGGGGTTATAGTAGGCTTTCGAATTTTTTAACTGATTGATGGTTTTAATTGTTAATTACTTTCGAACACTTTTTTTTTTTGGTTGGGGGTGATGGGGAGGTGAGGAGGTTTAAAAGAAAAAATGTGTATAAAAAAAAATTAATTTATTTTTTATATTTTCCTTTCTTTCTTTTTTCCACCGTCGAAAAACTCTCGTCGTCGTCCATCATCAACTCAAACATTTTTTTCCTTTTTTTATGGGGGGGGTGGGAAGTTGAAGGGAAAGAAAAGGAAAGGAATTTTTTTTTTTTTTTTTTTTTTTTACACGGAAGTAAATGGGTTAAGTAAAGTAATAAAATAAGTAAACTTATTTGTTAAGTCAGTTTGAAATCTTCGTCAAACAAAAATTTTTCCTTTTTTTCCTCTTTTTTTCTTTTTTTTCCTCTTTTTTCCTTTTTCTTCCTTTTTTCCTTTTTTATTTTCTCTCTCTCTCTCTCTCTCTCTTTATTTTACTTCATCTTTTTAAAAACCTTTTGAATTCGTGATTTCAATTGAAAATTTCGTTCAAAGAAATTTCTTATTTTCCTTTTTCCTTTTTACGCATGTGTATAAATTCTATGTATATATCAAAGGAATTATTAAATTCAAAGGAAAAAAAAAAAAAAACTAAATTAATGATTAAGAAAAAAAATATCTTTAATGTCGCGAATGTAATCGATTCGTTTTTAGTGACGGATCGATCGATGGTTTCGAAAATTTTATTTATTTATTTAATTTATCGTATCGTCTGGTGCCACGTAAGTGATTGAAAACGTATTATATTATTTCTTTTTTTGATTGATTGATTACTTTTCATAAAAATTTTTATTTTTCATTTTTAATTCGAACCTTTGACGATTATTTAATAAATAATTTTTTTCTCTTCCTCTTCCCCCCCCCTCTTTCTTCAGGTACTCTCGTGTTACTCATTGTGTGACGTCATCAAATTTCAATTCGATAAATGAATTTTTCACCACTCGGAAATTTTTTTTTTTTTTTTTTTTTTTTGTTTAAAAATTTTGTTGGATTTTTTATGAATCAAAGGAACAATGGAGGGTGTGTAGTTTTTTTTTTTTTCGTTATTTATCGTTCCCATGCGATTCCGGCATCATAACGTACGTCGTGTAATTTTTAACTCGTTTGTTGTTTTTTCTTCTTCCACGTTTTTTTTTCCCCCGACTTATTTTTTTCTATTCGCTCGGTCGATCGCTCTATCGCGCCCCGAAATTTCCTTTCTTTATCGAATACAGTTTTTTTTTAAATTCGATTCGGAATGATAATCCTTTGATATTTTTCCTTTTTTCCTTTTTTTTCCTTTTTTTGTTTTACGTAGAGTATAAAAAATGAAATCCGACACACAAAAACAAAATCAAAGGGAGGCGACCAATTAATTTAAACAAAAAAAAATCGTCTCCTCTTTCACGGGGCCGGCTTATTTCCACATTTACTTTTTTTTTTTTTGTGGGAGGTGAGGGGGAAGGATTTAAGCGGGGAAATAAAAGAAAAATGAGAGAGGATTACAAAGAGAGAGAGAGAGAGAGAGAGAGAGAGAAAGAAAAAAGATATTTATTTATCGGTTATTTATTTTACAATGATAAATTTTTTAAATCATGTTCGAGCCAACCTTTTTTGTTTTGTTTTTTTGCTTTTTTTTGGGAGGGGGGGAGAAGGAGAAGGAAAGAGAAATAAATGTTGATTGTTGTTTCTCCGCTCTCGTAAGTTTATTAGCTTTGGTTTTTTTTTTTTTTATCTATTTTCCCCCCATTTTTTTTCCTCTTTTCCCCAACAGCTTCCTCTTTCGTTTCCCCTCCCCTTTCTCTCTCTCTCTCTCTCTCTAACTCTTTTCTGCCATTTTTTTTTTTGTTTTTAATTACGGATATGACACTTCGTTCGAAAAGCTTTTTTAAAAATTACACTAAAAAAAATATTTTCTGAAAAAGTTTTTTTTTTTTTTTTTTTTTTTAATTAACAACCGAACATCCATTTAAAAAATGAAAATTTATGGAGGGAAAAAAAGGGAAAGTAAAATGTTCGCACGCGACTGGAAAATGCGTGTGTGAGAGAGAGAGGGAGAGAGAGAAAGAGAAAGAATTTAAAAAATAGAAACTCGCGCGTTTATTAAAGTAAATGAAAAGGGTAAAAAAACTTATTGAAGAAAAAGGAAAAGAGAATAATGACATAAAAAATGTCAAGGGAAAAGGAGAAAGGAGGAGGAGAAGGTGGTGGAAGTGGAGAAAAGCGGGGGTAGAAATGAGAAAAAACATAACAAACAAAAGGAAAGTAAAAGAAAATGAGAGAAAGTATTTTAAAAGGATGATACTGATGATGAAAGAGAAAGAAGATGAAGATGATAATAATAATAATAATAATAATGATGACGTAATTACTTAGCTGACTACTATAAGGATGTAGAAAAAAAAAATTTGAATGAATTCACAAGTGAGCTTTGTTGTCGTCGTCGTCGTCGTCGTCTCCGGATTTTGAAATTCGTAGTTTTCCATGCGAAGACAAATTATAACGTGCACCGAAAACTAAAATTGTGAAAATAAATTCACACATTCCAAAAGGAAATTCTAAAGAAAAGGTTTTCCTGTTTTGCTACTTCCCTCCCCCCCTCGCCTCACTCTCGCACTATTCCTTTTCGTAGTTAAAACAAAAAAAAAAAAAAAATAAAAACAAAGAATTTTTCTTTTTAAAATAAAAATTATATACAAAGAACAAAAAAAAAAAAAAATTTCTCTCTCCATTAAAATATATTATTATTAGCCTTTGAAAAGAGAGAGAGAGAGAGAAAACTTTGCACGATAATCCGTTCTGAGAAGTCGTAAGAGGGTCAAACTAAAAAACCTGCGACGATGACGATGAACCTGAATTTAAATTTCAAAATGACGTCATTGATCGGATTATTTTTTTGATCGCGTCGTTTCTCATTGGTCGGATCGTGCGGTCTCGTCTCTTATTGGTCGGATCGGATGATGCGGTCTCGCGTGTCATTGGTCGGATCGTGCGGTCTTCCATGTCATTGGTCGAATGATGCGGTTAATTCGATTAAAGGATTTTACACGTGAAAAACTTTGAAATTTTATTTTATTTTTTTTATTTTGAAATCGATCGAACATTTTTTACGTTTCTGTCGTCGTCGAAAAAAAAAATATATCAAAAAGAAAATAAATTTCGGTTTAAAATTTGAAAAAAAAAAAAAAAAAAAAAGCAGACGACGAATAACTAATCGAGAAAGAGACTAATTATATTCGTCGAAATATATATATATGTATATATTTTTTTTATACGTCGTTTATTATTATTATTATTATTGGATTATTGGGGCACGTACCCACGCACGCATGCGCGCAAAGGAATATGTATATACGTTTTAAAGATGAAAAAGATTTAATTTAAAATCAAATTAAAATTTTAAAGAACGAAAAGAAGAAGAAGATAAAAAAAAAAAAAAATTTCCTTTGACGTTTTACCGGGAAAACGGAAATGAAGGAATAGAAGTGGTTGAAGGAAGTTTAAAAAAAAAAGAGAGAGAGAGAGAGAGAGAGAAGAAGAAATAGAAGAAGAAAAATAAGAAGAAGAAGGAAAAAAAATGAATTAAAGAGTTTAATTAAATTTTAACTCTGTTTTCTTTTTCAACATGTTCTTTTTTCTTTTTTTTTTTTTTTATTTTTTGAGAAATTTTGTCTCCGGTGGTTTTTTTTCTTGGCTCCCTACCTTACCCCCTCCCCCGCCTTTTCCTTCTCTTCTTTTATTTATCTTATACACGCACGCACGCACACGCAAGTTTTTTTTCTATCTTTTTTTAATTTTTATTTTTATTTTATTCTTTGTTATCGTTTATTTACTTTTTAATTACGAAATCAAAAAGTCTTTAAATTATTTTTTTTTTCTTTTTAGTTTTTTTCTCTTCCCCCCCCCCCCGCTTTCCTATTAGGTGAGTTAAAAATAAAACGTGAAAGGAGAAACGAAAGAAAATTTTATTTATTTTATTTTTTTATTACACGTCACCGAAAATCGTTCGATTTTTTTTTTCGGGAGAAGGGGGTTCATCGTTTTTCATTTCGTTTCGTTCTCGTGTGACCTTCCAGTTTTCCTTTTACTCTTTTTTCATCCCTCTGGACCGTTTCCCGATTCAACTTTCTCCACGCTTTTGATTTTCACACACACACAAAAAAAAAGAAAAATTTCGTTTAAAATCACGACACGTAGGAAAAATACTTTTAAATTTAATATTTTTAAACCTTAATTAAAACAATCGTTAAAAGAAAAAAAAAAGAAAAGGAATGGAAAGGAAATGAAAGGAAAGGAAAGCGAAATAGGAAAAAAAAAAAGAAAACAAAAAAGAAAGTTAAACGAATCATAAATTTCGTTAGCGAAACACAAGAAAAGGAGAGAAAGAGAGAGAGAGAAAAAATTAAATTTAACAATTTGATACAATAAATTAAAACTTTTAATTAGGTTTAAAAAAAAAAGGAAAAATAATAGGAAAGAAAGATAGAGATAGAGAGAGAGAATGAATGAATGAATGAATGAATGAGAATGAAAAAAGAAAAGAATGAATTCAAAACAAGACCTTAATCGATAAAAATAATAAAAACGAAATCAATAAAAAACAGGTCACGATTTATTTCTTTTTCTTCCTCTCTCTCTCTCTTGCTCTCGCTCTCATTTTCTCTCCACAGAAAAAAGAAAAAATAGAAAAGAGGATTAGTGAAAATAAAAAAAAAGAAAAGGAAAGAGAGAGAAGAGAAATGAGGAGAGTAGGGGGCGAAAAAAGAGAGAAAGAGAAAGGTAAGAAAAAAACACGGAAGGAAAAAAAGAAAGATAGAGTGAGGAGAAATAACGAGAAGACAAAAAGGAGAAAGAGAGAGAGAGAGGGAATAGGAGGCATGAAAGAAAAAAGAAGGGAATAAGTAGAGAAGAAAAGGAAAAGAGAATGAAAAAAACGAAAAAAGTAGGACGAAAAGGATAGAAATGAGAAAAATAAGAAAAATACGAGGAAATGTAATAGAAAGAGAAGTGGAATCAGAAAAAGTGAAAGAGAGAGAGAGAGAGAGAGGGAAAACCGGAAATTCATCCATCGAACGACTTGTAAACATATACAAATAAAAAAATCGGACGTGAGAAAAGTAAAAAAAGAGAGAAATAGAGAGAGAGAGGAGGAAAAAAAAGGTTTTAAAAAAAAAAGATTCGATGGATTGAATCCTTTAAATGATCATAAGTTACCGTACGTAGCGATGATAATAATAATAATAATAATAATAATAATAATAATAATAATAATAATAATAATAATGATGATGATAATAATGATAATAACGATACCTGAAAGTTTTTAACGAAGCTTATTTAAAAGGTTTTTATTTATTTTTATTTTTTTTTCCCTTCGGAAATTTTTTTTTCTTTTTTTTTTCGATTTCGTTCGAATTTTAATTACGTTTTTGAAATGGGAAATAAAAAAAAAAGGGAACAAAATTAAACGTGGTCAGACAAGGGATACTGAAAGAGAGAGATAGAAATAGAAAAAGGAAAACGGTAATGAAAAAAAGAAAGGGAAAGAGAGAAAAAGAGAGAGAGAGAGAAAGGGAAATGAGAAAAATTTAATTTGTGTTTTTGCGTTTGTAACGAAAAATACTTTGGCCAACTGTGAACGGAACCTTTTTATAGATTTTCCAGATTTTACGGTAAAGCTTTAAATTAGTAAATTTTCAAATGTTAAGAAGAGGAAGAAGAAGAGGAAAAAGAGAAAGACGAAGTGGAAGAAGAAGAGAAAGAAGAAGGAAAAATTTGAGAGCTTTATTAAGATTTTAAAAAATTTATTTTTATTTTACATTTTTACTAAAGTTTTATACGATTCGATACTATAATAAATAAAAATGTTTTATTCGTCGTCGGTGGGTTGTTTTTTTTTCGTATAAAGGTGGCGGTGGCGGTGGCAGTGGTGGTGGTGATGGCGGCGGCGGTGGCGTCGACGAATAAAAAAAACGGCGTCAGGGAATGGCGGGAATTTAACGGGAAAACACCAAAAAAAAAAAAACAAAAAAAAAGAATAAAGTTTTTTTTTTTTTTACTTTTGCCTAAAGCATCATAAATTTTGTCGGAAGGAAATAAAAATCGTGACCTGATTATTATTATTATTACCATTATCATTATTATTTTATTTTATTTTTTTTGTTTAAAAAATAAACAAACAAACAAACAAAAGGAAGCTAAAAAAAAAAGTCAAAAAGGTTCAAAGGAAGAACGAAAAAAAAAAATTTTTTTTCTCTTTCCATCATCTTTTCTATTTTTGTCTTTCTCTTTCTCTCTTCCCCTCCCCCCCTCTCTCTCTTTTGTGTTGAATAAGAATAAAAAAAAATTATTAATATGGCGGCATCGTGTTTTTTTTTTTTTTTTGTTATGTCCAAAATATTTTTTAAAAATATTATTTATTTTTATACACTCTTGTCATTTATAAAAAAGAAAGAAAAGAAAAAAAAAGATTAACAAGAAAAAGAGAAAAAAAAAGAAAAATTGGACAAAAGAAAGAAAAAAAAAGGAAAAAAAAAGTTTTAAAACAAAAAAAAAGAGAAAAGGAAAAGTTTCAAAATTTCAAAAGCAACGGTTTAATCTTCTTTCCAAAAAAAAATGGAGTCCGAATTTGACTTTTTTGAATATCATTTAAACCTCACCTCGATAAAAATAAAAAATTCAAAGTTTTTTATTCACGTTTTTTAATAACAAAAAACAAGGAAACAAACAACAAACACAAACGACGACGGCGTACAGATAAACAAACAAACGACAATCGGGATAAAAGGGGAAAAAAAAAATTTTTTTTTCTTAATTTGGTCGCATTTGAAAGATTTGAAAATGGCGGGAAAGTGTTTGAAAGGATTCAATATATAAATAAACTAGGAAAAAAAATGTTTGTAAATAAACCGAACCGACCAATGGCAAAAATTCTTTTTACTCATTGGCTGATAATTTTGATTTCGTGTCTTCTTCCGATTGGCGGATTATTTTACTACTCGCAACGCGGTTTTATTTTTTGTTTTTTATTTATTTTTCCGTTTCAATTATTTAAATTTTTTTTTTTTTTTGGGGGGGGTAGGGAATGATTAAGAAAATATAAAGTGGGTTTTAGGGGGGGGCTGATGAGAGTGCGGGGGGGTTACGGAGAGAAGAATTAAAGATATAGCACAAATTTAAAAAAAATCAAAGGTGGAAAAAAAAAAGGGAAAAGGTGCGATATGGGTAGGAAATTCGGGAGTCGATTGGAGGGAGTAAGTGGTGGGAAAGGGGGAAGAGGGGGCAAGAGAAAAGGACGTTTGGAACCGTTTCCGTTTCGATCGCCTTTGGCCACGAATTTAATATCGTTTTTTTTTTTTTTTTTTTACTTTTTATCAGAGCCAATAAATCATTCGTTTTCCGTTCACCGGTTTTTTTTTTTTTTTATCAGTTTGGTTTGGTTTTTTCTTTTATTGACGTTTATTATGAATTTACGGAAAAGCGAACGAACGTCGAAAAGTTATCCGAACGTACGAAAAAAACTATTGAGAGAAAATATAAAAAAAAAAAAAAAAAGGCAAAGGAAAACCTTTTTTTTTTTTAAACATTATCATTATTCAACTTTCGTTTTTTGATTCTTATTCCTTTTTGTTTTCCCCCTTCCCTCTTCCTCTCCCTTTTCTGCCGGCCCCCCGTTTTTTTTATGTATTACGTATTCTACGTCATTAATTTGACTTTTAAGAATTTTTATTACGTAAGGTTTGTTATTTTTAGATTAAAGTGACATTGAAAAAAATCTCTCTCTCCCTCTCTCTTCCCCCCCTCCCCCTCTCTTTCTTTCTAGGTTTCTCGTTTAAACGTCATTATAAAAATGGACCTTTATTTCTTTTCGATTTTTAGATCAATAATAATAATAATAATATTTACTTTGTGATCATTATTTTCTCATTTCGTATTTGATTGAGTTTTTCTCTTTTTCCCTTTTCTTTTCTTTTTTTTTTATAATATTTTCTATCACTTTTCCTTTCTCTCTCTCTCTCTCTCTCTCTCTCTCTCTCTTTTTCTCGCTTATCTGCACATTATCAAAGGATTACGTATTTTTATCACGTGTGTCATCCGTCATTTTAACGCTTTTATTTTTTATTTTTTCTTTCTCGATTTCTTTTCTATTTTTTTTTTTAATTAATAAAAGAAAAAAAAACAAGAAAAAGGTTTCGATGAGGATTTTAATTATATCGATCATTTAAAGACAAAGAACCGATATTTATTATTATTATTATTATTAAAGGGAAAAAAAAGGAAAGAAAGAAAGAAGAGATTTTTATTCGCGTAAAAAAAAGAGAAAGAGAGAGGGAAAAAAAAGGAAAAATAAGAAAAGGAAAAAAAAAAAATGAAGTCATAAATAAACTTCAAGTGTATGAGAGAAAGAGAGAGATAAAGATAAAAAAAAGAGAAATTGAAACAATAAAGAGTGAGAGAGAAAAAGAAAAAGGAAAAATAAAAGAAAAGGATTACGTAACGAGAAAAGTCTGGAGGGTTTTTTTTTTTTTTTTTTTTTTTTGATGTTATTTATTTGCGGTTATTACTTAATGAGAATAATAAATCATTTAATTTATCTTCCAGCCTTAACTGCTTCTCCAGTTTCTAAACTAAACTAAAAAAAAAAAAAAAAAAAAAAGAAAATTTCAAATGACTTCAAATCAAAATTTCTTTTCTAAATACACGAAAAAAATTTTTTTTTTTTACGAATGAAGGAAAAAAAAAACAAAACAAAAACAAACAATATCCGTTTCGTATGACAATTTCCAAAAAAAAGGTTCAATGTCGTGAAAAAAAATCAAAATTTTGGAGAAATGTAAAATGAAACATCATTATTATTATTATCACTTATGCGTGTGCG
Organism: Pediculus humanus corporis; assembly: GCF_000006295.1. Lineage (NCBI taxonomy): Eukaryota > Metazoa > Arthropoda > Insecta > Psocodea > Pediculidae > Pediculus > Pediculus humanus. Next base: position 969,383 of record NW_002987884.1, on the reverse strand, counting down.
TGTGAGTGTAGGCGTGCGTGTTAATCATTAAAGGAAGAAATAAGAGGAAGGAGGAAAAGAAGACAAAAAGAATAGAAAATTTTACCTTTCAGTCGACTTTTCCGGAATCTCCTAATATAATTATCATTATTATCATCATCATCATCATCATCATTAACACGTGTGCGTGATAAACTTAAAGGGAATAAAAAACAGGAAGTCAAAGGAGGAAAAGGAGGAAAAAAAAAGAAAATTTTACCTGTCTGTAGTTTTCCATAATCTCCTATTATCATCATCATCGTTATCATTATCATTATTATTATTATTATTCACGTTTAATTTCGTATTGAAAATTTATTATATCAATTTACCTTTAAAAAAAAATAATAATAATATTGATAATAATAATAATAATGAAAATTCGACGAAATTCTAAACCGACAAAAGAGTTAATTAATGTTTTTGTTTCTTGCGTGCGTTTCCGTCTGTGTGTCTGTGTGTTTGTTACTCTTTTGTTGTAACCGCCTCGAGGCTTTAAACGTCTTTCTCTCCCCCTCCTCTTTCCTCCCCTCCCATCCCTTCCACTCCCCTCATCGTCTTCTTTTGACGCTCTCGGTAATATGATGAAATTTTAATATATGTTATATCGATTGAGTAGGAAATGTTGAATTATCGCTTATACCCCCCCTCTCTCTCTCTCTCTCATCGGTTGGTTTTGTTTTTCATCCGTTAAACGCGTTCATCTTACCCCCCCCTTCTTTCCTCCCCCCGCTTTTTGCTGCCCTCTTTACCTCTTAAAAATAAAAAAGTTAAGGTTTCGTGAGGTGTTGTCGCAAGGACGTGAAAAGTGAAAGACGTGAAAGGAAAAAAAAAGGGACGGGGAAACCAAAAGAAAACGACGAGTTAATGATGAGTTTTTTTGTATTTTTCTAAAATAGAATTTTCCAGAAGAATTTTAAAACTAAAATAAAAAAAAAAACGACACGGATTTCGGATTTCGGATTTTTTTTGTTAAACATGGCGATTTGTTTTTTTTTTTTTTTTCTTACAAAATTTTCAAAATTTTTTTTTGGAAAAAGTAAAAAAAAAAAAAAACGAGATGAGAATAAAAAATATGCCGCCCGCCCCCGTCACCGTCACAGTTTTTTCCTCATCTTCTCCGAAAACTCCTTTTTCCAGAAAAAGAAAAAAAAAAAGAAAATTTCGAACGGGCTGTAATTTTCGTCTGCTTTTTTTTTTCTTTTTTTTTTAACTTTTTTTTCTTTTTCTTTTTTCTTTTTCTCCTTTTTCTTACCTGATAATTTAATTTTAACCTTTTTTTTCTTTCTTTAAAATAAAAAAAAAAAGAATAAAATTAAAAATAAAAAAAAAAATTGAATAAGAATAAAAAGAAAAGAAAAAAAAGAAAGAAAGAAAGACAAACGAAAATGGAAAAAAAAAAAGAAAAACTTTGTGGCGAGAAAAATAAAAAAAAATTTCAAAACGTTTCCTTTTTTTTTAAAAAAAAAAAAAAAAAAAAAAAAAGGATAAAAGGAAAAAAAAGGCGTGGGAGGAATGGAGGGAGAGAGAGGGGGAGGAGAGGGAGGAAAAGGGGAGGGAAGGGGAGAAAAAAATTTCCATTGGCTTTATTAGTTTTCATTGTCCTCTTTCATTTTACAAATCAAAAAACTTTTTTCAAGTTTTTCATCAATCGTTCGTTGTTTTTGAATTTATTAACAAAAAAAAAAATTTTAACGAATAATTTTTCGTTTCTAATTCCACGTCTGTTTTATCTCTTACCAGATTTTCCTAACCGCCCCCCCCTCTCTCTCTCTCTCACTCACTAAATCATTCCGGAATGTTTTTCGAAAAAAAAAAAAATTTTTTGATTTGCCTGGTTGTGTGTGATGATCGACTGACGATTTTTTTTTTTTAAACTTCTCCCCACTTTCCCTTCTCTTTCCCCTTCTATTTTCCCCCCCCAAAATAAAAATTTTATCGTTCGTAACCCGTGTCTGATAAGAAAAAAGACGGAAGAAGAAAGAAGGAGAAGAAAAAGAAGAAGAAAATGAATCGTGTTGTTAACAAAAACTGATTTGTTTCCATTGTTTTATTTTGTTTTTTTTTTTTTCTCCTCCTTCCCTTCCTCCCTTCCTCTTTCTTCCTCCTCCTCCTCCTCCTCTTTCCTATCATTCATTCATTCATTCATTTACTCACTCATTCATTCATACGAAATTCGATTAGAGAATTGAAGTTTTCGTTTTTTTTTTTTTAATTTAAAACAAAAGAATAAAATGCTGGAATATGAAAACTGGAGAAAAAAAAAGGAAGATGGGTAATGAAGGGAAAAAGTAATAATAATAATAATAATAATGGTGACGATGATGATGATGATGATGACGACGATGATAAAATTATTAAAATGAAAATATTTTGTTTTCTTTCTTTTCTTTTCGTTTTTTTCTCCAAATTCAATTACGTAGGAAAATTAATTAATCCACGATTGAAATGTTATTCTCCTTCTGGATAATTCTGGAGAAAGTTTAAAACATCGACGGCGACGACGAGGGGCTGTGAAGAGGCGGGGGGGAGGAATAAAAACAAAATCGAAAAGGGGAAAAAAAATGCGTAGTTTTCTCTTTTTTTCTCTCTCTCTTTCACTCTCCCTTTCCTTTCAACTTCTTCTCCATGTTTTCCGTCGTTCTCCAGTTTAATTTTTTTTTATTTTTCTTTTCCTTCATCATTGTCACGACTGGAATTTCACTTTAAGGTGAATTTTTTTTTTAAAAAAAAAAAAGAAACCTTTTGGGAAAACGTAAATGAATTTTTGTTTTTTTGACTTTTCGTATTTAAAAACGTCGTAAGTGACGTAAGACCGACCTAAAAAAAAAAAAACGTCGGTTTCTCCTGCCACGTTTTTTTTCGTTTTCCCCTTCCCCCGTCATTGCGATTTTTATTAAATTTTTACGTTTTTCTTTTTTGGAATAAGGAGAGAAAAAAAACAAGAAACACGCGGTAGATTTTTCTCTTTTTTTATTAAGAGTCCGGACAAAGCGGAAGTGAGTTAAATTATTATTATTATTATCATCATCGTCGTCGTCGTCGTCGCCATTAACTTTTATTATTATTATTATTTAAACGTCATTATGGGAAAATGTAATATCCGTAATTATTATTCAAATAAAAAAAAAAAAAGGTTGAAATATGGCGTAAGAACACCTGTCACCTTTTTAACAAAAAAAAAAAAAAAAAAGGAGGAAAAAAAAGGAAACGGAAACGGAAATTTTATGAAAAAATAATTATATTTTACCTTTTTTTTTTTCTCTCTCTCTCTATCTTCCTCCCTCTTTCTCCCTTTCTCTCTCTTTTTTTTTTTTGTTCTTTGTCTCATCATCGTTTCCAGTCGGTTTCGTTTCGGTTTTTTTTGTTTTTTTTATTTTAAATTTAAAAAAAAAGTCGTTTGTTTGTTATTATTATTATTATTAACATATCAATTGATTTTTTTTTTTGTTGTTGTTTGTTGTTTCAGGAGTGAAATGCAATCAACCGCCATTGTTTACCGATGATATGAACAATCACATATTGAAAGAAGATACGGAAGTCGGAACCGTTGTTTACACTTTGAAAGGTTACGATCCGGAAAATTCAACCGTCAAATATGGGATACTCGGTACGGATGTTTTGACCGTGAATCCAGAATCTGGAGAAGTTACACTTGTTAAACCTTTGGATCGAGAGGTTTGTGTCATTATCATTATTATTATTTTAAACATTCATAACGATTCCGTAGTGCTGCGGCTGCTGCTTTCGAAGAATGTGAGCCGTCCTACGTTGTGCGATCTCCTGTCCGGTTTCTTCTGAGAATCTTCTTCAAATTTTCTTTTTTTTGAGTGTGGCATGGTTCCCAGTGCTGCTTCCACGATGATTGGAATCGTTTCTGTTTTCGTTCCCCACATTTTGGCTATTTCAATTTCCAAATTTCTATACTTCAGCCTTTTGTCTGCTTTTTCGGCTGCTTGGTGTCTTTTTCCGCCGGTACGAGTACTTCAATTAGTTTACACCACCTTTCAGCACTACGTCACAGGATGATATCCCGTTTGTTGGCTGGCACGGTTCTGTCAGTGTGGATTTGTTGATTATACATGAACCTGCTGTCGTAACCGGGCTTGGAATGTGGTTGTACCATTCCTTGACTAGTCCATCCATTCCGTACTCGCGATACATATTACAGTGGAGATATTTACAGATTTTATCGTGCCTTTATGTTATTATTATTATTATTATTGTCACTTTGGTACGCGACAAATATCTCACATACCTTCTCATCGGAATAGTTATCCAGCTCGCATTCCAGGTTTACGAATGGATGGAGTCCCCCTGGAATAAATAAATATTTAAATATCGGTGGTTGTACTATTATTATTATTATTATTATTATTAGTTTTTTTTTTTTTTTTAAAAAGGAAAAGACGAAGGCGTCGTCTGGAATTTGTTTTTTTTTTCTTTCCTTAGTTGGATTTAAAAAAAAAATATTTTCGTCCATGAAATGAAAGGAAGAAAAAAAAAAAAAGATTTTGTCGTTGTTGTTGTTTCTTTTCTTTTTTTTTTTGGTTGTTGTTGTTTCTTTTCTTTTTTTTGGTTGTTGTTGTTGTTGTTGTTTTCGTAAAAAAATTTTAATTTAAATTTTAGAAATTCCAATTCATTCGGGAAATTTCTAGAAAAGAGTAGTAATTAAAAAAAAAAAAAAATTCTTATATTTTGTCTTACACGAATTATTTAATGATTTTTATATTATGCGACGCGTCGTGTATCTAACAAAGGGTATGAGCGAGCCGCAATTGCAAAAAAAAAAAATAAAATAACGTGGCGGAAGAAAATCGTGATAAATAATAAAAAAAATTTTTTTTTTTTTTAATTGTCGCCAAGAGTTTTTTTATTTCTCTAATAAAATTTTTCAATATTTTCAAAAAAAAAAAAAAAAAAAAAAAATGGAAAAATGACACTAAAGGGAACAATTAATAATAACGATGATGCGTTTTGTAATTTATAGTCAAATATATATATAGAGTCTCTATATTTTTTTTTTTTAAATAAATGAACTTCAACATTTTTTTTTTTAATGAGGGGAAAAAAAAGAGGAAACGGAAACTTTTATTATTATTATTATTATTTTTTTTTTTTTTTTAAAAAATCGAATCGAAAAAACGAACGAACAAACAAACAAACGATAAAGACAAAAAAAAAAAAAATTTAAATGTAATCAATTAACTACGATGATGATGATGATGATGATGATGGAAAAGGTAAAAGATTAAAATCAAAAGTTTTATTACAGTTAAATTATTATTATTATTATTAAAAAAAAAGTGGAGAAGGGTATTGGAGAGAGAAAGAGAGAGAGAGAGAGAGAGACTGAAAGAAAATTAACCGGGTCGTAAGATAGAAAGAGAGAAAGAGAGTTTGGAGGTAGGGAAAAATCAAGTTGAAAATGGTTGATTAAAAAAAAAAAAAAAAAATGGAGGGAAAAAAAGGAAAAAAAGGACAAAAAAAAATGGTTTATTAGAATCTCATTTACAAACGAATTTTTTTCATTTCGTTTTGTTTTGTTTTTTGTTTGTTTGTTTGTCTCGTATTTAAATTAAATAAAAAAGCTGTAGATGATGATGATGATCATGATTTTGCCAAGGGGTTAAAATGAAGATAAGGGTAACAAAACAGAAAATTTGGTTGGGTATTTGACTAGGGAACGAGAAGATAAAACAGAGAAAAAAAAGAAAAGGGAGGAGGGGGAGGAGGGAAATAAAATAAAAAATAAAAATGATGGCGAGAGAAAACAACGGCAGCAAAAAAAATGAAAAAAAAAGTTTTAAAAATCTGTAGTTTATTGTTTTTGACAAGAGTCGATTGTTTTTTTGTTGTCGTTGTTGTCGTTCGAGGGTAAAAATGGTGGTGAAAATAAATAGAAAAATAAGAGGAAATATCATCGAGTGGTGGAGAGGAGACGCGTAACGACGACGACGACGGGGAGTCAGTCGATCCATTAAATAAATAAATAAATGGGGGGAGGAGGAGAAAAAAATTTTTTTTTTGGAAAATTACGTTCAATTTCCCTCCCCCTTCGTGAATTCCTTCCCTTTTTCCTACACCCTTTCGCGAATGAAAGAAAAAAATAAAATTTTTTAAAAAATTGAATTAACTATTAAATGAATCGTGATTCGATTCGATTATGAAATGGTATTTAAACCAACTTACGATCCGTGGATTCGTTTTTTAAAAAATTTAATTTTTTTTATAAGTAAATTATAATTTATTAGAGAAATTAATGATGTGAAAAGGTCACCTTATGTTATTTGCGTAAATGAAATGAAAATGATTTTCTCGTTTCAGGTTAATGACACGCTCAAACTTTACGTAACGATAGAAGATGAAGTTGAATCGATGCAGGACAGTAATAAAGTTACCGGAAACGGAAATAACGTCGTCAGAGCGGATGTAACATTGATAATAACGGACGTCAACGACAATCCGCCGGTTTTTCTAGACGTAAGAACATAACAATTACATTTTTTTTTCCTTTTTTTTGTGAGCCCCCAAAAAAAATTGACGAAAAAAGAAAGATTTTTTGTCGTGGCAGAAGCCAAAATAATGAAAGAGAGTGTGAGAGAGAGAGAGTGAAAGTGGCAAGATAGAATATAAAAAAAAAAGAGAGGAAGGAAGAAGAAAAGTTTCAATTTCAAAAAAAAAAAAAAAATTTTCCACTGATTTTTTTTTTTTTTTCAATTGTCATGCATGTCGTCGTCGTCGACGTCACCCTCGTCGTCGGCGACGGTGATGACGACGACGATTCCGTCGACGCCATCATCGTAAAAAAAAAAAAAAAATTCAATCGAATGCATTAAATGAAATTCAAAAAAAAAATGGGAGTGTGACATTTTTTTTTTTTTTCTGTGTGCCTGTGGAGAAGGAAAAAAATTTTTTTTTTTCTTCTGCTTCTTCTTCTCGTTTCACTTTTTGAATAGCCAATTTGTTCTAGAAAATTCTTTTTTTTTTTTACTACTATCAGAGCTCGTTAACTTGGATCGGAAAAAAAAAAAAAAATTTTTTTTTTGTTCATTGTTCCCATTTGATTCTCCTATATTGATTTTTGGATTTGAATGAAATAATAATAATAATAATAATAATACTTCCGCTTTGGTTAAATGTTTTTCACTCGAGGAAGAAAAAAAAAAATAAACGAAGCAGACGATAACAACAATAACAACAAGAAAAGTGGGAGGGAAGAAGACAAAACAATTTTTCTTTTTGCATGATTCTTCCAAATGATATTTTCTCATTCATTTATCATTTAACCCCGTGTTTGACTTGTCACGTAATTTTCTTCTTTTTCTTCTTCTTCATCTATCATCTCCTTCATCTCCTTCATCTTCTTTTTCTCATCTCGTCCTCCGTTTAAAAGATTCTTCGATGTCTATCTTCTGGTTTTGCCCTTCGGCTGCCCTAAAGTATCCTCTTAACATTTTGATCTTTTTCCAAATTCTTCGATTTGTCGTCAATTTCCAATCATTCTCACGGTCCTTCTTATTGTGGAAGTCTGGAAAAGTAAGTGAAATTTTTCCAGGAAATGATTTTTCCTGGATACAAATTTCTATAAATTTTTTTTTTCTTTTTCGAACGCGTCGAAATCATTCATTCGTTTTTTTTTTTTTTTTTGTCGTCGTCATTCTTTTCAACGTTTTTCTTCAACTTTTCTGATATACCTCGAGAGCTATTAATTCAAAAGCACAAAGAAGTCAAAAAAAAAACTTTCTTTTTCTCTCTCTCTCTCTCTCTTTTCCCCTCCATCTATCTACCCGACTCTCTCTCTCTCTCTCTTTCGTACTTTTCGTTATTTTTCAAAGAGTTTTTCAAGTTTTCTTTTCTTTTTTTACTTTGTCGTCGTCGTTGTCGTGTTAGTATACGTATAAAGTTTTTTCTTTTTTTTAACTTTCCTTTTTTTTGTAATATTATTATTATTATTATCATTATTATTTTTGTGCGAATGAAAGTAATGTTCAGCTATTTAACTTTTAAAAAACTTTTTACTTTTCTTCTTTTTTTTTTCGAATTGAAATGTTTATTTTGGACTTTGCTTTAAAAAATAAGAAAGAAAGAAAAAGAAGAAAAATTCGGTTGAAATTGGGTTGAAATAGAGAGAGAAAGAGAGAGAGAGAGAAAAAAAAAAGAGAAAGAAAAAAGGAAAATTTGTCGTTTGCGTCCATAACATTCTTCGACGTCAAACATTCAATTCAACTTGAAAAACTTTTTTAATTTTTTTTTTTTTTTTGCAGCGAAATTTTTAAATTCGAGTAAAACTTTTTTTTTTTTTAATTGGTTGAACGATTAACCAATGAGAGCGAAGATTTACAAATCGTATTTTTGATTGGTCGGATCGTGGATGATGTAAATTAAAAACATCATCCGATCGGGTTAATGGAAAAATTTTAGTTATCTTATAAATAAATTACGTAATTATTAATTTTATTATCATTATTATTTTATAAGATTTGATTGATTGGTTGATTCATTCATTCATTCATTCATCGTCTGAATGATGATGAAAAAATTATTATAATAAATTTATTTATTTATTTATTTGAATATTTAATTAAAAACTTATTAAAAAACAAACGAACAAATAAATAAATGAATTAAGAAAAACGGGAGAATAGGGAGGGGGAGAGTTAAAAGGGGCGGGCGGGCGAGCGGGTGTAAGAAAGGAGGGGAGCGGCAAGGGAAAAACTTTTTCAAATTTCCCAAAAAAAAAAAAAATTTCTTTTTTAAATTGTCGAAAAAAGCGGAATTAAAATTAAGTTGATCGACTTAAAATAGCGTTAAAGTGAATTCAACTTTAAAATTAACTTTTCCCTCTCATTCATTTTCACACTTGAATTTTTTCTTCTCTCTCTCTCTCTCTCTCTCTCTTTTTCTCTATGTGTCTCTCTGTGTGTGTGTGTGTGTGTCTCTCTCTCTGTCTCCTTCTTTCCCCCTCTCGCTTTTACTAATTTCTTCATTACCACCGTTTACGTTACCGTCACGGCCGTTAAGTCACTCCAGTCAGATCATAATTAACGTTTGTTTGTTTTTTTCTTGGTTGTTGTTGTTTTAGGCACCCTACGACATAACGGTGTCGGAAAACGAAAAAGTCGGCACGACGATATTTCAAAATATAAAAGTATCAGATGCGGATTTGGTCGGAGATCCATTGGAAGTTTTTTGCGTCGTGCCAGATAAACTACCCAACAACTGCATGAAATTTTCCGTTATATCCGTAGAATCGACGGAACAACATTTCAGAGGCGTCGTCGTTCTCCAGGAACCTCTGGATTATGCTAAAAAACAATTTTATCATTTGACACTATTCGCGACGGTGAGTAAATTATATTTTCATCGACCCAAAAAAAAAAAATTTAAAGGCCGTCGGAAAAGGAAAACTTTTACTTTTTTCCCTTCACTTCCTCCCTTCCCGGACGGACGCACGAAGCTTCTTTTCGTGGTTGTTAGAACCACGTCTTTCATAAGATGTAATTAAATCGTAGTAGTAGTTTTAATAAGGAAAAAGGCAAACAAAACAACCCTTCCGTCCCTTTAGGCGACTAATTTTACTGAAATCAATATGGTGAATTTTTTCTTTTGTTTTTTTTTTTTTTTTTTTCTTTTAAAAAAGGGAAAATTTATGAATTTTTTTCCTTCCTTTTTCTTCTTTTTCTTTTGTTTTTTTTTTTTTTTTAAAATATTATTAACTTTTTTTTTTTTAATTAAAGTAAAAAGAAAAAAACAAACAAAAAAAACGTTCGATCTTTTATAATAATTTTTGTCTTCTTCCACTTCGTTTAATGAAAAAAAAAAAATTAATATTCTTTTTGTGTGTGATGATAGGATGGAAAGCATAATGCGACGGCGGTGACGGAAATAAAAGTTGTCGACGTTCAAAACACTCCGCCGGTTTTCGACAGTTCGTTTGTCGGCGTCGTACAAGAAAATGCAGAAATCGGAACATTGGTATTGACCGTTCACGCAAGAGATGGAGACATTGGAAATCCACGTGAAATCGTTTACGAATTGGTCACGAGTAAAAAAATTTTTTTTCATTTTTTTATTGAACGAACGTGTGAGAAAACGTGTGAGAAAACGTGTCATTTATTTTTTTTTTTTTACATCAAACAGATCCGCAAGATTATTTTCTTCTCGATGGTAAAACTGGAGAATTGAGAACAGCCAAACCTTTGGACAAAGAATCACTCGAAGATTCTACCGGAGTTTTAACATTGAAAATCAGAGTATGGGAAAAGAGACAAAAATTTTTTTTATGACGTCACGGATGATTTTATTTACTCGTGAATTTTTCTCTTTTTTTTTTTTTTTTTCAGGCACACGAAGTTGAAAATGGCATCGTTCTCAACGATTCGTTATCGGTCACGACGAAACAAGCAACGATAACGATAAAGGATATCAATGACGAACCCCCGCGTTTTAACGAACGTGAATATTTTGTCGAAATACCTGAAAATTTTCAATCAAACACTCCGCTTCCGAGATTAAACATGTCGGTCACTGATCCCGACGTGGTGAGTGATAACGAAAATGACTGGAAGATTACGAAAAAAAAAAAAAAATGGAACACCAAAGCATCTTTTTTTTCCAGGGTAATAATTCATTGTTTTCCCTGAGATTATACGACGTGTCTGGTGTTTTTGCCGTGGAACCAACTCAAGCTTCCGGTTCGACTTCCGTCAGTATCAGAATCGCCAACGGAACTCTCGACTACGAAAATCCGAATCAGAGAAAATTTCTCATTTTGGTAAATTTCACTATCGCTTTCCTCAACCATCCCCCCACGTCATCATCATCACCATTTTTTCTTTTTTTGTTTAAGGTCGTCGCAGAAGAAATAAGCGACGTACCGGAAAGATCATCGACGGCAACAGTCACGGTCGCAATCACCGACGTCAATGATAACGCTCCGTATTTCGAAAACGTCGATCCAAGAACGGGATCTTATTCCGCGACGGTATCGGAAACTGCATCTCCCGGAGAACTCGTCACGAGCATACTAGCCAAAGACAAGGACAGCGGAAGTTATGGAGTGAAAGGAATAGTGTATCAGCTCGAAGGAAACGGTTCGGAAAAGTAGGAATCCCAAATTTTTTTTCTCTCTCTCTCTCTCATTTCGTTCTCATCATCATCGGATTTATTAAAAGAAAAATTTTTTTTTTCTGTTTCCACGACAGATTTTCAGTGAATTCGAAAACGGGTGTCGTCGTCGTTGCAAAATGTGAAAATCCTGGAAAACCTCAATGTTTGGATTACGAAACGAAAAACATTTACGATTTGACTTATAAGGTATGAACTTTTATAAATGTTGAATATTTTTGTTTGTAAAATGATGATGATAACGTTATAAATTGATTATGGCAGGCGACGGACGATGAAGGAAAAGGACAATCGAATCAAGTTTCATTGAGAATATCTTTAAAAGATGATAATGATAATCCTCCGGTTTTCGAACGTTCTCAATATCAAACCGTCATTGACGAAGGTTCGAATAAATTTCAACCGCCTTTTAAAATAACGGCACACGACAAAGATGAAACGAGTCAAATTGAATATTATATAGTGACCGGAAACGTTAATAATTTATTCTCACTTGATCCCCATTCTGGAGAAATCACCGTGACGGATAAGAAAAACGGTTTGAACATGACCGGAGTTTCGAATAACGTCATCGAACTCGTCGTTCAGGTACTGCCTCTCTCTCTCTCTCTCTCTTACTGGTGCAAAACCATCAATTGTTCCGTCGGGAAATTTTCTTTTTTTTAATTTTTGCGTGTTTTTTTTTTTCCATCAGGCGACGGATGGAAAATATTCTAGCAACGCCACCGTTTCCATAACCGTCAACGACGTCAACAACAACGCTCCGGTGTTTCAAGAATCCCAATATCACGCGACGATACTTGAAAATTCAATGAGAAACACGGAAGTTCAATCCGTCATCGCACACGATTCGGATTCCGGAAGTAATGCCGAAGTCAAATATCAAATATTGAAAGGAGGATTCGGGGATTTTCACATAAACGAAGACACGGGAGTCGTTTACGTGTCGCAAAAACTCGATTACGATCGTCATTCGAATTATTCAATCGAAATAATCGCTTTCGATGCCGGTAGTATATACCTACTTCCTTTTTTTTTTTTTATTTGAATGGTAATAATAATAATAATAATTGTTAAATCCACGTTTAAAGGTGTTCCGCAGTTAACGGGAACGACTACGCTTTTGGTAGAAGTCATTAACAGCAACGACAAACAACCGTATTTTTCACCGGAATCACAAAGAACGGAAGTGAGCGAATCGGCTCCCATAGGTACCGTTGTTTATAAACTTCACGCCATCGATCCCGATGTCGCTCGGGAGGATGATCTTAGGTACGAAATAACCGAACCTATAATAGCCATAGACAGCAATGGAAAATCCGTCAGTCACACGAAGGAATACGAGGTTTTTTTTTATTTCTTTTTTTCTTTTCTTTTTTTTGAAAAAGTTATTTTCATTTGTGACGTCATTATTATATTGTCCGACAGGAATTTTTCAAAGTGGATCATCACACGGGTAAAGTTTTTGTCGCTAAATCCCTTAAAAGAGATGTTGCATCCATAATAAGGCTCACGGTCGTCGTGACGGATGTTTCCGCGACAACTCTTCAACAAGGAAAAGGTATTTACGTGAACCATCATGTTGTACTTCCTAAAATACTCCTACACATCGATCGCAACGAGTTTTCTTGTTTTGTAGGTACTTTAACCATCACTATAATCGATGTGAACGATCATTATCCGACTTTCGACGAGCCTTGGACGGTTGAAAATCCTCGATATCAAATCGATTTAATCGAAGGGCAAAACGAAGACACGGTAGTCGCAACGTTTACGGCCGAAGATGCTGATTCCACGATTGCATACTACGATATAAAACCGGAAAGTCCATTTTTCAAAATCGACAATACTTCGGGTGAGATAAAGATAGAGATAGAGAGGGGGGGGATGATATAGTTTGTTGTTTGTTATTAATTTAATATTTTAATTTAACAGGAGTCGTAAGATTGAAAAAAGAAGTCGATTACGAAAGAGAAAAAAAACTTAATTTTACGATCTGGGCTCATGATTCAGGGGTGCCACAATTTTCTTCGTCAGCAGAAGTCATCGTCAACGTCATCAACGTAAACGATAACGATCCCGTCTTTTCTCAGGTTTCTTTTTTTTTCTTTCTTTCTTTTTATTTTATTTTATTAAAAAAAAAAATTTGTAAGAATTTTCTCTCTCTCTTTTTTTTTTTTTAAAGACCGAATACAAAGCTTCCGTTCCTGAAAATTCATTCATCGGAACACTCATAACGAAAGTGACGGCAACGGATGCTGATGCGGAAAGTTACGGACAAGTGACGTATAGTTTGGTCGGAGAACACAGCAACGATTTCACATTGGGACTCGAAAATGGCGAACTCAGAGTAGCCAATCCTGCCATACTAGATAGAGAAGACGTGAAAAAAATCACGGTTGAAATTGTTGCAAGTGACGGTGCTCCACCGGATACAAGGAGAGCGGTATCAGTTCCGGTAAGTTTCCAAGCCACTATCACCGTTTTTTTTTGTTGCCCCCGAACGTTTTTTTCATTTTTCATTTTTTCTTTTCCTTTTTCAAGGTTCACATCACAATATTAGACGTGAACGATAACGCTCCGTCATTCGTTCATAAAAATTACAAAGCGACAATTGTTGAAAACATTGATTTGAATCCACCGGCGAAAATTGTACAAGTACACGCAATGGATCCCGATGATGGATCTTACGGAACCGTTTCTTATTCCATCGTCGGTGGCAACTTGGACGGTGAGTTTACCTTTTTCGACCCCATCGTTGAATGATATTCATTCGTTTCGTCACTACATTTCATTCCGATCATTCCTTTTTCAGACGTATTTCGAATAGATTCGGAAACGGGAATATTATACCCGAAAAAATCTCTTCACGGTCAACCGAGACATTTTCATTTGGTCGTAGAAGGAAGGGATGCCGGGGATTTGACAGATAGAGCAACCGTCGATATCGACATACTCAACGTGAATCAAAATAAGCCGACGTTTATAATGCCGGCATCGTTGAATGCAACCGTCGAAGTGCCCGAGGTATTGTGGACATACTTCTTTGTGACGTCATCGTTTTTTTTATTTATTTACAAAATTTCATTTATGCGTTTTTTTTTTTTTTTTCTATTGTGCCTTCTTGTAGAACGCTGGCCTCGCTGATTATTTGGTAATGAAAGTGAGAGCAAACGATGCCGACGAGGGTGAAAACGGTAGGATAACATACCATTTTAAAGTCAACGAAACGGACGTTCAAGAAACGGATGAATTTTTCATACATCCCGACACTGGAGATTTAAGAACTAAAATCATACTCGACAGAGAAGTCAAGTCAAAATACGAGGTGATTTTTTTTTAACGTTCGTTTTCTTTACAAAAATTAAAAATGCTGTAAAAAAAAATAATAATAAAATGAATTTGTTTGTTTGTTCTGTCAGCTTCTCTTGGTTGCCAAAGATCACGGATCGCCGACATGGTTCGAAACGCTCAGATTGTTAACCGTCCTTTTGGTCGACACGAACGACAACGATCCTGAATTCGAAAGCGAAAGATACGATTTTTCCGTATCGGAAAATTTACCCGTCGGTGTGACGATCGGTCAAGTCGTGGCAGTCGACAAAGACGAAGGAAAACACGCCAGGTATATATTATTAAACTTTCGATAAACTTTTTTTGTACTTCAAGTAAAACATTGGCCACTGTTTTTCAGAATTTACTACAGCATAATATCCGGAAACGAAGAAAATTGTTTCACGATCGATCGAACGACGGGTAAAATATTGGCAAACGTGAGTTTCGATCGAGAATTTCAAGATCAATATCATTTATTCATAAGAGCGACAAACGATCCGGATTATTTTCACACGAAAGAAGAACGGAAACACAGAGACATATTGGAAAGAGATCCGAGCATAACGAACGTTAGAATCACTATATTGGACGATAACGATAATCCTCCGAAATTTGAAAAAGCCGAATATTACGCAGGTAGGTGGTGATGGGGATGGTGGTGGTGGTGGTGGTGGTAGTTAAAAGGTTAATCAATCAATCATACGACATACTTTCAGGAATCAAATCCTTGGCCGCGATAAACGAATTCATAGCAAAAATATTAGCAGAAGATCCGGATTTGGCCGAAAACGGTACCGTTCAATATTACATAGCCGCATCCAATTTGTACAAATCGGGTTCGAACAAATTGAGCGGATCCGTTATACCCTCGCCGTTCAACATAAGTTCGGATGGTAAAATAGTTACCGCCACGTACATGGCCGAATACAATCAAGATAGATTCATATTGGAAATCATAGCTAAGGAAAAAGCGTATCCGATGAGAGAAGCGAGGGCTAAAGTACACGTACGTACGAACGGTTTTTTTAATCTTTTTTTTTTTTTTTTTTTTTTTTAATCCCGACTAATCCCCGGATTAAACTTTTTTTTTTTTTTGTCTCAGGTTTGGGTGTTTGAACCGAATCAATTAATTCGAGTCATACTTTCGAGACCTCCCGAAGAAGTTCACAGGGAACGTGATGAAATAATAGCAGAACTATCGAACGCGACTCAAAGTTTAGTCGTCGTGGATGATGTGAGGTATCACGTGGACATTGCAAAACACGTTCATCGCGATTGGACTGACATGTATTTACACGTTGTCGATAACAAAACTCAAAATATTGTGGATATAGTCGAAGTGAGTCGAGTGATCCCTTGCATCATTCATTCATCTTATTCCCCTTTTTTATGATGACGTCATATGTTTGATTTCAGGTTCTTAAAGTGATCGATGCTAAATATGATTTCTTAAAAGATTATTACACGGGATTTGCCATTGAAAACGTTGTGCCAGCTTTGGAAGAAGTCAGAGAAGATAAATTCGATTCAGCATTGGCTGCTCTTATAGCATTAGTTATTGTTTTGTTTGTTGGTTGCATAACGTTTGTTGTAGTTTGTTGTTGTTTAAGAAATTGGTAAGTTTTGTTAAGGATGAGATGCGAAAAAAAAAACATGGAAGAAGTTTTTCTTTGCTTTGCATTTTCTTTAATTTTGTGTTTTTGTCATCTGAAGGATTTTAACTCCCATTCCAAACGACGATTTGAAAAAGAAAGATGCATTGATAAAAAAAGCAATTTTAGAAGAGCTCAACACGACGGAAAATCCACTTTGGATAGAACAAAAATTAAAATTGTACGAAGAACAAGAGCTCACCATGCAAGTTTTCATTGATCCAGATAATAACGACACTCTTCGGAGAAACAGCGGGGTAGACATGCCCCAGGTAAAAACGATAAATGTATTTTCCTTTTACCTTTTTCCCTCGATTCGATTTTTACATTTGTTTTCGTTTGTCCAGGGTGACAATACGTATGCCACGATACAGCATCCAAATCATCATCATCATCACGTATCTAACAGAGTTTCGGATGATATCGGAGATTACGAAACGCTAACAAATAATCACAGACGTCCGAGCAGTAATTGCAGTTCGTCGAGAGGACCGTCACAATCACACCAGGTAAATTGTATTATTATTTTTTTAATTTTTTTCAAATTTATAAACCGTTTGTTTTGTTTTTGAAATCCGCCATATTGTTTTTTTTAGTCTTACGAAGCCTCGCTAGGATTTCAAGGTTCGACGTTTCAAGTTCCGCTCCCGCCAACGCCTCCTACCGTCGAACAACGGAATCATTCATCACCCGAACTCATAGCCGAGTTGTTGTAGGGAATCGTTTAGATAAATTAGTTACCATTTCCAAGTAACTTTGAAAAAAAAATTTTTTTTTTTTTTTTTTTTGTTTTAATTATTTTATTAATTTTTCTAGTGTTTAAAGTTTTATTATTTTTATCGAAAACAATATGAAAAGTGATGACAAGAGTAGTTTAAAAAAAAAAATATGGAAAGAGAAAACAATTAACAAACGATTCAAAAGAACAGATAAGTTTTTTCTTTTTTTTTTCTTTTATTTCTCATTCGAGAAAAAATTTTTTAAATTATTTTTATTTTTACTTAAAAAGACTTTTTAATTAAGAGAACAAACAATATTAATAATTAATTTTTACCCCGTCGAATCAGTATTAGAAATGATAAACAGTATTAAAAAGTTGATTATTTAAAACGATTTTATATGACAAAAAGTAAAAAATGTCGTTGGAAAAAAAAGAAAACGGTTAGTTGTCCGCCATTTTTGTTTTTTATCTTATTTTGTATGAGAAAGCCATTTGATTTTTTAACGAACTTTTATCGATCCCTTTGACCACAACAACAATTGGAAATGAAATTTAATAATGAAAATTTATCGAGTTGTTGTTTAATATTAATAATAATATTTTTAAAAAAATGAGATTCGGTTTAGGCCGGATGTCATTGATACGGGGACCAAAAGGCAATTTTGTCAACGTTTAATATCGAAAGTAAAAGACAAGTTACAACTCGATGAATTTTTTTTTGTTGTTGTTGGAATATAATCATTCATTCATTCATTCCTGGAACGTGTGAGATAAAACAATCAATCAATCACGATGAATTACTTAATATAATTGATAATAATAATAATAATTAGTGCATTAAAGTTAAATGTCCCCATTCTGTTGGTTGTTTCATTTTTTCCAATGTAAAAATGTTTTTTTTTTTTTAAATGTAAAATTTTGTTTGTTCATTTGTTTGTTTGTTTGTTTGTTTTAACGTTTAACAAACAGATAATTTATTTTTCCCTTAGGTTAGTTATTAAGTTTTTTTCTCTTTTTATTATTATTATTATTATTTTTTTTTGTTGTATTTTTAATATTAATTGGAAGGACAAAAAAAAGAAAATTTTAACGGCCAATAAATACAATTTACTTTATCCATATATATAAATACATGTAAGGAACATTTAATTTTTAAACGTGCCAAAATGATAATGATAATAATAATAATAATAATATATATATATTCAAGTTTTTATATATATAAGTTACATAAAGTTTTTTTTTTTTTTTTCTAATATTCATTTCCGTTTTTTTTTTTTTTTTTTTTTTATTTTTTAAAAATGTATATAGAAAACGACGTGAAAATTAAAATGAAGACGTCGATCGAGCCAGACGTTAAACCTCCATCATCATCATTATCATCATCATTTTCAGGTAAGTCGAATAAACGTACAGGTTTAATTCTTACAATCGTTTCCTCTCTTAAATAAAGAGTTTACATTAGCGAGAGTGTGTGAGAGAGAGAGAGAGAGAGAGAGAGAGATGGAGTTAGGAAAAAAAGGAAATTTGACAACAGCGATAATTATCAATTTCCGGTGTTTATTATTATTATTATTATTATTATTATTATTATTATTCGTCGACGCTCAATCGAATTCTTTTACTCATGAGTTTTTCCGTTTTGTCAATTATTTTATTCCTTCCTCTCTTTTTGGAAAATTTTTTTTTATTATCGAATTTTTCAAGTCTGTCGCGTTTCATTTTTTCCCAATATTCTTCTTCTTCGCGTCCTTTTAAAACCGTGAAATTATTCCAAGGTTTCGATTCTAAAACCTTACGAACGGCATTTTCGTCTGCGAACCTAACGTAAGCTTCGTCGCTCCCTATTCCGACATCGACGTATTCGACTTTTTCTAAAGATTTGGCATCGACCTTGAAAAATAAAAATAAAAATAAAAATTATTTATGATGACGTTAAATAGAAAATTAAGACGGGGGAGGGAGGGGTAGAGAGGGGGGAGGAAAAGGGGAGGGTTTTCCTCTTACTTTGAATTGATTGAGATGATTTCCATCTTTAATGGGTTTATCTAAATTAATTTTTACAATTAAACCTTTTGAAAATTGAAATCTAGGTTTCGTTTGACATTCTGATCCCTGATTATTTACTAATTGTTGCTGTTGTTGTTGTTGCTGCTGCTGTTGCTGTTGCTGATACTGTTGTTGTCTTTGTAATTGATTCATTTGATTTTTGTACAAGTGTTGTTTGAGTTTTTTCATTTTTTCCTTTTGAATATTTAAATATTTATTTCTCAGTCTTTTCCAATCGGTTCTGTAAATTTTTTTATTATTAATTCTCAATTGTATTTCAAAAGAAAATTTTTAGATTAATTTTAGGGAATGAATGGATATGGGGGGGGGAGGGGGAAACTCACTTTGATAAAATTTGCAAACCATACATTTTAATATCTTTATAATATTTTGTTTTGAGTGATTTTTTTTTCTTTCTGTTTTTCTTTTTTTTCGTAACCACACCCCCAATTCCCTGAGAATTTGATTTTTTATCATTATCATTTTCCGATATCTTATTTATTCCTTCCTTGTTTTTATTCATTTTTTTATCATTTTCTTGTTCGCTTTCAGTTTCATCGAATTTAATTTTTTTCGCTTCTGGTTCAAATTCATCTCCTTCTTCTTCTTCTTCTTCCTCGCCATCATCTTCCTCTGGCTTTTCTTGTTTTCTTTTTAAATTTGTTTTATTATCTACATCTTCTTGTACTTTTACAACATGAGGTTTGAGACTTTTATCTTTAAAAAAAAAAAAAAAAAAGGATAAGGCTTTGAGTAAATTTATCGAATTTGTTTCGAATCGATTGATTTTTTTAATTTCACAATACCATTATTATTTTTTTGACTTATCAAATTTTTATTATCATATTTATCATCTTCGAAAGTTGCTATGCTACATAATTTTTCTGGATTCATGTGATTTGTCAAACAACATCCTTCTCTTTCGAATTCGTCTAAAGCTGCTTTGGCTGATTCTGGTGTTTCAAATTCGACAAATGCAAAACCTTTTATCTTACCAGTGCCTTTGTATTTAGGAATTGAAATATAATCAACCTAATGGAAATAGAATTTAATAATTTTAAAACTGAGAAATATTGATTTTAATAAATTTATTAAAGTTACCTTTCCATAACGAGAAAATATCAATTTTAACCAATCGTGGTCAGCATCATAGGATAATTGTTCGACATAAATTGTGCAAGCATCAACATTGAGTTTTTCTTTAACAGGTGTATTTCTGAAAACTTTTGATTTATCTTCGGTTAAACTTAAAAATTGTGATTTTTTCAATGCTTTTTTTAAATCGTGCAAACTCGTAGTCAGCTGATGAATTTTATTAAATTTTAAAAATATTTCTAAATCTACTTCTGTAAATGAGAAAAAAAAACAATAAAATATTGAGGGTTGTTTAGAAAACGAGCGATTAAGTAAATTAAACGTGAAATTATGAAATGTTGGGATTTGAATTACAAAAACTCACCTGGATCGTCTTTAATCAATTGTGATAAAAAGCGGTCTTTTTGAAGATTCGAATCGCTAAAATAAAATTCCATTCTTTCTCTGATTAATTCGTAAAGTTGTTTTTTACGCCTTCGAATGTTTTTGGGAATTTCTTCCTGATCGTTTTCATAATAAATTTTATTTTGCATCATCATGACAAGTGGTGTGTAATGTTGTATGATGACTGTGTGTGGTGTCGAACAAATATTTTTTCAAATCAAAAACAAATATACGCCATTTTGAAATTGTACGTTCAGGGATTCAATTATCAATGGTACACTTGGGGTAATCTAGATGGCAGTGCAATGGTTACAAATACTAATAAAATAATTTTTTTTTTAATTATCGAATTGACAAATTATGACAAATTTCAATTACGAATTGAATATTTCACATTTAAAAATTTAAACGAAGGAGACGGTAAAGGAAACGGAAACAATTTTTTTTTTTCGTTTAAAAATTTAAATTTTACCGCCGTTGATGAAAAACGAAGCGATAAAGCGCTTCTAGCGGAATAAAATAAAACTAATTATAAAAAATCCGTTACCGTTTTCGATTCGTGCAGTTGTCGTGTGGATTTTAAAATTGTATGATCGTTTGTATTGCGTGCGTTCAATCGTGACACGTTTTTTTTTTTTTATTTTATTAATTAAATGTAAAAATAATGATCGAATTCATTTAAATAATAATAATTATAATAATTATTTAATTTTATTTTTAAATACGTGTGCGCGTGTGTTTGTGTGTTTTACTTTTTTAAAAACTATAATTACGAATTCGATCGTTTTCCCTCTTTTTTAAATTTCAAAAAAAAAAAAAAGTTTAACGTTTAAATTATTAATTTTTCTTTTATTTTAAATAATTTGTTTAAAAAAAAAAAAAAATGGACCAAAATGAATAAATAAATGAGAAAAAATGGATTATTATTATTATTATCAGTCATTACATTGGATTGTTTATGGCGGTTGACATTTCCGTTCACCTGCTTTAAATAATTAACGCATGTGTAAGTAAATAAAAAAATTTTTTTTTTTTTTAATATTTTCAAACGTATAATAAAATTAATCGGATTTGCATGTTCTAGAACCTTTTTCTAAAATCGAACGGAACAAAAAAACGTTAACTTGTGTAACGTTACGTCACGAACGCACTCCCGACGTTTGGGGGGGGGGGTTTCACGCGATATTTAAAAAAAAAAAGGAACATGAATCATTTAGACTTTTTCTTTTAATAATTAATTTATTATTAACAAATTATTGTCGATTAATAATTATGATTTGTTTAAAAAAAAAAACGAACGTTTTAGAGAGAGAAATGCGTTCGCGAGAGAGAGAGAGAGAAAGGCGAACGTTAAATAAGGACGTTCGATAAGGTTTGCACATATGTATAAACCATGGCCGCCGACGTTTTAAAAAAAAAAATTTTAATTTTTTTTTTTTTTTTTTTTTTTGAAGGGAGAGAAGAAGGGGGTAATTACCGGGTCGTTAGGGTCAAAGGTCATGCTTTCATGTTTTTCTCTTTTTAATAATAATATTTGAATGTTAAAATGGAGTCGTAACCGTTTTTACCGGTTTTTTTTTTTAAAAAAAAAAAAAAAAAAAACGATAAATTATTAATTTTTATTAAATTTTATTAGTTCGTGAAAAGTATCACACACGCGCACGCACGCACTCACGCACGTATAAATAAATTTTGCACGTCACCGTTAAGGTTTTCTCTCTCTTTCTCTCTCTGTCTGTCTGTCTGTTTGTCTCTATCTCTCTTTCTCTCTCTTTATATATTTATATATAAAATTATTCGGATTTTTTTTTTTTTTTATTCGTCTACTACTTACGACTTAGGGTTTTTGTTTTAAAAATAGAAAATGTTTAATAATAATAATAATAATAATGATGATGATGATGATCATAATAATAATAACGAAGGAATGCTTGTAAATTCTCAGAATCGATCGATCCTTACAAAAAAAGGATACAAAATTCAAATAATCAAAATGGCCGTTTTTTTTTTTTTTTTTTTGTCTTCGTCTCCTTCTTCCCCTCCCCCCGCTTTTCCCCTCCCTCGTCCCCAACTCTTTTAATTTTAAATTCATAATTCAAGTAATGCTCAAAGATCAAATAGAAAAAGGAAGCCGAAGATCAAGGGAATCGCGTTGGAAAAATAATAATAATAATAATAATAATAATAATTTTTTTGCGTTTGAATAATAATAATAATAATAATAATAATAATAATAATAATAATAATAATAATAATGTGAGGAGTTGTAAAAAAAAAAAAAAAAAAAAAAAAAGGTTTGTTTTTTGCTACCATCGACAGTTACATCCGGACTATTCTGTCGGTTTCTAGGAATAAGACAAAGAGACGAAGGACAAAAAACGCATATTTGTGTGCGTGCGTGCGTAAGTGCGCGTGTGGTATATGATCGAATCGTCTCGGAAAATTAATAATAATAATGATGATGACGATGATGATGATGATATTAATTTTTTTTTCTTTTGGAGAACAATCGAAATTAATGGGATTAGGTTAATGGTACGAGCGAGCGTTGGCGAGAGAATCGATTTTCTTTCTTTCTCTCTCTCTCTCTCTCTCACACACACACACACACAGAGAAACTTCTCCAGTCGTCGGACAGATTTGAATTTATTATAAAAAAAAAAAAAAATTTAAAATTAACTCGAATTGAATTTCAAATAAGTTATTATTATTATTATTTACATAAAATTTTATTTAACTTAAAAAATATTAGGCGGAAATGAAATTTTTGTGGTCGATTTTTTTTTTAAATTGTTCGTCATCAAATCAAATTTAGTTATAAATAAATAATTTTTAAGAGGGTAACAACCTCCTCCCCTTCCCTCCCCGCTCCTCCTTTCCCCACTTTCTTCCTCGAATGTAAAATTAACGATGATGATGATAGAAGGGTGTTAAAATTCATACCTGATTTTATTATTATTATTATAATTTCAGGTAATTTTAAATTTATTCGATCGAGATATTTCTATTATTATTATTATTATTATTATTTGAATATAATTTCGTTTTTCGTCCCATGGCGATGGCATAAATTTCTATGTATTTAATAACAAACAAACAAACGAACGAACAAACAGACAGAGAGACAGACAGACAAACTTTTTTTTTTTTTTTATTATTATTTAATGTTACTTTGAGTTAATTACATGTGTAACCTTGAGGTAATATATGAAGTAAGCTCAATGATCAAAGTGGGAGAGATAGAAAGAGAGAGAGAGAGAGAGAGAGAGAAATAGAAAAAAAAAAGAGAGAGAGAGAGACTCCTGCATAAAGGTCGTTTTTTTTTTTTTTTTTTTTTTTAAAAAGCTGTATTTACATGTCTTTATGGCAATTGTCATTTTTGTTGTTGTTGTTGTTGTTATCAGGGTCGCCACCTTTATGTTGTCATAACATTAACCCGAGCAAACGCATTTAAAAAAAAAAAAATCGTCTCATTAAAATAAGAAAACGTTTTTTTTTATTCTTACGCACATTTTAATTTTAAATGGATCGATTTTTTTTTGAATAATTCGATTCGAAATCGAATCGAATCGAAAATCTCGTTCGAGACGATTGTTTGTCGTAATTTTCGAATCGATTTGTCCCGTGGAAGAGGCAGAAAAAAAACACGACGACGGTGGTTGTTGTTGTTGTTGTTGTTGTTATTCGTTGTTTTTAAGTTAATTTTGTTTTGGTATCATCGCGATATCATCCCCCGTTGTCGTAAACATTTGAGAAAAGAAAAAACGGAGGGGGGGCGCGGGGAAATCTGTCGCAAAAATGTAATAAATTAATTTAGCGTAAATGTTCAAATTTCTATCTCTCTTCCTCTGTGTTCCCTTTCTTTCTCTTTTTCAGTCTCATTCTCTCTCTCTCTCTCTTTGTCTTTCTCCGTATCTTTCTATCTTTTTTGTTCCCTTTTCAGCATCTCTCTCTCTTTGTCTTTTTCAGTATGTTTCCATCTTTTTTTATTATTATTCGAAAATGGAGTTTTTCCTATTTTAGCTTAGCTTAGCTTACGACGCGATTTTTACATACGGGTTCCAAAACTTCCCACAGGATTTTCACGGGGAAATTCACAACAAACAACAATTTTAATATTATTTCAAACAATAATAATAATAATAATAATAATAATAATAACGAAACGGTAGTTAAAATCGATGGTCGTTTTTTGTTTTTCCAAAAAATTTTACTGGAACAAATTAAAAAAAAAAAAAAATAGGAGGAGGGTGGGAGGGGGGAAGGTATTACGTAACGTTTTAAGAAGTTTTTTTTTAACACATAACACCTTTGGGAAATAAACTACGTTAAAAATAAATAATAATAATGATGATGATGATAATAATAGTAGCAAAATAAGGGAAAAAGTTTTTTTTTTTAAGAAAATGAAAATTTATACTCGAAATCCGAACGGGTTTTTTTTTTTTTTTTTTTTTAATAAATAAATAAATCTTAAGTTATGGAGTAAACATTTTATCGAATTTGCTGGAAAAAAGTTTTTTTTTTTATATACAGACAAAATGGATTCTTTATTAGGTATTAAAAAAAAAAAAAAGAAAAAAAAAGTTTTCTATTACGGACTTTTTGTTTTTCTTTTTTTTCCCCTTAATTTATTTTGCTGACTTGCCTGTATTAAAAGAAATTCTGGATCGTATTAAATTTCTCCCGACGTTTGAACATCGTCTTGGAATCGGAATTTTTTTTATTTAATAATATCATCACCATCATCATTATTATTATTATTATTATTATCGGTGTCGTGGGTTTGTTTTCGTCGTATATATTAAAAAATAAAAAAAAATAATTTTCTTGTTTTCCCTCTCTCTCTCTCTCTCTCTCTCTCTTTCTCTTTTTCTTTTTTTTCTCTATGGTTTTGTTTCTGTTTCTCTCTGTCTCTCTCTTTCTCTTTTTTTTTTCTATGGGTTGTGTCTCTCTCTCTCTCTCTCTCATACTCATTCTCCTTTTCCCTTTCCCTTTCCATCCGTTCCCTTCCCTCCTTTTAATTATTTAAAAACTTTGTCCCGAAAATATTTTTCCCAAAAAGTTTACGATTACGTCATAATCAATTTAATTTAATTTTTTTTTCTTTTTTTTCCATATAATATATAAAATTAGGAAAATTGTCGGAAAATTTTCATCCATTTTTTTTTTCGCTTTTTTTTGAGGAGGTTGCGACGGAAAAAGAGGTCATCGATCTTAACATATTTTAGTTCTCCTTATTATTTCCTCTTCTACCTTCTAATCTTTTTTTTTCATCTATCTCTCTCTCTCTTTTTTTCGTCCAGTTGTAAATTTTGCATCGTGCACATTTCGAATGCAATTTCCTCTTTGAATTTAATATTTATTATTATTATTATTATTGAATGGTAGGAAACGATAAACGTGGGCGACAGATAAAAAAAAAAAAAAAAACACGAAGAAGGTAATGAATAAATAATGGCGTCGTCGTCGTTGTTGTTCTGGTTGTTGTTTGTTGTGCGATACCAGGTATCGGGTATTTGAAGGATTAAGAAAATTATATTTCGAACGAGTTTTTTTTCTCTTTCTCTCTTTCTGTTCGATCCCATTACAGACTAATAAGGAATAAATTTCAATAATAATAATAATAATAATAATAATAATAATAATAATTGTTGTGATCCCAACGAAATCTAATCACCAACGAGGGCATCTGTTTAATATTAACATAATTTATTAAATGTGAACATTTATTTGTTCTCTCAACGTTCTAAGATCACGTTTTTCCCATTAAGTTGGATTAACGAGCAAGGATTATATTCATCCCTTAAGAAGGGGATGATTGACTAATTAACTTCTTCAAGTGCAACAGATGCATCGATTGTTTTGGTCTTCATATAAATAGTGGGCCTCGGCACCACATTTTGGTCTTTCGACATCCGTCCGTCAGTCAGAGTCTGCCTGGTTGTGTCTATCGCATAGCGTTGGGGACAGTCAGTGCATCTTAGGTTGGATTCAAGAGCATCATATTCTATTTCCGTTTACTTTACATTTAGTGTTTTTACTGATAAGTAGTGTAACTAGTAGTATATTTGGTTAATATAATACATCAGGTAGAAATTGTCTACTTATTATATTGAACATCCAAATCAACTGCGAGTATACTGCAAAATCAGCAACACCGATTTCCTCGAAGAACGAGATCCATAACATAAATTGGCGCAGTCGGTAGGATCACTTCTGGACACCAAGGAACCATTTGAATAGAATATTATTCGTTCTACGGTGGTGAGTTTCAACTCTTTGTCGGAGTCGAGGAGAAGAATTCAAGTAAGTGGAAATTTTAAGAATTGCTCATTAACATATCCATTATGCCTAAACCTGATGCACCTCCACAAA
>NW_002987884.1:941502-942600 GCF_000006295.1 Pediculus humanus corporis | reverse complement strand
AAAAAAAAATACGAAGAACGAACGAGAATGAGTTTTTTTTTTTTATATCGTTTCCAAAAAAGAAAAACAAAAAAAAAAAAAATTAATTATTTTATTAAATTAATAATAATAATAATAATAATAATGATGATGATGATGGTAATAATAATTTTTTCGTGACATGTTTATTTATTTGTTAAAAAACGCGGCGTTAATTAAAATCGTCCTACTTTTTTTTTTTTTTTTTTTCCTTTTATTTTTACCCACACGCATTTTACGCACGATAAAAATGGTTGTTAAATCTATAAATGGTGGTGGCAACGCAACGTACCTGTGACGGGTACGTCAAAAAAGAAAATTATTTTCACGTCGTACTCATTCGTAACCTTTTAATGATAACATTTAAGCCTGTTATCACTCATATTATTATTATTATTATTATTATTATTATTATTATTATTATTATTATTATTATTATTATTATTATTATTATTATTATTATTATTATTATTATTATTATTATTATTATTATTATTATTATTATTATTATTATTATTATTATTATTATTATTATTATTATTATTATTATTATTATTATTATTATTATTATTATTATTATTATTATTACGAATATTAAAAATAGAAAAATAATCGATAAATCAATAGATTTTATCGGCGGCGCGATATATATATTTAATGGGGAGAAAAAAAGAAAAATTGAGTAAACGACGACACCCGGATATTATTATTATTATTGTTATTATTATTATCATTATTATTTATACATATATATAAATTTTACAAAAGGTTGTACGGGTGAACGTAATGAGATTCTACGAAGTTGCTAGAATGACTAAAACCTACTCCCCAGAGGTAAAAAGTTAGGTATAATGCGAGAATGAATGAGTGTGTGAGTGCGTGAATGCGTGTCTACCGCGCATCTTTAAACTGTAATAGATGATGGTGGTGGTGATGTTGGTGTTGATGGCGGTGGTGGTGGGGATGGCGGTGTCGGAGGTTTTAATCGAATTTATTTCGTTTGCTGTTTAAATTTTCCGCGTGCGTGCGTGTGTGCGTGCGTGCGTATGGCAAAACAAAAACTGGTTTTCGTTATTTTAT
>NW_002987884.1:935267-941482 GCF_000006295.1 Pediculus humanus corporis | reverse complement strand
TATTATTATCATCGGTGTCGTGGGTTTGTTTTCGTCGTTTATATTAAAAAATAAAATAAAATAATTTTCTTGTTTTCCCTCTCTCTCTCTCTCTTTCTCTCTTTC
The DNA here is from genome assembly GCF_000006295.1 of Pediculus humanus corporis. Lineage (NCBI taxonomy): Eukaryota > Metazoa > Arthropoda > Insecta > Psocodea > Pediculidae > Pediculus > Pediculus humanus. The sequence goes on along the minus strand of NW_002987884.1, from coordinate 941,377 downwards.
TCTTTTTTTCTCTATGGTTTTGTGTCTCTGCCCCTCTCTCTCTCTCTCTCTCTTTCTCTTTTTTTCTCTATGGTTTGTGTCTCTGCCCCTCTCTCTCTCTCTCTTTCTCTCTTCTTTTCTCTATGGTTTGTGTCTCTGCCCCTCTCTCTCTCTCTCTCTCTCTCTATACTCATTCTCCTTTTCCCTTTCCCTTTCCATCCATTCCCTTCCCTCCTTTTAATTATTTAAAAACTTTGTCCCGAAAATATTTTTCTCAGAAAGTTTACGATTACGTCATAATCAATTTAATTTAATTTTTTTTTTCTTTTTTCTCCATAGAATATATAAAATTATGAAAATTTTTGGAAAATTTCTTCCATTTTTTTTTTTTTGAGGAGGTTGCGACGGAAAAAGAGGTCATCGATCTCAACATATTTTAGTTCTCCTTATTATTTCCTCTTCTCTTTCTTAATCTTTTTTTTTCATCTCTCTCTCTCTCTTTTTTCGTCCAGTTGTAAATTTTGCATCGTGCACATTTCGAATGCAATTTCCTCTTTGAATTTAATATTTATTATTATTATTATTATTATTGAATGGTAGGAAACGATAAACGTGGGCGACAGATAAAAAAAAAAAAACACGAAGAAGGTAATGAATAAATAATGGCGTCGTCGTCGTTGTTGTTGTGGTTGTTGTTTGTTGTGCGATACCAGGTATCGGGTATTTGAAGGATTAAGAAAATTATATTTCGAACGAGTTTTTTTTCTCTTTCTCTCTTTCTGTTCGATCCCATTACAGACTAATAAGGAATAAATTTCAATAATAATAATAATAATAATAATAATAATAATAATAATAATAATAATAATATCTTTTTTTCTTCTGCTTATTTTGCATTTAAAAGAGGAATCTATTATTATTAGAAATTTTCATCCCTTTTGTATCCTTCCCCCAAAATACTCCCCCAACTCGTTTTCTTTTCAATTAAACGAAAAATTATCATTATCATTATTATTATTATTATTATCATTTTTTTTGTCCGATAAACGAAAACAAACAATACAGAAAAGACAAAAAAAAAGAAAAAAAAGTTATAATAATTATTTATTTATTTATTATTAGTATTATTATTGTTTTTTTAAATTTGTAATTTGCGACTGACTAATTTCTGTTTGTTTTCCGTTTGTCGGTTTGTTGTTGTTTGTTTGTTTAATTTTTTTTTTTTTTTTAATTTTTCGGTTAAACGCGTGCGTGGAATTAACGTTTTTTTTTTTTTTGTTTTTTTCGTTATTAATACGTTACATAACTCTTAAAAATCTTTAATTGTTATTGTTTTATAAAACAAAATGTGTTGTCTGTTATGTTTTTAAAATTATGTTATGTTTATAATAAAAAAAAACAAAACAAAAACGTTTATACAGGCCAGACAAAATTTGTTCCACTTTTCCGTTTAATGCTGTTGTTGTTGTCGTTAATTTATTATTATTATTATTATTATTAATAGGAAACGTTTTTTAACATCCGTTTGTTTGAGATACGGCTCAAATATTTTTTGTTTTTAACATAAAGTTGTTTGATTACTTGTTTGTTTGTTATTGTTGTTGTTTGTTTGATTATTGCGTAGCGTAACGCATTGTATGTGATATCAACTATTAAAAATTTTTTTTTTCTATAACACAATTTTAACCTGCTTTTTTTTCTGTTTCGTTTAATCAAATCTTTTTTTTTTTTTTTTTTTTTTGATAACGTCTTTGTTTGTTGCGTTTGTGCGTGTGCGTGCGTGCGTGCGTGTGTTTTCCAAATTAGTCATGTAACATTATCTAAAACCTTCCTTTATAATTTTTACATTCTCGACCTTTTTTTTTTTTTTCGTTCTCAATGCCTCGCCGTCACGGTTGTTAATTTTCCGAGTACAAAAAGAATACCAGAAGTGTTAAAATCGATTATTAAATTTTTTTAAAAAAATTAAACGTGTCATCAGACAAAAAAACTTTCCACGTTTTATCGTTTTAAATTCCCTGCCAAGAATTTATTTATTTATTTTAATAATCGGATTCACACGTTTGATGATGAGTTCATCATGAAATCTGACAATTCAATCAACAGATTGTAATTAAAAAAAATAAATAAATTTTCTATTAATCGAACCTTTTCTCCGTTGATATTTTACCATACTTTACAACTGACCTCTTGACCTTTTTAATACACACACTCGCATATATTTAATTTAATAAATAAAAGTAATAAAAAAAATAAAAAAAAAATGGAAAAAATGCGATGAGTGAGAGTGATGGTTGTCAACATCATCATCGTAGTGAAAGCGATTTTTTTTCTTTTCCCCTCTTTGTTCGTTTCGTTAAAAAAGGCCTTTTCCTCTATGGTGATTTCATAGAGTAATAATATTAATAATAATAATAATTTATTCGAAAAAAAAAATACGAAGAACGAACGAGAATGAGTTTTTTTTTTTTATATCGTTTCCAAAAAAAGAAAAACAAAAAAAAAGTTAATTATTTTATTAAATTAATAATAATAATAATAATAATAATAATAATAATAATAATAATAATGATGATGATGATGGTAATAATAATTTTTTCGTGACATGTTTATTTATTTGTTAAAAAACGCGGCGTTAATTAAAATCGTCCTACTTTTTTTTTTTTTTTTTTTTCCTTTTATTTTTACCCACACGCATTTTACGCACGATAAAAATGGTTGTTAAATCTATAAATGGTGGTGGCAACGCAACGTACCTGTGACGGGTACGTTAAAAAAAAAAAAAAAAAAAAAATTATTTTCACGTTGTCGTACTCATTCGTAACCTTATAATGATAACCTTTAAGCCTGTTATCACTCATTATTATTATTATTATTATTATTATTATTATTATTATTGCGAATATTAAAAATAGAAAAATAATCGATAAATCAATAGATTTTATCGGCGGCGCGATATATATATATATATTTAAAGGGAGAAAAAAAGGAAAATTGAGTAAACGACGACACCCGGATATTATTATTATTATTATTATCATTATTATTTATACATATATATAAATTTACCGAAGGTTGTACGGGTGAACGTAATGAGATTCTACGAAGTTGCTAGAATGACTAAAACCTACTCCCCAGAGGTAAAAAGTTAGGTATAATGCGAGAATGAATGAGTGTGTGAGTGCGTGAGTGCGTGTCTATCGCGCATCTTTAAACTGTAATAGATGATGGTGGTGGTGATGTTGGTGTTGATGGCGGTGGTGGTGGGGATGGCGGTGTCGGAGGTTTTAATCGAATTTATTTCGTTTGCTGTTTAAATTTTCCGCGTGCGCGTGTGTGTGTGCGTGCGTGTGTGCGTATGGCAAAACAAAAACTGGTTTTCGTTATTTTATTTTATTTTTATTAATTTATATATATCTGGTTGAAAACGAAAACGTCAGAGCGTGGGATTATTATTATTATTATTATTATTACAATCAGGTTGAGATTTAACCGCGATTTGTATTTCGATAATTTTTTTTTTTTGTTAAAAGTAATTAATTATTACGTACCTGAAAAAGGAAACGTAAAAGATTAAAAAAAAGAATGAATGACACAAACGATGGTTTTATTGTCATCTTCGAAAAACGCACACGCACACGCACACACTCACACTCACACACGCAAACACACACCTGGTGAAAAATAAAATTTATTTAATCTCGGGTTTATGAGTGATTGTTATTAATGACGTCATCAAAATGAAAAGTTTTTGTTTTTCTGCGAGGAGTCGATCCGTTTTATTCTCATTAAAAAGGGGGAAAGGAAAACTTTTTTTCGTTCAGATTTTTTTTTGTTTTCGTGTGTGACGGGAGGCGGGAGGGGGGAAGTAATAAATTTGTCGGTTTTGCGGGGAACTTTAAATGGAAATACTAATCGATTGACCGACGATGCCCCCGCCGTCACTCCAGCCACGATTTTTTTTTTTGATTCCAGTGGTCCAGATTGGAAACTGAGATTTTATCAGAATTACTGTCGCGTCAAAAAAAATAAAATTTTGAATTTTGCGACAGGAAAGTGAAACGAAGTAAGAAAAATTTATTTATTTATTTATTTTTTTTTTTTTGAAAAAAAAGTAAAGCAAACAAAAAATTTTTTTTGTGCGTTTGTTTGTTGATTTGTTTGTCTTTATTGTTTGTTTTGTTTTTTACGATAAAAAAAAAACGCAAAACGAAATCGTTTAAGCTGGCAGGAAGTACGAAAAAAAAAAAAATTATTTTTTCGTCGTTAATTAAAGTTCGTCGAAAAATGTATTTAAGTTCAGGAAACTAAAAAAAGCTTCGTTACCATCATTATCATTATCATCATCATCATTATTATTATTTCCACTATTAAACACGACAAGGCTCTTATTTGTCGGGGTTTTTAAATATTTATCCCAGGTTTCTACCCGATTCCTTAGGGACAAATACTCGAATTTCGGTGGTGCTATTTATAATATTTTCCGAAGAATGTGGGCCGTCCCACATAGTGCGATTTCCTGGATGGTTTCTTCTTTTACGTTCTTCATAATCTTCTTTAAATTTCCTTTTATTGAATGTGGCATGGCTCCCAATGCTCCCACGATGACCGGAATCGTTTCTGTTTTTGTTCCCCACATCCTGGTTATTTCAATTTCCAAATTTCTGTATTTCAGCCTTTTGTCTGCTTCTTTGGCTGTGGTGTTTTTTTCTGCCGGCACGGATACCTCAATTAACTTACACCATTTTTCCCCATTATGCCTGAGTATGATATCCGGTTTGTTAGCTGGCACAGTTCTATCAGTGTGGATTTGTTGATCATATAGAACTGTGCATGGACCTACTGTCGTAACCGGGCTTGGAATGTGGTTGTACCACTCCTTGGGTAATCCATCCATTCCATATTCTCGGCATATACTCCAATGGAGATATTGACATATTTTATTGTGCCTTTCTAAATATTCATGTTTTGCCAGTATCGGACAACCGGAAATTAAATGATCGATGGTTTCCGATTGAGATTGGCAAATTCGGCACTTGTCATCTTGGCGGACTTTGAGAATTACTTTCTCATAGTTATGGGTCCGCAATGCCTGATCTTGAGCCGCTGTAATAAACGCTTCTGTTTCAATTTTAAGTTTTCCACGCCGTAGCCAATTGTGCGTGCTCTTCTTATTAATATCTTCGGCATTTATTCTTTTTAGGTATTGCCCATGTAATTTTTTCTGTTCCCATTTGCTTATTAATTTCTTCTGAGATTGGGCTTTGCTATTATAAGTTGCAAGTTGCCCTTCTTCCATTATCTCATTTTCTTTATTTTCTTGGACGATTTGTTTTGCCCTTTTCAGAACTCCTTTTTTTGTAGTTTTTTCTTCTGCATGTATAACTTGGGCTAAAATAGGGTCCTCTCATTATTATTATCATTATTATCATTATTATCATTTTACGTCGCGTGTAAAAGCTTTAAAAAACGAGCAGAGTTTGTTTGTTTTTTTTTTTTTTTGCGTTGCGTTGCTCTCATTTTTTCTTTAAAAAAAAAAATTCCCATTATATAATTTTTAATTATTAAAAAAGAAAACAAACAAACAAACAACCGACCAACCAACGAACAACAACCATGAACGACGGCAACAAACAAAACGTTTAATAAAGACTAATAAATTTTTTTTATTTTTAAACAAACAAAATATCAGAAAAAAATAGAGAGAATGAATGACGTCATAACGAAAAACGCTCTTTATAAAAAATTACGCCGCGTTGTCGCGTAATAATTTATTATTATTACTATTACTATTATTATTATTATTAACGAACTTGTTTGATTTTTTTTGTAAAAGGTAAAAAAAAAAAAAAAAACTCGAACAACGATTGCAATTAAATAATGGAAACGTTTGTGTTCAATTTATCGATAATAATAATAGTAATAATAATAATAATAATCATGAAAATTATTATTATTATTATTATTATTATTATTCAACCTTATTAGATTAGAACACAACGACAATGATTGTTGTTCGGTCAATCGTTTGTTTATCAAATCGTTTGTTACCTATTTCGTTTCCTTTTTTTTACCGTTTTAAACAACAATAATAATAATAATGTTGATATCGCCATTATTATTATTATTAT
>NW_002987884.1:902263-935247 GCF_000006295.1 Pediculus humanus corporis | reverse complement strand
CAACAAAAAACGAAACAAAATCACATCGAATTCAAATTTATTTTTTTCTTTAGAAGGTAAAACAACAGCATTCTCTCTCTCTCTCTCTCTCTCTCTCTCTCTCGCTCGTTTGTATTTTATCAATGATTTACTGTCGCGTCAAAAAAAATAAAATTTTTGAATTTTTGCGACAGGAAAGTGAAACAAAGTAAGAAAAATTTATTTATTTATTTTTTTTTTTTGAAAAAAAAGTAAGGCAAACAAAAAAATTTTTTTTGTGCGTTTGTTTGTTGATTTGTTTGTCTTTATTGTTTGTTTTGTTTTTTACGATAAAAAAAAAAAAACGCGAACGAAATCGTTTAAGCTGGCAGGAAGTGCGAAAAAAAAAAAATTATTTTTTCGTCGTTAATTAAAGTTCGTAGAAAAATGTATTTAAGTTCAGGAAACTAAAAAAAAAAAGCTTCGTTATCATCATTATTATCATCATCATCATCATCATCATCATCATTATTATTATCATTATTATTATTTTACGTCGCGTGTAAAAGCTTTAAAAAACGAGCAGAGTTTGTTTGTTTTTTTTTTTGCGTTGCGTTGCTCTCATTTTTTCTTTAAAAAAAAAATTCCCATTATATAATTTTTAATTATTAAAAAAGAAAACAAACAAACAAACAACCGACCAACCAACGAACAACAACCATGAACGACGGCAACAAACAAAACGTTTAGTAAAGACTAATAAATTTTTTTTATTTTAAAACAAACAAAATATCAGAAAAAAATAGAGAGAATGAATGACGTCATAACGAAAAACGCTTTTTATAAAAAATTACGCCGCGTTGTCGCGTAATAATTTATTATTATTACTATTACTATTATTATTATTATTAACGAACTTGTTTGATTTTTTTTGTAAGAGGTAAAAAAAAAAAAACTCGAACAACGATTGCAATTAAATAATGGAAACGTTTGTGTTCAATTTATCGATAATAATAATAGTAATAATAATAATAATAATCATGAAAATTATTATTATTATTATTATTATTATTATTCAACCTTATTAGATTAGAACACAACGACAATGATTGTTGTTCGGTCAATCGTTTGTTTATCAAATCGTTTGTTACCTATTTCGTTTCCTTTTTACCGTTTTAAACAACAATAATAATAATGTTGATATCGCCATCATTATTATTACTATTATTATTATTACTATTATTATTATTATTTTCAATGGAATCACTTCGACTTGCTAAAACATAAAACATGTTTTTTTTATATAGAGCATTAAAGTTCTTCGTCATTCGCTTGAAAAAAAATTGTTTTTTTTTTTTTTTTTTAACTTTGATCTCGAAAAGTCGTAAGAAATATGTGCGAGTCACACGTTTAGGTCACGTGATTATTTTTTTGTTAAAAAAGTATGACGTCACCGTCACAAAGGTAAATAAGAAAAGAAGAGTGAAAAAAAAAAAAACAAAAAAAAAATTTCTCAGGTATGATTAATTTCCTGTTTAGCGTTTCTTATTTTTTTTTTTAAACGGAAAATTTTGATTTCGGTGGGAGAAAAAGAAAATAGTAATGATAATAATAATAGGTTCTTGCGGGGGGAAAGGGGGGAAACTTTGCAATGATGAAAATCCAAAAAAAAAGAAAAATTGCAGGAAAAAGTTTTAGAAAAAAAATTTTTTGTTTTTATATTTTTTCCTTCGAGTTTTTTCAACCCCACTTGAAGTGATATTGATAATAATAATAATAATAATGATGATGATGTGGTAAAAATGGAAAGCCATAATTTATGTCGTGTTTTTTATCTTTTCTCCAGAGCGAAAGTTTTTTTTTTTTTTTTTTTTGTTTTTTATGGAAAAAAAAAAAGTTAGTTTGCTAAAAAAGGAAAAGGAATAAAAAAAAAAAAAAGGGGGATCCCTTTAAATTTTTTTTAGGCTTTTAAATCGGGGGAGACTATTTGACTCCCCAATTCAATTTTAATTGAATAATTTTTATAGAGTTATAATTAATCGTATGACGTCATCGATTCCCTACATGCACAAAATTTACGTTTTTTATTTGTCACCCACATCGTTTGTTTTTTTTTTTTTTTTTTTTGTTCTATTCATTCAAGGATTTTATTATTTCGACGACGACGATGACAAAATTTTCGTAACGAAACCGGAACAAACAAACAAACAAACGAACAAACAAACGAACAAACAAACGATGAAAAACATGCGGGAAAGATATAGAAACGATCGAGATAGATAGATAGATAGAAACGCGCAACGCTATAATTAATTTGATTGTTTTTATAAACAACCGGTGATTCTCCTCCCCCCCCCCCCGTTTATTATTATTATTACAAATTACCGTTCGATTTAATATCGGTAGCAAAAATACGACAATAATAATAATGATAATAATAATGATAATAATAATGTTTTGTTTTTAATTACGCGACACCCGAATGTTATGTTACACATAAATTATTTTTTATTACGTGTAACGATTAATTTTTTCTTTTTATTTTATTTATTTTTATTTTTTTTTTTTTATAAACGTTCGAGTAAAATACCCCCCCTTCGCCCCTCCTCCCTCCCCTCCCCTCCCTCGGACGCCGCTCGGTTGTTTTTTTTTATACAAACGGATGTTGTAATAAAAAAAACACGCACACGTGATTACAATTAGATAGATTAACTATATTAATTAATGTAACGTAACGCGAAAAACGTTTGTATGGAGAAACAAAAAAAAAGTCCTAAATCGAGTTCTAATTGGAAATAATTTTTTTTTTTTTTTTGTTTGTTCGGTTGGTAGCTTTTAGCATTTTTGATTAACGTGTCAGTAGTAAAAATAAATTTCCTATTTTTTTTTTTGGTAAATTTCGTACTTTTTTTTTTTTTTTTAAATAGGTTAACGTTGCGTTTGCGTTTTGTTATATAAGGCATGAATCACTTCGTGTTTTAAGCGTAGGAAGTATTATTATCATTATTATTATTATTATTATTTTGTTCGGTTCGGTCAATATCAGGGTCGTGATCAGACAATTCAACGCCTTTGGCTAATTGTCTGTAAGTTTTCATCTCCGGTCTATGGCAAAATCGTAAAACCGTAAAACGTCGTTTCCTATTTAACAAAAAGAAAAAAAAAAAACCGTGACGTTTGTCGTCATCGTCGTGGCAGAAGATTTGCGTACACTACGTGCGTAATTTTTAAACGCAAATTTCCCCCCCCCTCCGCCCCTTTAATCGTGTTCGAATCGTTTCATTGTTTTCTACCAAAATAAAAGAAATGAGTGGCAGTGTTACTAATAACAGTTTTGCTACCTGTAATAATTTAATGACGTAATTACTGTTTGTTTCGTTTGTTTGTTTGTTGGATTCGAACTTGTGATATTTTATATAAAACAATCGATTGATTTTTGTTACTTTTAATTACGTAATTTTTTTTTTTTATCGAAACTCCGATTGTTAAAGAAAAGGAAAAAAAAGGAACTTTTCGCGGCCATTTTGTTTTTTTTTTTTTTTTTAATAATAAATTGACACGTGTGGTCCCTACGTTGTAGAATTTCTTATAAATATTTAAACTCGATTTTCGGGGAGGAAAAAAAAGAAAAATTTTCCCAAAGGGGGTGATAAATTTTACGGGAACGAGGAAGGGGTGTTGACGTGTTGGGTAGAACCGTTAGGAGGAAATAAATGGGGGGGAGGGGGGAAAACGAACAGCAACGGAAATACGAGACCGTGAAAATGGAAACACTAGAAAATTCCTTATAAAACCCTTCGAAAACGAACGTTCGTAAGCTTAACATTAAATGAAAAAACGCCGGAAGGATATTATGGGGATTAGGGTGGGGTGGGGATGGGGGGATGAAAATCACGTAATACTTATTAAAAATCATCCCTTAAACTGTTTTTTTTTCTTCTTTTTTTTTTTTTATTCTTCCAATCAAATCAAGTTTACGTGAAACGAGGAAAAAAAAAAAATTTTAAATAAACCTTGGATGGAGAGAAAAAAAAAAACGAGTTCAACGAACATTAATAAAATAAAAATAAGAATTTTTTATTTTTTATTTTTTTTATTTTTATTATTAAATAATGTTGTTCGCCTTGTTTTCCGTTTTTCTCTACTATTATTATTATTATTATCATCATCATTATTATTATCAATCGCATGAGTTTATATGTATATTATCGAGTCGCATGTGTTTGTTTGTTTGTTTGTCAGTACAAACGGGTAAAATATATATATATGTATGAATTAAATATATGCTCGTGTAAATAAATGAGTAAATAAATAAACGAATAAGTGGTGCCAACGTAAAAAAAAAAAAAAAAAATCGTCGTTAACTCTGGTTAAATTTTTTTTTTTTTTTTTTTTGATTTGCCATTTTATTATTATTATTATCATTATTATTATTTACTCATCAATGACGTTTTTTATTTATGTAAATTGAATTTTCCAAGACCTCCTACGTTCGGAATTTTTTTTTTTTACACTGCCTTCTTGAACCGATTCGAACGCCATTTTTTTTTTTTATTAACAGCCTAACGAACGAACGATAAATTTTTCTAAAACCACGATCGCCATTCGTTTGCCATTTTTTTTTTTATTAACGGGTAAAAATTTTTTTTTTTTAATTTTTCACGGGGGTACTCAGTTTTTAAAAACGATTTTTTTTTAGCATTACTACTCACGACGAGTAGTTAGTACCCGTTTTTATTTAAAAAAAAAAAAAACATTTTTGGGTTGCGATCATGCGTAATAATTATTATTCTGCGAACACGTTACTCGAAAAAAAAAACCAATCAAATCGATTTATTTATATTCGATCGTTTTCACAACTGTATTTTTTTTTTAAAATAAATATCGATTCCATTCAAACAAATTTTTTTTTTTTATATTTTTACGGTTGTGTTTAAATAATAATAATAATAATAATAATAATAATTAACCGGTTATTTTACATAAAATTGAACAAGTAAAAAAAAAAGAAAAAAAAAAGGTAAACTGGTCGTCGTCGACGGTTAAAACGTGAGTGCGTGTAAACCGTCGACTGACGATTGACTGGATTCGAGATCGTGGCACTTGATTCTCCCGTTATATGAGAATTGTAAAGTTTCATACGTGTTTTTATAAATAATTTTTTATTTTATTTAATTTTATTTTCGAATCACAAAATCCTACAACCACAACAAACAACAACAACAACAACAACAACCCCTTAATAACGAATATATTCATTTAATAAAAAAATTTCATCATTACAACTCACACGCACGCACATTAGTACAATCGTCATTTTGTTTTAACTCGTAAAAAAAAAATATTTTTTAATATATTTGATATTCGATATCGATTCGAGTTTTCCCATTCGATATATATATAATATATACAGTTATCGATAAAGTCTTTTAATGGTTTTTAAAAAAAAATTTATTATCACTCGTTTTTTTTTATCAGTCAATTATATTCCAAAAAAAAAAAAAAAACTTGTAGTTTTTTTTGTAGTCAACCTTGGTTGTTGTTTAGAAAAAAAAACGTTATTGATAGAATTTTTAATTATTATTATTATTATTATTATTATTATTATTATTATTATTATTATTATTATTATTATTACTTTATTTTTTATTTATATATTGACCTAAATGATAAATTTTTTATTAACTCGTCAGTAAACCTGAGTAAAAATCTTTTCCCTCTCTCTCTCTCTCACTTTCGGAAACTTGATATTTATAATTGGGGGAAAAACGATCGTGTAATTAGAATTTCAATAATAGAAAAACGTTACGTAATCCTACGTGAAAATTCGCCATATTGAAAATTCGCTAAAGACACGAAAGTCGGAATTGTTGTGTAAAAATTATAACGGTCGAATTATTTATTTATTTATTTTACGGAATCGTCGAATGAATAAAATTAATCCGAGTTATTAATTTTTCCGTCCTCCCCCCACCCCCCACCCCCTCCCACTCCCGTCGAGGAGGTCTAATTAACAAATCGGTTAAAATGTTGAATTTAATTAATAAAAAAAAAAACAAGTTACCATTTTACAAAAAAAAAAAAAAAAAATTGTATACGCGTTGTTGGGTAATTTTGTAGTGTTGTAATGCGCGGCCGGTAGAATTCGTAAAAAAAAAAAATTTCGTTATAAAATTAATTAATTAATTAACGACGATCGTATTTGTTTTGTTTAAATAAAATGTCGTGTCGTTAGAAAAAAAATAAAAATGGCGGCGCGCGTTTATCAAGTATCAGTCGTCATATGCTATGCGCGTGTAAATGCATTTAAATTTTACCACATCCGGTTTTTTTTTCTAATGTATAAACTCTCCGTTTATTCTCCTAACCGAAACAACAAACAACTTCCGCCGATTTTTATTATTTACTCTATGGAATCATCATCATCATCATCATTCCCCTCACGCTTCGCAACAACAACAACAACAAACAACACTCACGAAAAATCTTCTTTTTTTTTTTTTTTAAATATTAAAAATCCATGACGTCATTATTTTGTGTCACTTGTAACCGTCGCCCATCGATATATATCGTATATCGAGATATCGAAAATACTCGTTCGATTTTTTTCCCTTTAAAAAAAAAAAAATCTCTTCTCCTTACCTTATATGAATAGACGAGTTGACCACCGTCGCGCACGCGCACTCTACCTATAATTACAAAATTATTTAAAGATTTTTTTTTTTTTTTTTTTATCTTTCAAGCGTGTAACGGTAACACAATTTTCATACCTGAAATAATTTTTTTTTTTTTTTTTTTTTTTTTACAGAAGTCATCAATAATTTCAAAGTTGGTACCTATGATAAATAATAATAATAATAATAATACTGATGATATGGATATCGATACGGAGAGGAGGGAAAATATTTGAAATATTTTTTTTTTTGTGTCGTTTGTAATATTTTTCTTATCAGGTACGTTCATTCTTTTTTTTTTTTTTATCATCATCACCATTCTCATTTGAAATGCTCGATAACGTGACGAATGGTATTATTATTATCATCATCATTATTAGGTTTTTCGGTCAAATGTACCTTAAAAATTTGGAATATTTTTCGCGTCGAACGACGATGACGTAGTTTACGTAGTTGAATTTTTTTTTTTTCTTTTTACTCTTTTGTAGTAAATTGTAATTGCGAAAATAATAATAATAATAATAATAATAATAATAATAATAATAATAATAATAATAATAATAATAATACGTAAAAACGTGCGAATAGTTGTAAAGACAAAAGTCTTCTGCTTCTTTTCTTTTTTTTCATGTGAAAAGTTTATTTACTCGCGTGATTATGCGTAAAAAATTTTTCTCACCGTTAAAGTTTTTCGGGGGTGGGGAAGGGGTAGGATCCCGCGGTCGTATTATCATTATCATCATCATCAATGCGAGATTTTATTTGTATTTTATAGTAATAAATAAATGTTTTTGACTTGTTACGCTACTGATTAAAAAAAAAACGGATCAATTATTGAATTTGCATAGGCATGCACCCGAAGGCGGAATAAAAAAAAAAAACACAAAACGGTTTTTTTTTTTTTTTTAATTTAATGCATTTAACGGGGAGACTCGTTTAACATGAGGGGGGGGGAACGGGGGAGGGATTTTGGATGATATTTTGATGATCCCACGTCATACCTGATATACCTGAAATTTTAATCTTGTTCTCACGAAATGTTACGAATTCTTTCTCTCTCTTCGTTTAACGTCATCATCATTAATGCCCCGTAATTTTTATTTTCCGCCCCCCCGGCTTCGTCCCCTACTCTTCCTCCCTCTCCCCCTCTCACCGCCTTCACGAAAATTTCTTAATTTTTTATCGATTCGATACTCATAAGATTATTTAATTAATTGATAATATCATTACGTAATTAATTACATTAATTTAATATTTAAAAAATAATAATAATAATAATAAAACGACGCCATTTTGTTTCGTTTGTTTGTTTGTATGTTTTCATCGTCCGGATTAAAAATTTTTTTTTTGTTTTTAACCGACTTGAGTTCATTGAAATTTTTAAAATAAATAAATAAGTAAAGAAGTTTCGAGAAAAGAATCGCACTATTGAAATCAAGTGAGACGTGAGAGAGGAAAGACAAAGAGAGCGATATTCAACAAAAAAAAGCGTGGAAGAGAGAGAGAGAGAGAGAGAGAGAGAGAGAAAATCTGGCTCTGTTGCAAAATTTTAGCCTAAATTTATATTCGAATGTGTATTCAAGTGAAAAAAAAAATTGCTCGAGATTTTAAAAAATGGCAGACGACGAAAACGACAATCACTATTACTACTACTACTGACTGACAGCTGTATGTAAGAAATATTTTTTTTTTTTTTCAAAGTTGTCTCCCTGTCGGAGGGAGGTATAAAACAACTCGGGGGGGAACAAAAGTCGTAAAAAGTGTATACCGGCACAGTTTCCACTTAAATTTCTTTCTCTCTCTCTTTCTTTTTCTCTCTCTCTCTCTCTTCTCTCTTTCTCTCATTCTCTCTCTTTCTCTCTCTCTCTCTTTCCCTTATTCTCTCTCTTTCTTTGTCTTTCTCATTCTCTTCTTATCCGCGGTTAAACGATATATAAAACTTTTACGTTTATTTTTTTTTAACCGTAAAAAATTTTCTCATTTTTTTAATGATGATGATTGTGATTGATGATGATGATAATAATAATAATAATAATAATTGGATAAAATAATTGAAATACGTCATCGTTCGTGTCGAAATGATAAAATGATGACGCTGATAAAAAAAAAAACATTTACGGGCATATAACTGTACGCAGAAGGACGGGGGGGGAGGAGCGGGAATGTGTAAATAATTTTTTGTACGGTTACAACAGTAAAAAAAAAGATAATAATGATAATAATAATTATTCACGGTTATTTTATTACCATTTTAATAGATTTTAAATTTAAAAAATTACCGGTAAAACCGCGCGAGTGATTAATAATGATAATAATAATATTTAATTCCTTTATACGATTCGTTGAATTATTAATCCGAACGCGGTTTAAACAAAGGTGCGGTGACGTGAAAATTGTCAGGATGGAAATTCAGGTGTAAGGATGAGTAGGGAAAGGGGAAGGAGGGGGATGAAAAAAGACAACAAACGTAAGAATAATAGTTTGGGGGCAAACAACGAACAAACGGTTAAAAAAATTAAATAATTTGTTTACTACGTTTACATTTCGAAAACAAATTTTTTTTTTTTTTTTGCACCGTTGGCAGCAATTATGCGTTATATTTGACAGATTTCAGACGAAAATGAGATTGAGATAGAGTGAGAGAGAGAGAGAGAGATTTTCGTTCACGAAATGCGTTAAATTGTTGCGTAAGATGTTTTTATTTTATTTTCTATACAGTAGGCGTTACGGTGGTATATGTATAAACACTTATAAATAATAATAATAATAATAATAATTCAGAAAAGTTAATTTTCCGCGACGTGATTCCTACGTATCATACCTTTTTTTTAATTATTATTATTATTAGTAACTGCGTTAACAACATTTAATCGCGATAAGTCTAATTTTTTCCGAAGTCGAGGTTTTCCAACATTCATTTCAGGTTTCCTTTTAGAGAATGGCGATACCGTTTGTAAGAAATGTAGAACGTTCCATGGTGTGAACTCCCCCACGTCCCCGGATATCCTGTTTCTTTCCCTAAATTCCCGTATTTTACCTCTTTAACTTTTTTGCCTGACTCGTGTTCCCCTCCACCCCCTCATCCGTCGGCACGAATATTTTAATTATTTTTTCGGAATTATGTCAGAGGAACGATATCCGGTTTGTCGAGTTTTAACGGTCAGATGTTGTCGAGGTAACGGAAGAATCGCGTTGATATTATCATTATTCTCACGCTGTTGTAACGATATGAAATCGCACAAACGGAATAAAATACGGTATTGGCTACGGCAATCGAAAATGATATTTAAATATTAGCTCTGTTATTATTATTATTATTATTATTACTGTTGTTGTTGCTGTTGTTGTTGTTATTATTATTATTATTATTATTTTAAGGAATCGCAATCGGCGATGATGCGACGGGATTTAAATATTTCGTATGCCGAACGTAAATAAATTTTTAAAAAAAAATTGTTGGAAACGTTTAAAAAAAATTTTAAATGTAGTGGGTGGAGAGCAGAAGGGGGCGGGAGATGGAGGGGAGGAAGGGGGAGGGGAGGGAAAGTAGTTTCGCGTTTTTTTTTTTTTTCCCCAAAAATCGTGCGAGTTAAATATTTAATTAATTGCATATATTAGTGTTAGATTCGGAATATCTTTCCTACCTGTTGTTTTTTTACGCTCTGATTTTTTTTTTTTACCGTGGCAAAAGTAATAATAATAACCGCGGGTAATAACTCGTATCGTCACACACAAATAATAATAATAATAATAATAATAATACTAAAATATTTTCTTATGGTAAATTTACGTTTTTTTTTTTTTAAAATGTCATTTTAAAATGGCGAATCTTTCTCTCACACACACACTCTCTCTCTCTCTCTCTCTCTCTCTTTCACTCTTTCTGTAATTTTTGCTTCTTTAAAAATGTCGCGAGATTCCCGTTAAGGCGAGAAAGTAAAAAGAAAAAAAAAGAAAATTACGACCGTTAACGTCTTATTTCAATTTTTATTTATTATCATTATTATCATTATTATTATTATTATTATTATTTATTGTTTTGATTTAGTAGCAGAAGGTTTTTTTTTTTTTTTAGTAGAAGGAAAGGGAAAAAGAAAAAATTTCTAAAAGTTTTAAAAAGTTTTAAAAACGTTCGTTAAAATTTCAAAAAGAAAAAAAAAAAAAGGTTCACCGGAAATGGGATGGTTGGGGTGAGTGGGGGGTGGTGGTGGGGATGGGGGAGGAAACAGTAATGATAACGATAAGGATTTTTTATACAACACACACACACACACGGAATAATGGGCTTAATGATAATAAAAGAAATGTCACTCGACATGTTGTTGTTGTTGTTTTTCTATTGTATTCAATACTCAATTTGTCGATAATGAGACGTGGCAGTAGAATTTACTTTTTCTTTTCGATTGTGTGTTTGTATATGTATATAATTTTCGTGTTCGACAACCATATGTACAAAAAAAAAAAAATTTGGCAGGTGAAAAGAATTTATTTACTTTCTCACGATGTTATTATAAAAATAAAAAAAAATGTGCCACGATCGTTTCGGTTTTATGAACACCCTTTTTTTGAATTTTTTCCCGCGTTTTTTTTTATTATCAAAATTCGATTTGGTTCGAGTGTGTTCATTCATCGATAAATCGATCGATTAATCGATCCGTCGGTATTTAAAATAAAAAAAAAGAAAACAAATGAAAATTTTTTTTTCTACTTCTTTTTCCGGTATTTAAATAATAATAATAATGATAATAGGTAATAACTCATTGTTGTTGTTTGTTGTTTGTTTGTTTTCTTCCATTTAATTTAAACTGGAATTTTTCATTTTTTTTTCTCCCACATGAAGAAAAAAAAAGTAATCTGGAGGTCACTGACATCGGATTTAAAAAAAAAAAAAATTATTTTCTACTCGTTATGAAAACGACAGGAGTAAAGTAATAAAAGAGGCTTTACCGGGGGGAAGAGGAGGAGGAGGGGAGGGGAGGGAGTTTCCCGTAGGAGAAGGAGGGAATTTGGAACTTGTTGTTCGAGAACCCTGTGAGTTTTCGTATTAATTTACCCGATAAATGAAGGGGGCCCACAGCCGCCGCCATAAAAAAAAAAACTTCCCCCGAATAAATACGAATTGGGAGAGGGGAGGGAATTATGTCAAACGTGGAAGTGATAAAGCGATTACATAATAATAATGATGATGATGATTCATATCATTCCACCTGTTCTCATATTTAATTCAAATTGTTTTGTTTGTTTTTGTTTGTTGTTGTTGTCGTCGTTGTCGTCGTGGTTGTTCATTTTAGCAAAAGAGCGACTAACACGATAAACGAGTAAAAAATTATTCGATTGTTTGCTTCCGATCGTTTGAATCATTTTACCGAATTTATTATTTTATTCTAATCGCACGTTTTCCCTTTCTCTTTCTCTCTCTCTCTCTCTTTTTGTCTTTTTCTTCCACGCGACGTCCCTCCTAAACTTTCTACACGTTTTAAATTACCTTCCTTTAGAAAGTTTTTTTTTTTTTCTGCAAAACAAAAAATTTTATTGTTCCTGTTAAACATCAATAACTAATTAGTGATGAAAGTATATTAAAAAAAAGGAAGAAAAGAGACTTGAAAGAAAATAATAATAATAATAATGATAATGATAATGATACCATTGTAAAAAGTTATGTAAATCGACACTAATTAGGATAGGACATTTTTTAACTTTTTTTCAAGTCCATGCTTAAAACATTTTTTTTTTTTTGTCAAACATGGATTTTACATTTAAAAAATAAATAAATAAATAAATAAAGTCTCTGATTGTGATTCTATGTAATATGACGTCACGTTAAAATAATAATAATAATAATAATAATAGAATTATCGGATGTACACGACAGGAAAATAATTACCTCGTGCACGCATATGTGTACGGAAACATACCGTAATCATTTTATGAAATTGGCAAAAAAAAAAAAAACTTATGTGATTACGTGGTAATAGAAGTCGAGGTATCGATCTATCGATCGATCAATCGATCAATCGTTCGATTAACTCGAATGGAAATTTTTTATTAATTACAAAAAAAAGAGAGAGAGAGAGAGAGAAAACTCGATATTACCAATTATTATCATCGTTACGTAACATTTAAATTTTGATACTTTTCATTATCCCCGCCCGCCGCGCCGCCCCTTCTCCTCCCCTCCTCCTCCTTCCCCCTCACCACCATTTTTCCCCTTTCCCGAGGGTTTTACTTTTATTTAACGGTTTTTTTTTTTTGTTTAATTATCCATTTTTATAAATATCGAATATTTTTCCTACTCGTATTTATTTAAACAAAATATTATTATTATTTTTTCGTTACGTAATAAATAAATTATTAAAAATATTACGTCACGTGAAATATGCGTTTCCTATTTTTTTCCATTTATTTATTTAAATCTAAAACCACGGTCGTTATTATAAACGCACACGCGCACACGCACGCACGCACACGCGTACATACATATATTTAAATATATAAAAAAAAAAAACGAACGATTATTAGATGTATTCGGTGATGATAATGATAATGATAATAATAATAATATTAATAATAATAATTTATAATTACGTAATTTAATAATAAATTTCCTACTGTTTTAGATTATGAAAACATTTCAGGTTTTATTTATTTATTTAATTATTTATTTATTTATTTACTGAGGCGCGCACATGCACACACGCACGCACGCACACGTAGGAAGGTTACAATAAATTGTTTTTTTTTTTTATTTAAACGAACAAAACTAAGTAAGGAACTCGCGAGTATTTCGATAGATCGATGTTTTATGACGTCACAAAAATGAGGAAAAACAAGTAAAATAATACGGAAATAATACAGGTTAATTTAAAATGGCGGATTAATATATATTTAAATTTGTTTTGTCTTTTCCTATCATCATCATCATCATCGAATTTATTATCATCGCTGTTATCATCATTATTATTATTAATATTGTTTTTATGTTTTGTCGGATTCAACGACGTGAACGATTGGGTTGTTGTTTAAATTATTCAAATAAATGTGTTTAACTCGTCGAATTAAATTCGTATTTATGGAAATTTCTCGAACGTTTCCGGTAATTTTCAGTATTATCAGTTTTTAATCCGTACGAACAGGCTGTCATCAGTAAAAACCTCGAAATGTTATTTTATTATGTTTATTTCGAAAACAACAAGTTGTTTGTTTCCGGTGCAAATGTGGAAAATCTTGTTTTTTTAATACATAGATAAATAGGTCTTTATTCGTGTTTATCCCCTTTATCCTTTTTTCTTTTTTCTCTCTCTCGCTCTCTCTCTCTCCGGGAGAGGTTAAAAGAGACAGAGAGAGAGAGAACGAGTGTGTGTTTGTATGCAGAACGAAAAAAAATTAATTTTTTTTTTTTTTTTTTTTTTTAAGGTTGTACAGACTGACATCGAAGAATTTAATCCGTTAATTTATTCTTCTTCTTCTTCAATTCAACGATAAAACGAATCGACATTTAAAACGGTTTAAATAATAATAATAATAAAAGTTTAAAGAATTTCAAAAAAAAAAACTACAACCAACGTAACAACAACAACAACAACAACAACAACTAAACTACCAACCGTTAATTTTCCTTTTGGCATGATGGCATTTTTTTTAGGTAAGTAATTTATTATTATTATTATTATTTTTTAATTACGATTTCGACATTTTTGATTTGTTTTTTTTTTTTTTTTTTGGAAAACTCGTTTTTTTAAATTTTTTAATGACGTCATTAATTTTTTTTCAAACACGGTTTTTTATTAGATAAAAACTTAATTTTTGTTATTATTATTATTATTCTTGTTGTTGTCGTCGTTAATAAATACTCGCGGATGTTATCGATAAAGTTCGTTGACCTAATTTTCTATTCTCAAACGAATCGCAACAGCAAAATTTAAATTTTCGCGCGTTTTTTTTTCGCTTTAAACAAACTACTCGAAAAAATCATCGTCGATAATTTTTATCACGCTGTCGTAAATGTTTAATTTTAAACGTAAAAAATTATTATTATTATTATTAAAAACATTCCTGAAATTCTTTTACACACTACAGGTTGTAATCGAAAAGAGGAAATGATAAGGGGGGGGGGGGAAAAAAGGCGGGAAAATGAATTAAATATTTGTCGTTTTCCTCTCTCTCTCTCTCTCTCTTTCCCTTT
The DNA here is from genome assembly GCF_000006295.1 of Pediculus humanus corporis. Lineage (NCBI taxonomy): Eukaryota > Metazoa > Arthropoda > Insecta > Psocodea > Pediculidae > Pediculus > Pediculus humanus. Next base: position 920,433 of record NW_002987884.1, on the reverse strand, counting down.
CTCTCCTTAAAAATCGAAGAAAAAAATATTATTATTATTATTGTTTGTTGTCGTTTTTCCTGTCGATCATTTGCCAAGATGTTAATTAATTTGTTTCGATCGTTTTCTTTTCTTTTTTGTTTTTTGTTCGTTTTTTGTTCCTGTTGTGAAATGAATTGTGTGTGTGCGTGTGCGTGTGCGTGGATGCTGATTCATTCATGTTTACACAGAGACTTTCGAGAGTTTTTGTTTTTTTTTCGTACGAAAATAAAAGTGCTATTTTTACGGTTGATGTTTTCATCATCATTATCATCATCATCGTCATCGTCACCACCACCCACGTGTTTTTTTCAGTCATAATGGGTGACGTGAAATTCCCGACTCCTACCTCCTCCCCCCGGGTTAATAATAATGATTATAAATCGTTAGGAGGGGAGTAAAGCCATAAGTTTTCATTCTTCGTCTTAAATTAAATTCGCATGCGTGAGTGCGTGTATCGAACGCGTAAAAAAACAAAACGTTCGAACATTCACGTTCGTTTTAATAAAAACCCGAACGGCTGTAAACTACAGCAAACGATTTCGGTGGAAATTTACGTAAATTTGCAAAAAAAAAAAAAAAAAAATTGATTGTAAAATAAACCAACACGGGTTGAATTTTGTTTTTTTTTTTTTTTTTTTTTTTTTTTTTTACGAAGAATGAAAGGGAAAAAAAATGGCGGACTATGTAATTTTACGATTATTACATCATTCTTATTACGTAATAAAAAAAACACGAACGAGGGGAGGGGGAAACTAAAACTAAAACTAAAACTCACACACTCTATGAACTCGAGTGCGAATGATTTACATAAATATACGTACAAAAAACAACCGGAAATAGGAAAAATATTTTAATGACGTCACTTTTTATAATACAAAAATTTTAACCGTCGGGAATGCTCACAAAATTATTATTATTATTATTATTATTATTATTATTATTATTATTAATTTGACACGTTAAAAAATTTGTTATATATTTACATTAGTCGAACTTTAACCACCTCGCCGCGTCATTAAAAAAACCGTGAGATTTGTCAATCAATATGGCGTCGATTCGAACACCTGATTTTAAAAATGAATTTCCTCTTATTATTATTATTATTATTATTATTATTGATTTAAATTTGAATTTTGTTTTCCGTTCTCATGTTAAATAAATCTTAAATTTCTTCATTAGGATTGTGGGAAAATTTCTTTTTTCTTTTCTTTTCTTTTTACCTTTTAACGATTGTATTGAGTGAGTGAGTAGTCGCATTGTACACAAAACCATACATGAAAATTCAAACGAGTGAAAGGAATATAAATAAAAACAAACGCGTTTGTTGTTGTTGTTGTTGTTGTTTGTATTCGTGTGAAATGTATAGTAGGAAACGAAAAAAAAAAAAAATCAATAACGATAATTACGCTAAAAAAAAAAAAAAAAAAAAAAAAATGAACGAACGAACGTCTTGTTGTGTGAATGTACGTAAAACAATAAAAATATAATAATATGCGCGTGTGTGTGTGTGTTGATTAATGTCAGTGCCGTAATAAGAATTTTCAAATTCGAACCGATTCGAAATAGATTACGTCGAATGTATTTTTTTTGTATCTCGTACGAATGCGAATGATAATTTTTTTTTCTTTCGAATTAATTCCAAAACGAGACGACGACGACGACGGTAGAAAAGGTTAAAAGGTTAAAAGGTTTAAATTTTTTTTTGTAACGTCCGTTTCCGGAATTGAATTTTAAATAAAAAAGGTTGGATTAATTATTTAATGAAAACTTATTAAAATTTTATTATTATTATTATTATTAAAAAATTAATTAATTACTCTTTGTTTGATTGATTGATTGATTGATTGACTGACATGTTTTTTCCACGGTTTAAAAACTGTCATAATTTTTAATTTTTTCTTATTTTTCTTCTTCTTCCACGTTTTTTTTTTAAATTTCTTTATTTTCAATTTAAAAAAAAATAGAAAATTAATTTAAATTATTATTATTATTATTATTATTATTATTATTATTATTATTATTATTATTATTATTATTATTAATTAAAGATTTTCTTTTTAAATAATAATAATAATAATTGATCATCATTTTCCTTTTTTTTGTTTGAATAATATTTAAATTTTATTCGTACTTTAAAACTTTGTGTTACGGTCGACCGGAAGTAAATCCAAGTCGTCAAGTGTTTCCGGTTTTACGTTTTTTTTTTTTTTTTTTTCATTAATAAATTTATCATCATCATCGTTATTATTATTATTATTATTTTTTTTTTTTACTTATTCACCGACACGATTTTTTTTTACGTTCGATTTAATTCTTTTTTTTTTTTCTTTCGCTCCATCCCTCCCCTTCCCTCTCGCGTTTGTTTGTTGGTTTGTTTGTTTGTTCGTTCGTTTTATTGTTCGGCAATATTCTCACAGATAGATAAATTTTCATTCAATTTTTTATACTTATTATTATTATTGTTTTATCGTTTCGACATTTTTCACGATTCATTCAAATGTAAATAATTCACACGCACACGCACTCGCACACACACACACTCACAGAGACGCAGACAGACAGACAGACAGACAGACAGAACAAACGGTGAAATGAACGTTTCAGGTGAGAGAAATTTTTTCCCCCTTTCTTTTCACTTTGTTTGTTTGTTTGTTTCACGTTTGGTATTTTTTCAAAAATGATTTGTCATACCCGCGTGTGTCTGTGTGTAACAAACGGTCCTTTTATCATGAAGTGATAGTAATAATAATAATAATAATAATAATAATAATAATAATAATAATAATGGGACGCTTTGAATAAAGTGAAGTCATAATTTAAATTTCGTTTCGTGTAATTTTTCCGCGGTTTCGACAACGTATCAAAGGCTTAAACATCCCAACTTGTTGTAACTCACCTTGAGTCTCTTTTAATTTTTTTAACCGGAAATGGAATGCTAAAGAATTTGAAAATCACTAAGAATTACTTTCTCGAAACATAAAGAAAAAAAAAAAAAAAAAATTTTAATTCGATTATAAAAAGAAAAAAAAATGAAAGAGAAAGAGAAAAAAAAGAAATATGGCGCACGCGCGCGTGAGTGTTTGTTTGTTTGTTATGACATAAATTATTCAATAGTCTATAAAGTGATTTGAAATTTTAATTAAATGTTTTTTTTTTTTTTTTAAATGATAATAATAATAATGATAATAATATGATTTAACCGCGGTTATTCTCTCTCTCCCTCCCTCTCTCTCTCTCTCTCTCTTTTTCAGCTATTATAAATTTGCACAATGAAACCCGTTTAACCCTGACCCCTTCCTTTATTATTTATTGCCTTAAAACCAAATTTTTTTAAACGTGCGGTGCGTGCGTGGAAGAAGAAAAAGAAATTAATTTATGGAAATTTAAGTTGTTGTTCGGTTGTTCGACATTAAATTTATACAACGAAAAAAAAAAAAAAAAAGAAAATGGAGGAGAATAAGAAGAAGAAAAATTATAATTAATTACTCTGTGGTTTAAATATATAAATTAATTACGACCCAAATGATTTTTTTTTTTTTTGATTTGAGATCTGCGGTGTTGCTGCCACGATCATTTTAAAAATTTTCCCGTCGTGTAATTTGTAGAAATTTGCATGAGGAAATCCGATTGTGAAAATACGGGCCGAAAACGATACGTGTAAATTACGTAACGCGAATTTTCTCATCTGTTGCTGTTTGTGTTTACTTAAACGTAATGACGTCACGCGTTTTTTTCTTTTTTTTGCTTTTAGCATACATAAAAATTTTTTTAATAATTTCCTCATGTTCGGATTCTATTTATATTTGTATATAAATAATAATAATAATAATAATTTTTTTTTCTTATTTTACTTCCGGTTAAAAATAATAATAATAATTGTTAACCCTCGAATCGCGTCGACTGCAATAACGAGATTAGTTTTTTTTTTTTCTCTCACTCTCTCACTCTCTCTCTCTCTAACCGAAACCGGAAATTTCATAATCGATAGTCATATATATATATATATACATATCCGTTTTAAAATATGTATCGATTCATTCTTCAAATCGATCAGTTATCGATCGATCGATCGATTATCGAACGAATTATTATATGGATCCCTTTTTATATTTAGTTTATTTATGTATGAGTCGTTGGTTCTTCTTCTTACGCTACAATTGAAATTTTTAAATTTTAACTATTATTATCATCATCATCATCATTATTATTATTATTATTATTATTGATCCTTTGTATGCATTTATTATTCCAGTTTCTTCGAACTGGAAAAAAAAAAAAACTGAATCCAGGGATTATTTTGTAGAAACTCTTGATTTCTTCTTCTTCTTCTTCTTCTTCTTCTTATTATTATTATTATTATCAAAAACGATTTCGTCATACACACGCACACACACACACACACTCAGCAAAACAGTTATCAGTAAAAACGTGACTCCATACGTGTGCAAGGTGGGGACGTGCGTGCGTGCTTGCTTGCGAACTGCAGAAAAGAAAAGAAAAATTTCCTTTTTCAAAATAATATTAATAATAATGATATTTTTTTTTTGGTTTATTCATACCATCGGCATTTAAAAATTGACCAAAAAAAACAAAAATTACGATTGAAAATTGATGACGTCATAATTTAACAAAAAAAAAACCGGAAGGGATTTTATTAATAATAATAATAATTTAAGAATTAATTAATTAATTTAATTTTTTTTTTTTTTTTTGTTAAAGGTTTGCAAGGAATTGATTTGATTTGAAAAAAGTCGTCCGGTCATTGTCAAACATAAACGGAAATAATAATAATAATAATGTTCAGAACGAATGAAAAAGTTCAGAAACACGCGATGGGAAGATGACAGAATTTATAAGTGTTCATTTCATAAAGTCATTATCGAAAGAACCTGAAAGGCGGACGTTACAGGTAAGAAAAAAAAAAAAAAAAAAAAAAAAGCGGCGCGCGTGGAATATAATGTACCGAACGAATGCGTGCGTGCGTGAGTGCGTGAGTGCGTGAGTGTGTGATGGTGTTATTCTAAGGGGGTACGCTTGTATGTTAACGAAACTCTTGTAGAATGTTAAACGTTTTCTTTCAAGCAGGTTTTTTTTTTTTTCAAAAGGGAGAAGCTGGGGGAGGCTGGGGGGTGATAAAACGATGCGTGAATGTGCGTGTGCGTGAGTGCGAGAGTGCGTGTATTTATGTAATGAAATGAACCGTGTACAAAAACGAATGACCTTTTTTTTTTTTTTCTTTTTTACTCTTTTTTAAAAAAAAAAAAATCACATTATTGGTGATTTGCGTAAACGTTTTTTTCTTTTTTTTTTAAATAAGACGTTTAGCGGGATCATAATCGAATCCACCCGGGGGGGATTTTTTTTCTTTTCCTTTTAAAAACGATTTAAATTTTTTATTTCTTTTTTTTATTATTATTATTAGTTTGTCATTTTTATTTACTCTTTTTGCTTTTTTTTTGTTTAATGAAAATTTGAGAGTGTTTAGTGTAAATGTCTACATCCCTTCTTCCCTCCTTCCTTTTTTTTTCTCGTTCTTTCAACACCATTTAGAAATTTAAATTTTCTTATTAGTAATAATAATAATAATATTGTGAATTTTATTTTTTATTTTTTCTTTATGATGATGATGATGATAAATCCAAGGTGAACAACAACTCGTCGTCATTTTTTTTTCTTTTTCTTTTTTTATTATAATTGTAAATTTTTATTTATTTATTTATTTATTTTTTTTTTTTTTTATTTAAAGGATCTTCAGACCATCTACTACGGATTGGCAAGTTTAGAAGGTTTTGCTCAATATACGGAATCGGCCTTAGTCGAATTATGTAAAATTGTACGATATGAACATCATCAAGCCAACGACGTGCTTTTCTAGTAAGTTTTTTCTTTTTTTTTCTTTTATATATATAATGTCGATATCATATCACGGATTGTTGTTGTTATTATTATTATTATTTAATTCGAAAGAGAGAGAAAAAAAAAATTATACACGTGTGGTTGTTTTTTTGACATCAACGGAAAAATTTTAATGCAAACAATAACAAAAGCCTTAAAATGTTTGGTTATGCAAAACGCGACGCACGCGTGAATCACTCTCGCGGGAAAAAAAGTAATTATTTTAAAGTGTCGCCATCTATTGATTTTTTTTTCAAAATTCGAAAACAAAATGTCGGATTGAATTTAGTAGGAATTTTTTCCGATAGGATGCGTCGGCAACACTCCACGACTCAAGGCAACGACAACAACACGTTAATGAGATTTACCTTGATGGTTTTTTTTTTTTTTTACATTTAAAGAACCACTTGTTACACCTATTTAACAAAAAAAAAAAAAAATCAATTTAGATAAGGGAAATAATGAAAATTACGTCATCGGTGCGAAATCATACGCACGCACGCACGCACGCACGGATTATTATCATTATTATTATCAGCGTTTTTTATATATATATGTATCGAATATTTTAAAAATTAATTTTCGGTTATTAAATTCGTGATATCAATAACCGAAAAAAATATCCGACGTGACTTATTTAAAAAGTAACATTAAACCTCTTGTTATTCGATAAGGCGGTGGAACTCGGTACCATTTCCCGACGCCATATTTAAATTAAAAAAAAAAACGATTAAGAAGATGCAAGTGGAAATGATGATGATGAATCTTCATCATAACTCACTTGTACCTTTTCGAAGGGGGATCATTTAACAAAAAAAAAAAAGAGTTTTGACCTTTTGAACTTTTGTTAAATGAAAATAAGTTAAAGATTCACAGGAGAAGGGGAAAGAGGGAGGGAGGGAGGGGAAAAAGCGCGAAATTTTTTTTGTTTTGTGCAGTGGCATTAGGGATTGATTGGTAAGTAATTGTTATCTATCGACACGTTATTTATAAAAATTAACGAAAGGTTACCCGCCAACGATTTTTTTTGTTTTGTTTTTTTTTTTTTTTTCAGGTATTTATTAGGTATTAGGCACGATTTTTTTTTAAGTAATCGAATTTAGGGTCAAAGTTTAATTAAAAAATCGCAAAACAAATGAAAAAAAAAAAAACAAAAAAATATGATGCGTATGATTTTTTTTCTCTCTCTCTCTCTCTCTCTCTCTCTTTCTATCTCATACAAAAATCCGATTACTTTTTCTATCGTCGTACCTTAAAATGATAATAATAATAATAATAATGTAAATTTTTTTTTTTTTTGTTTTCTTGAACAGCACTGGAGAATTATCAACTTGTTGGTACGTTTTGCTGTCTGGATCAGTTTTCATCGATGGATCCATGTACCTCCCGAGATCAAGGTAAGTTAAACATTAATATTTATTTTGTTTCGAATGTAATCCGTCGGTCGGTCGGTCGGTCTCTGGTCTGGAATCGTCTGGAATTTTAAAAAAAAAATGGCCGGACATGTTTTGAAAAAAAAAAAAAATTCGAAGTGAATTTCATCCTAAAGGATTTGCAAACCTGTAATTTTTTTTTTAGTGACACGATCGAAATTCAATTCTTTAAAAAAAAAAAAAAAAAAAAAAAAAATTTTTATTTAGTCGACATATTTTAAAGGTTCTTGCGTTTCATACGAGACGGGTTGTCGGGTGTGAGGTAGAAAAGGAGGAGAGTTAGGTGGGGGAAGAAAAATGGCGGATAAAAAAAAATTTGAGAAGGCTCGAGTTGGAAATGACTTATATTCTCGTTATTGTATAAGATTGTTAAAATAAAAATGGCGGCGGGGGTCGTATTGTGTGTGCGTGTGTGGGATGCTGTCGTTCTTCCCGCTCCGCTCCTGTTGATGCTGCAGTTGCGTGTCGTGTCACAACCGTCGAATCCTCTTCCCCCCCCCCCATTCGTGTAATTTATGTTTACAAAATGAATCTTTTCGTTCGATGTCCTTTTTCTTCTTTTGTTTTCTTTTTTTTTTTTATCTTCTGCTTTTTATTTTCTCTTACTCCCACTCTCTCTCTCTCTCTCTCTCTTTCTTTCATTGTTTTTCTTTTTTCTTTTCCAGTTTTGTACCAGTGAAATCCGCGTAATTTCTTTTATTTCTTTTTATTTTTTTTTTTCCTTTTTTGATTTATTTTTTTAATATCCCTTTTTCTCTCTCCCTCTCTCTCTCTCTCTCTCTCATTCTCGTTCTGTTTTTTATTTACTATTGCCCCCCCCTCCTGTCGTGGATTGCGTTTGTTTTTTATTGTATTCCTCCGTTTAACGTTTATTATTATTAATGTTTTTTTTTTGTTTCGTTTCGTCTGTTCGTTCCTGGTTTGTATTTTCTAACAGGGTTTCATTCCCCCGCGTTTCATTTTTTTTTTGTGTCGTCTGCTACTTGCTATTGACCTCCCTTTATCGAATTAAAAAAAAAAAAAATTGCAGAGTGCGCTTAAAGTCTGGATTTGACAGTTTTACGCAACAAACGTTTGTTTGTGTTTTTATCATCGTTTTCATGACGTTGTTGTTACAAAAAACTCTCAAATTACAAAAGCTAAAAATAGGGAGGGGGAAGGCGAGGGGTTGGTAAAAACAAATCGATTTAAAAAAAAAAAAAAATTCTTAGGGGTGTGGTCGTTACGTTTGAAAATATCGTTCGAAATTTTTAATTATTCACGTTTATAGAAAAAAAAAAAATTTCACATACGATTAATAAAACCCGACAAACAACTTCGTTATAACAACAACAACAATAATAATAATAATAATAATAATAATAATAATAATAATTATTATTATTATTATTATTATTATTAATTTGATTGTTTGTTTAACGCTCTAAATATTTTATCGAAGGTTTTTTTTTTTGTAAATTTTATCATCGATTTTCAATGACGATAAATTTAATTAATGTTAATTTTTTAAAAACAAAAGCAAAAGGAAAACCGTTACGGAGAGGGGAGATGGGTGGGGATGAGGGGAAGAAGGTGGGGAAACGATGACAACAACAACAACGACAACCAAACAGCAAAAATGTCATTTTAAGTATTTTTCTATCCAATGTTCATTTTTAAAACGAATTAAAATTTATTAGATTTAGTCACGTTGCCGTCACTAATTAAAACGTCATAAACAATTTTTTCAAAAAAACGGCGCCAAAAAAAAAAAAAAAAATTTTTTTTTCGATTTCTGAACGCACTTACCATTTTTTTACGTATCGATTTTATAATAATAATAAGCGGGAAATTTTTTGTTTTGTTTTGTTTTTGTCGTGACGTCATCTGCGATAGATTTTTTTTTTCGTCGAAATTAAATAAAAAATTGTCGTTAATTAAAAAAAATTAGTTAATGATGGTGGGAGGAGGGAGAGGTGGAGGGGAGGGGATAACGGTGGAAGGTCGTTATGAAAAGGAATGAAAGAAAATTTTTTTAATATATTTTCCATTTACCGTCGGACAAAAGAATGACGTAAAGAACGGCAATGCTGTTGCCGTTCTGTACGTCAGAGTATTTCGACTTCCTTTTTATTTCTACCCACGTTTTTAAAAAGAAGGCGGGGAAGCGTGGGGGGCGGGAAGGGGAGAGTGAGAGGGGAGGGAAGGGTTGAAAAAGAAATAAGGGAGAGAGAGAGAGAGAAAAAAAAAACGTTTTGATAAATTTATTTTACGTAAGAGAATATTTCCGTAATAAAAAAAGAAAACCGAAAATAAGAAGGCGGTGGGTGTGAATGAGAAAGACAGAGAGAGAGAGAGAGAGATAGGGAGAGATGGGGGAAATATGGGAAAATTTTCTTTTCTTTTTAAAATTAAAAATTCAAATTTTTTAAAAAAAAGAAAGGAAAACGGTTATCGCACATTCGCACATTTGAATTTTCTGTCGTGTTTATTATTGTATTCATAACATTTATTATGAAATTTTTATGCTGACGGTTAAAAGTCGTTACAAAATTTTTTTTTTTTTAAATCAAAAGAGTTCATAGTCCAAAAGAAAAAAAAAAAAGAAATTTAAATACCAACTTATCGATTTTTTTTTTTTTTTTTTCGTTGTTGTCGAAATGATTTTTGTTAAAATTAAAGATGGCGCCTTTTAATTTTTGATAAAATATGCAATATTTTTTAATTACGTCGTTGCGTAATGTCGTAGGCCTTTTTCTTTTTTTTTTTTTTTTTACCGTGCCTTATTTTTAAAATCAAAGGTTAATTTTCGTTTGTAACCTTATCGAGAAAAGAAAAAAAATGGCGGCACGCGTTTTTTACTCGTTCCCGCCAAAAAAAAAAAAAAAACGTTTGAATTTGAAACGTTTCGCGCGTTCCGGAACGTTTTTGAAAATTTTTTTATATAACCGCGAAGATTTTCTCGACGTTTTTTTTTTTTTCGTAAACATTTCACGAATGATATTTATAATAATAATAATAATGATAATGAATAAAAAAAGTAGTCGGATGAGTTTTGATGAAACCGGTAAAATAATGTGTGTGAGAGAGAGAGAGAGAGTTGGGAAAAGAGTCAATAATCTATTAAATAAGAAAAAGATGGAGGAGAAAAGGTAGACAAAGCGAAGACAATGAAGCTAAAAATAAAATAAAAAAATTTTTTCAACTTTTCATGTTTGAACTTTGGCGGTTATAAAAATTCAAGGATGAATAAAACCTTTTTTTTTTATTTAAAAGAAAACAACGGTATTTTTTTTTTCTATAATGAATAATAATAATAATAATAAGAAAAAGCAGACGAAAATAAGAAGCAGAAGAAATCGATTATGAAAAAAAAAAAAATTTGATTTTCAAGGTGATCCATAATAAATTTCAAGGCGGTAAAAAAAAAAAAAAAAAAACTTGCACTGAAATTCTAATAGAAAAAAAAAAAAAATTTCCACGCGGATTTGCCTCGAGTTTTTTATTTTTTTTTATTTTGCTAATTTTTTTTTGTTTTTTATTTTGCCGTATCGATTATACCTTCGGGTTATCGATTTATTGAAAAAAAAACTCGAATTTGTTTGTATCGATATATCTCGAATATCGAATTATTTTTTTTATTTGAAAAATGAAATGAAAGTTGAGGGTAAAACGAAAAAAAAATTATTTCTATGGATTTCGTCATCATTTTTTTAAAAGGCAGAAAAAAAAATTTGTTATCGATTAATCGATCGATTTATCGATCGAGTGTCGTTTATATCGATTATCGATTTTTTTTTACGATTTATTAGGATTTTCGCGATTATTTGTTTTTTGTTTTGTTTTGTTTTGTTTTACATCAAAGTAAAAAATTTATTTGAAATGTTTTTATTTTTTTTTTATTTGTTTTCGATTAAACGTGGCGGCAGAAGAATTTTCTCTTTTATTTTACATTTCAATTTTTTTATTTTTTCCGGAAAAGTGACATTTTTAATTACGTCATCATCATGTGTTATAAAATGAAAAATGTCGTTCGGTCATGTGGAAAAACGTGAAAGGAAATTATAATTTATCGATTTCTTTTACGCGAGTATATTTATATGCAAATCATTTATTATTATTATTATTATTATTATTATTATTATTATTATTATTATTGGCAGTTGTTGTAGTAGTAGTAGCTATAGTAGTAGCGACAGAAGCAGTAGCAACAAAAGCAGTAGCAGTAATGGTAGGAGTAGCTGCTGTAGCAGTAAAAGCAGCGCCAAGCAACAGTAGTAGTAAAAGTGGCAGCAAAAATATCAGGGGCAGTGATAGTCGAAGCAGTAGTAGTAGTAGTATCAGTAGCAGTGATAGTCGAAGCAGTAGTAGTAGTAGTAGTATCAGTAGCAGTAGCGGTAGCAGAAGCAACAAAAGTAGCATTAGTGGTAGTAGTAGTAGTAAAAGCAGAAGCCACAAAACCAGCAGTAGCAGCTGGAGCAGTAGTAGTAGTAGGAGCAACAGAAGCAACAGCATTAAGAGCAGCAAAAGCGACGGTAGTAGTAAAAGTAGCAGTAATAGCAAGAGCAGTGTTAGTCGTAGTAGTAGTAGTAGTAGTAGTAGTATTACTATTTTTTGGAAAATTCTAGAATCCGCAAAAAACTTTTCCGAATCCAAAAAATAATAATTAATTATTATGATTTGAATGAATCACTTCATGATCCGACACCATTTTTTTTTTTTTTTTTTTTGCTACAATCACGCGTTTTGTTTGTTTTTTGTGTATCGTGGCACTAAGTAAAGGGATATTTCGTTTTTGACATAAGATTTACGTGACGGCAGCTCGCTCAAAGGGGTAAAAATAATAATAATAATAATAATAATAATTTTCGTGACGATTAAGGCGTCGTCGGTCATTTTTTTAATTTTTTATGATTAATCGCCATATTTGAATTTTAATAATCCATATTTAATTAAAACATTAACTAAATTAATTATCATTATTATTATTATTTGCCCTTTTTTTTTCTCGGGGAGAACTAGTACGTCGAGATTTTTTTTTCTTTTTTTTTTGTTTCCAGAACAATTCCAGGATTTTTTTTATTCTATTGTATTTTTCAAAAAACGAATTTTTTTTTTAAATTCTCAAGAGCTCTTTTTTTTTTTCATAAGGACGAGGATCATCATTCATTCACATTATTATTATCATCATCATTTCCTGAATTTTGTTATTTTCCGGGATTTTTTTTCTTTCCCCCCCCGTTTCGAAATGACTCTCGGACGTCCTATTATTATTATTATCATTCCGGAAACTCATTTTCGGACCTTTTCGGAAAAACATTTTCGAGTCTTGAATTTTCTTTTTTTTTTTTACATCACAATAAAAAATCTTTATTCGGTCTTATTACTGACGGCCATTTTCGTTTTTTTTTCGGCTTATTCCACGTCTTTTTCCGATTGTGCGTTTTTTTTCTCGAACGATTTACGTATTGAATTTTTCTATATTTGTGCCTTATCATCATCATCATTATCAGGTTTTCTTTTATTTATTTCTCGGCGCCTTTTTTTTTTTCCACTCGCGTTCGCATTCTACTATTATCGTATATTCGTGTAATCATACGTACGTGTTTACGCCAATTCGATCGTTTAAAAATTATTATTATTATTTTTAATTTAGTCATGTACTTGTCAAAGTTTTTGTTCTTGTTTTGGCATACCTTCCAGGTTTATACTCGATTCCTTAGGGATAAAATGGTTGAGCGGTGTTTCCCAAGATGATCAAAATCGTCTTTTCTCTTAACTTCCCACATCCTGGGTGTTTAGGTCGCTGAATTCCTTTATTTCAACCCTTTTTCTTGTTTATTTTGATGAATACCCTCAAAATGATACCCTGAGGTACTGATATGATGGTTCTGTGACTTTTTTGAATGTGCAGAAATCTGGATGAACTCGGTGTTTCCGTTTCCTCGGGCTTGGAATTGGTGTTGTACCATTCCCTGACTAGTCTATGAATTCCATATTCACGACAAGTGTTTGCAGATTTTATCGTGCCTATCTAGGTATTCATGTTTTGCAAATATCGGACAACCGGAAATTAAATAATCGATGGTTTTTTCAATTACATTGTGCGAATTCGGCTCTTGTTTATACAACTTTGACAAATACCTTTTCGAAATTTTAATTATTATCATTATTATTACTAATTTTTTAACAGTTTTTTGAGGTTTAAATTTATTTGAAAAAAATATTTTAAAGTATTTGAATTCCTCCGTTCAAAGTTTATTATATAGAAAAAAAACGCGTCAGCAAAGTCAAAGTTTATTATTATTATTATTATTATTATTATAATTACTTTTTTTTCTGTCAAATTGGCAACATTCGATTGCATAACGGTTTTTTTTTCGATTCGTAATTTTTTTTTTTTTTTTTTTTTTAATTTTAAATTTTTGAAATTTTAAAATTTTCGAAAAGTTTTCTCGAAACGGGAGAAACCTGTTGATCGCGTTTTCTATTAACAAAAAAAAATCCTTATTAAAATAACTTTATACGTGTTTAACTTATGAGTGATTATAATCATTTTATAAAATAATTTCTTTTGTTTTGTTTTTTTGAAATTTAAAATGGTGGAATCGCGGTAAAAAAAAATTATTTTTAACGAACTTTTTTTTGCTTTCGTTTAACGAACGTTTGAATTGTTTGTTTTCTGTTATTATTATTATTATTGAAACCTTCACGTGACGAGGAAAATAATAATAATAAAAATAAAATGGCGAAAATATTAAAGAAAGAACGCCGACGCCATTATTATGTCGCGATCGTATTTGATTTATTTAAACTAAAAATAATAATAATAATATTAAAAACGACGACGATTCGATTTGAAAAATAGTAATAATAATAATAATATTGATGATGAGTTTATTTTTTTAATGTTGGCAAAATTTATTTATAACAAAAAACGAAAAAGGAAAAAGGAAAAACGAAATAAAAGGATTAAAAGTAGAAACAAAACAAAAAAAAAAACAAAAAATTTTAGTTGTTGAAAAATTTTGTGTTTTGTTTTTTTTTCGTAGATGTCGCTCGCGTCGTTTTTCACTCGTGAAGCGGTTTGGTCGTACGCGCATGCGCATTTGAAATTAATGACAAAATTCCACCTTGTCAGTGTGAAACGGTTTCCAACTTTAATGTACGCATTTATTATTTATTTTATAATTAAAATATTTATTTATATACATTAAAAAAATTATCGTTTTTTATTTTATTTCGTTTTGTGAGTGTAAATTAATTCGAAAGAAATAAAATAAGAAAAAAATTAGTGATATAATAATAATCGTGAGTGAATTTTATTTTTTTCGTTTTGATGAACGACGAGTGAATTAAACGTAAAAAAAATTTTTATGTGAAAGTATATTTAATAATGATGATGATGATGATGATGATGTATTAGTCGCGTTACTTGTTTCGTTTACTTAACGTTTTTATAATATTAATTATTATTTAAATAATTCCACGATTTATTATTTATAAAATCAGGTAAAATGAATTATTTAAAATGAAATGAAATCGGGAAAGATGATTTCATATTTAAAAAAAAAAAAAAAATCATATTTTAATAGCTCAAGGGCTATTATCCGCCATTTTTTCAATGGCCCGATTTGTTATTTTTTTTTCTCGTTAGAAGTTATTATTTAACCTTAAAAGTTTTTTTTTTTTTTTTTTTAATAATAATTTTAATATTTACCTGATTTTATATAAAATAATAAATTGATAAAAGTGAAAAAATATTAAATAGAAATAGAAAAAGAAACGTTGTGTGCGTGTGTGCGTGTGTGTCGAATTCAATTGAATACATTTTATTCAATTTTTTTTTTTTTTTTTGTAAAGTGGCCATGAATAGAGTGAAGTGTATTTAGTTCATGTGTGTGTGCGTGTGCGTGTGTATGTATTCGATTATATGAAAAATTAACGTTGTTATTATTATTATTATTATTAATTTTCTCTCTCTCTCTATCTCTCTCTTTATGAAATGTGTCGCGGGAAATTTTTTTATTATTTATTTTTAGATTTTATTTATAAATATTCGTTTGTGTATGAGTGAGGGAGTGCGTGAGTGCGTGTGCGTATAAAAGCACAGACACAGTTACACACATTTTCCTATTTGTGTTTGTTTGATGTATTTTTATATTTGCAAAATAAAAAGAGAGAGAGAGAGAGGAAATAGAAAATGTGATTTTTTTTTTTTTTTTTTTTTTGGTTGGTTACGGTTGCCAAACAAAGATTGGTTGCCATGACAACCCACGTCCAACTTGCTGTTGGATGAATGTTTGTGTGTGTGTGTGTGTGTGATTTTGGGGAAATTTTCATCTGTCAAAAAAAAAAAAAAAAGAAAAAAAAACGGTTTTTATTGTTTATTTTAGTTTTTCTCAAATGGTAGGGAGAGTTTTGTTGATTTCATTCGAATGATTCATCCTCATCATCATCATCATCATCACCATCGACTTCCCTTTTGTGTTTTCTACTGTTTTCATTCTGTTGGGAGAGCAAACAGCAACACACCCACGTTTTTCATGTGTTTGTCTTTATGTATTAATATTGGTCTATAAACTTTTGACAAAATAATTTCAAATTTGATGATTACATGTATTGCAGTCTCGAATGGGAATCAGTTAATTTTTCTAATCGATTACAATTATGAAATGTTGCAAGATTAAATTTGTCGAGAGTCTTTGAATCTTTTTATTATTATTATTATTATTATGAACTGCTTTGTGTGTGAATGGTACATACCTTCTTTTTACCATCATGTAGTTTATTATTTGCCAAAAAAACTTATTAATTGAGTCAAGAGATAGATGATAGTTTAATATTCGATGTTATGATGCCTTTATTTTCTATATGTTAAACACAATCATGGTTGTCTTTATCGATTTTGAATTTTTGGCTAATCTTGGGGATATGAAATCGAAATTGATTGCTTTTGTGTCTCCAGGTTTTCATATTGTTTGAAACGAATGTGATTTTCAAATTGTGTTTGTTCTTTTTATGTTAAAGAGAGAGAGAGAGGGGGGGGGGAAGGAGTAAGAAAAAGAAAATAAAAATTTGTCTCATTATTATTATTATTATTTTATGCATTTGTTCGAATGCAAGAGTATAAAGTAGAAATTCTTACATTTTTTCATTTAGGCTGAGTTTTTATTTTTTATTTTTTTCTGTTTTGTCGAGTGAAGGTTAAATGTTGACTGATTTTTATGCCAGTCAGCATATAATGAAGAGTTTAAAATTTTTTTCAATGTCAGTGATTATATAGAAATCGAATGAGAAAAGAAAAAAATTAAATTTATTTATTTATTTATTTTAAAATAACTAATTACACATTATTTTTTTTATTTTATATTTTTATTTTTTGATATTTGCTTGGCTGTCGATTGGTTAGGATGAATCTTTTAAATTTTGTTTATCGAAATAGGAAAATGTTGTGTGCATGATGGAAAATTAAATAAATATTAAGAATTTGATTTTAATATTAAATTAGTGAAAAGTGAATAATTATTATTATTTGAAAACAATAATAATAATAATAAGTGGTGTGAATAAGATTGATTTGATAAACTGTAACAAACTGGATACTGAAGAAAATAGTAGCAGTCTTTCCCCATCCTCCGATAAAAGTTCCCCTGAGTGTGAAATACAATATGAAGGGTAAGTAACCAATATATATTTATATTCGAGTAATTTATTTGCTTTAAATGACTTTTTGCTGTTGCTGTTGTTGTTGTTGTTGTTGTTGTCGATTAAACTTTACTGCAGCAGCACAATAACATGTACAGTTTGTATTGCTTTTAACTTTACATATTTATATGAAAAGTGTTTGTGTGTCATGCAGATATCACGTTTTACACATAAAAAAAAAATAGTTTAAAAGTTGTTTTAAATTCAAAAATGTTTGACTCTGATGATGATGATGATGATGATGATGAAACACATCCATTTCGAGTCGAATTATTATAATTTTTGTCGTTTAGCTTAAAAACAATTTTTTAATTGCTCTCTGTAAAGTTAATTATAATTACGTTGCCATTAAGAAAACCTTGAAACGTAGCAAAAAAAAAATTTATTTATTTATATTTTTAATGGCCGTGCAATAAAAAATTAATTCGTATTATTTTATATATGACATGAAGTGATTCATATTGTAATCCGAGTTCAACTAAAATTTAATTTACACCGGCCCGATAAGATATTTTAAATATATATACATACGCGTCTACGAGTTAATTACCTTTTCCCCCCCCCCCCTCTCTCTCTCTCTCACTGTGGAATTTTATTCTTTTGTTCTGTCGTCGGGCAAAAGGGGGTGAGAATAAAAAGTGGGGAGAAAGAGAGAGAGAGAGAAGGAAAACGATTCGAAATTGTGTTTTTTTTTTTCTAATCGTCGAGGAGTCATTCATTCATTCATAAAAAAAAAGTTGGTGGAAACCTGTAGTCGTACTGTTGTAAATCACGTGACGTAAGAATATGTTATGGCGGGGGTGGTGGTGGTGGTGTAGGTAGTTGCGCAGTCTTCTTCTTCGTGATCTTGAAGGATTTTTTTTTTTTTTTTTACGCTTTCGATTCTCTCAATTACGTCCCAACGGATTTTTAAAATGCTCGTATTTATTATTATTATTATTATTATTATTATTATTATTATTATTATTATTATTATTATTATTATTATTATTATTATCATTATTAGTTTGCTCGCTTGAAGGAATCATTCATTTTTCAAATCGTACGAGTTTGGCGGCGCCATTTATAAGAAAATTATAATCCGACGTGAGTGTGTGTGTGTGTGTGAGAGAGAGATAGAAGTATGATAAACCA
>NW_002987884.1:899892-902243 GCF_000006295.1 Pediculus humanus corporis | reverse complement strand
CTTTACGTAATTGTTTTTTTTTTTTTTTTCAAAATGGTGGCGAGATTAACAATTGTTATTATTGTACTAAAGACTTTGACCAACCATATCGATCATGAGAATTTTCTTCTGCTTTTTTTTTTTTTTTTTAATTTTTCCCCCCCTAAATAATAATGATGATGATGATGATGATAATTATAATGAAGTTCGGTGATGAATATTATTATTATTATTTCGTCGTTTAGCGTGAGTGATTTTTCATTATTTATTAGGATTTTTTGTACCTTGAAATTTCAAAGGTATTTTTTCTTTTTATTCGTTTGCATAAACATTCGGTCGGTAAAAAAAAGTAATAAAACTTGTTTTTTTTCAAAAGCGAGTTTGTTGTGTGTGCGTGCGTGTGTGTGTGCGTGCGTATGTATTTTAACTTGCAGATATTTTTAAAAGTGATTTCTCTCTCTCTCTCTCTCTCTCTCTCTCTCTCTCTCTCGCAATCTCGAAAATTCGAAACTATAAATTTGCGGCTCAACTTCTTATGAAAAATAATAATAATAATAATAATGATAAAAATTAGGTGCGAAGTTGTAAAAATAAAATTTGATCGAGAATCACGTCGTCGTGGATTTATCTTTTTTTTTTTTCTTCTGCTTTTTCTTCTGCTTTTTCTTCTGCTTCCTCTTCTGCTTCTCACCACAAGAGTTTTATTTATTTATTTATTTTGGACGTGTGTGGCACTTGTTGAAAAACGAAACGATTTTTTTTTTTTCTAAACAGAGGATACGAAAGCTTCCCTCTTCCTCTCCCTCCCTCTCACCCTCTCATCTTTACTTTGTATCGAACGTGAACGAACGAACGATTCGATATTAATTTGTGTGTGTGTCGAGAGTCGCGTACCTACCTGACCACCCAGAATTCATTTGTAAACGTGCGTGAGTAAAACGTTTTTTTTTTTTTTTTTTTTTTTTTTTTTTACACCAACGCCGAGTTGTATTTTACGCGTTTATTTAAGAAAAAAAATTTATTTCTTTGTATGGTTACGGTCCTGTTATTGTGTTGTTGTGGTATGGTACTGTTAAAAGAAGTCCACAGGTTTCGCCATAAACTTTAAAACGAGTGTGAAAGAAAAAAAAAGAAAAAAATGGTATTTCTTTAAGGTTAACGATTTGTACGGTCGTTGGATGAATGAAGAATGAATATAATAATTTCATATTTGAAAACGACGTTCGGACGAGTTTGGTTGCACCGAAGCCATTAAATAATGACGAAAAGTCCTCCTCCTCCTCCTTGTCTCCCCTCTACCTCTTTCTCCTCCTCCTCCCCCCTTTCCTCTCGCTCTCTCAAACGCGTTCTTTGCTTTTGCGGTTTAAAGTCATTATGATTGAAAAAGAAATCGCCTGAAGAAAAGTAATTAGTAGTTTTTTTCGTTTTTACAAAATGTCAAAAAGGAATTTTTTTAAGACACGGGGAAAGAGGAGAGGAGAGGAATGAGAGAGAAAGAGAGAGAGAGAGTGATGGAGTGCGCAAAACGAGAGAGAAAAAGAATTGCGACGGAATCACCTGTAATTTGTTCTTCGGGCAAGGTCTTGCTTAACCCGAAGATGTAAATTCTTATTGTTTGTCTCTCTCTCTCTCTCTCTCTCTCTCTCTATCTATCTATCTATCTATCTATCTATCTCATTCACTCGTTTGGTAAAAGTTTTGTTTTATTTTATTTTAATTCGCGTTTGTTCGTTTGTTTGTTTGCTTGTCCGTACTAATAATACCCGATTCGTACCTCTTTTTTTGCGGTTTTGTGGTTTTACCATAGGTAGGTTACCTTTCTCTTTCTCCTTCTCTCTCTCTCTCGTTTTTAAATTGCACATTTTTCGTCATGGAGTTTGTCGCAATCGTTTCGTACATGTTAATTTTTTTTTTTGTGACGAAACGTTTGCGAAAGGTGAACGGAAGTAATGAATCGTGTTTGAGTCGCGGATGGTCGATGATGATGATTCGTTTCCATTGAACACGCAAAAAGATTTTGTTTTGCTGGAAAAAATAATGATGATGATAATGATAATTGGAAACTATACGTTCGATTTATGATGTCATTCGTAGGAAATTTTTTGCGAACGTATGGTGGTCTTATTCACCTTTTCCAGTTCGTACTCGGACACTTACGACACACGCGCACACCTACGCACCTGAACGAGTCGTGAATTTCTTTTGTAATTATAAAATGATTTCGTAAAAATGAAGGAAAAATTACAAAATTGTGTGTGTGTGTGTGCGTGTGCGTATTATTTACTAGCCTGCGAATTATTAACCGAATCATTATGAATCTCGTTCCACTTCCTGTAGTCTTCTTTATATATATTGTTATGATCCCGTACTCA
>NW_002987884.1:868235-899872 GCF_000006295.1 Pediculus humanus corporis | reverse complement strand
CTGTCGTCGGGCAAAGGGGGTGAGAATAAAAAGTGGGGAGAAAGAGAGAGAGAGAGAAGGAAAACGATTCGAAATTGTGTTTTTTTTTTTCTAATCGTCGAGGAGTCATTCATTCATTCATAAAAAAAAAGTTGGTGGAAACCTGTAGTCGTACTGTTGTAAATCACGTGACGTAAGAATATGTTATGGCGGGGGTGGTGGTGGTGGTGTAGGTAGTTGCGCAGTCTTCTTCTTCGTGATCTTGAAGGATTTTTTTTTTTTTTTTTACGCTTTCGATTCTCTCAATTACGTCCCAACGGATTTTTAAAATGCTCGTATTTATTATTATTATTATTATTATTATTATTATTATTATTATTATTATTATTATTATTATTATTATTATTATTATCATTATTAGTTTGCTCGCTTGAAGGAATCATTCATTTTTCAAATCGTACGAGTTTGGCGGCGCCATTTATAAGAAAATTATAATCCGACGTGAGTGTGTGTGTGTGTGTGAGAGAGAGATAGAAGTATGGATAAACCACAATCCTTCGTCACATTAAAAAAAGATGCGTCTTCTGCTTTGAATTGTTGTTTGGGTTACCATAGTATAGAAATGATTAAAAATCGAGAGTTTCCTTTACGAGTTTGTTGTTGTTGTTGTTGTTGTTTGGGTTGGGGTTGTTGGGGTTCAAGGAAACGAGAAAAGACGCATAAAAATTTTTAGTATAAGGAATAATGGAAGCGTAACAACCCTCTTAATGAATCATAACAATTTCCGGTTTGTTTAAAATTAATTTAATTTTTCCGTTTTTTTTTTTTTCTGTTTTGGTCGTTTTGCGAGTAAAGAAAGAAAAATCGATTTCGGTCACGTGATTATAAGTGTCTTATTATTATTATTAATAACATTTGTTGGGAGTCGTTTGTTTGTTTGTGTTCGGTTGATTTTTGCCGCCATTTTTGTTTTTTCGGTTGCTTAATTATCGTTGCGTATTTTTTTTTTTATTTTTTGCAAGTTCGGTCGGTTTCGTAATTTGCAAAAACGACCTTCGAACAGAAGAAAAGTTAAGAAATTTAAAAAAACAAAAAATTATTTATACTCATTCTCCATTATTATTATTATTATTGTTGTGGTTGTTGTTGTTGTTGTTGTCGTCGTCGTCGTCGTTGTTGTTATTTAAATGAAAATAATTATTTAAAAAAATTTTTTTTTCCCGTTCGTTTATTTGTTTTTTTTTTTTTTTTTTTTTTTGTTTGTTTGTATTCGTTGAATCAGAACGTGAACATCATTATCATTATCATTAGGGTCGTCGAAGATTTTTTTTTTTTTTTTTTCCTCCTCTTTGAGGAGGCAAACACAAACACCTGTTAACGATTAATACATACAAACACACATAATGAATGAATGAATGAATGAATGAATGGACGAAAACTTTGTTCAAGACGACGACGACGACGAGGGAAGTTGAAAAAATTGACGCATGCATGAACATCCGTCGTAATTTCAAAAAAAAAAAAAAAAAAACAACATGGCGGCAAATCATAATAGCAGACGACATAGTTTAAAATTTTTTTTAAAATTTTTTTCATTTTGCTTTACGTAATTGTTTTCTTTTTTTTTTTTTCAAAATGGTGGCGAGATTAACAATTGTTATTATTGTACTAAAGACTTTGACCAACCATATCGATCATGAGAATTTTCTTCTGCTTTTTTTTTTTTTTTTTTTTTTTTTTTTAATTTTTCCCCCCCTAAATAATAATGATGATGATGATGATGATAATTATAATGAAGTTCGGTGATGAATATTATTATTATTATTTCGTCGTTTAGCGTGAGTGATTTTTCATTATTATTAGGATTTTTTGTACCTTGAAATTTCAAAGGTATTTTTTCTTTTTTCGTTTGCATAAACATTCGGTCGGTAAAAAAAAGTAATAAAACTTGTTTTTTTCAAAAGCGAGTTTGTTGTGTGCGTGCGTGCGTGTGTGCGTGCGTATGTGTTTTAACTTGCAGATATTTTTAAAAGTGATTTTTCTCTCTCTCTCTCGCAATCTCGAAAATTCGAAACTATAAATTTGCGGCTCAACTTCTTATGAAAAATAATAATAATAATAATAATGATAAAAATTAGGTGCGAAGTTGTAGAAATAAAATTTGATCATCGAGAATCACGTCGTCGTGGATTTATCTTTTTTTTTTTCTTCTGCTTTTTCTTCTGCTTCTCACCACCGGAGTTTTATTTATTTATTTATTTTGGACGTGTGTGGCACTTGTTGAAAAACGAACGATATTCGAATTCTTCGATTTTTTTTTTTTTTTTCTAAACAGGAGATTCGAAAGCTTCCCTCTTCCTCTCCCTCCCTCTCCCTCTCATCTTTACTTTGTATCGAACGTGAACGAACGAACGATTCGATATTATTTGTGTGTGTGTCGAGAGTCGCGTACCTACCTGACCACCCAGAATTCATTTGTAAACGTGCGTGAGTAAAACGTTTTTTTTTTTTTTTTTTTTTTTTTTTTTTACCCCAACGCCGAGTTGTATTTTACGCGTTTATTTAAAAAAAAAAATTTATTTCTTTGTATGGTTACGGTCCTGTTATTGTGTTGTTGTGGTATGGTACTGTTAAAAGAAGTCCACAGGTTTCGCCATAAACTTTAAAACGAGTGTGAAAGAAAAAAAAAAAAAAATGGTATTTCTTTAAGGTTAACGATTTGTATGGTCGTTGGATGAATGAAGAATGAATATAATAATTTCATATTTGAAAACGACGTTCGGACGAGTTTGGTTGCACCGAAGCCATTAAATAATGACGAAAAGTCCTCCTCCTCCTCCCTCCCCTTTCCTCTCGCTCTCTCAAACGCGTTCTTTGCTTTTGCGGTTTAAAGTCATTATGATTGAAAAAGAAATCGCCTGAAGAAAAGTAATTAGTAGTTTTTTTCGTTTTTACAATATGTCAAAAAGGAATTTTTTTAAGACACGGGGAAAGAGGAGAGGAGAGGAATGAGAGAGAAAGAGAGAGAGAGAGTGATGGAGTGCGCAAAACGAGAGAGAAAAAGAATTGCGACGGAATCACCTGTAATTTGTTCTTCGGGCAAGGTCTTGCTTAACCCGAAGATGTAAATTCTTATTGTTTGTCTCTCTCTCTCTCTCTCTCTCTCTCTCTATCTATCTATCTATCTATCTATCTATCTCATTCACTCGTTTGGTAAAAGTTTTGTTTTATTTTATTTTAATTCGCGTTTGTTCGTTTGTTTGTTTGCTTGTCCGTACTAATAATACCCGATTCGTACCTCTTTTTTTGCGGTTTTGTGGTTTTACCATAGGTAGGTTACCTTTCTCTTTCTCCTTCTCTCTCTCTCTCGTTTTTAAATTGCACATTTTTCGTCATGGAGTTTGTCGCAATCGTTTCGTACATGTTAATTTTTTTTTTTGTGACGAAACGTTTGCGAAAGGTGAACGGAAGTAATGAATCGTGTTTGAGTCGCGGATGGTCGATGATGATGATTCGTTTCCATTGAACACGCAAAAAGATTTTGTTTTGCTGGAAAAAATAATGATGATGATAATGATAATTGGAAACTATACGTTCGATTTATGATGTCATTCGTAGGAAATTTTTTGCGAACGTATGGTGGTCTTATTCACCTTTTCCAGTTCGTACTCGGACACTTACGACACACGCGCACACCTACGCACCTGAACGAGTCGTGAATTTCTTTTGTAATTATAAAATGATTTCGTAAAAATGAAGGAAAAATTACAAAATTGTGTGTGTGTGTGTGCGTGTGCGTATTATTTACTAGCCTGCGAATTATTAACCGAATCATTATGAATCTCGTTTCCACTTCCTGTAGTCTTCTTTTATATATATTGTTATGATCCCGTACTCAATATTCACATTTTCAACTTTTTATAAACAAAAGACTGGCGACGAACTCAAATTGTTCTTCTTTAGAAGCGAAGCTTCTAAAGACTCCTTCTTTTATTTTATTTGCAAGTGTTTGCTCGAACATTCGAAACAGTTGACTGACGAAAGACCAAAGTAATATAGGCAAGCTACACAGCTTGGCGTGGGTTCATTTGATTTTTAGTCTAGCTGTAATAAGTTCTTGTTTATTAATATTAGTTTTGTGATAGTTTTAAGTGCTTGTTCATTACTTACAAAAATAAAGAACGAACCGAATATAACATAATAAAATTTTGGCGCAGTCGACGAAGGATCATTCTGAACGACAAGAAACCGGAGAATTCTTAAGTAATTCGTTTCATGTTGGTGGGTTTTAACTCTTTATCAGAATTTCTTTATACTGTAAGTAGTAGTAATAGGTAACTCATTTTTTGAACAATGCCTAAACTTGATCAACCTGTTTTCAACCCATCCCAAATATCCCTTAGTTTCTTGTGTAGTCTAGTTCCTAATTTCTTTTCCGGAGAAAGGAACCAACTTAATGCATTTATCTCTGATTGTGATAATGCTATCGAATTGTCCTCTGAAGAGAATAAGTATCCACTCTTCAGATTCATCTACTCCAGAATCACTGGTAATGCCAAGATTCGAATTTCTTTGTACGATTTTGATAATTGGGATGACGTAAAAACGAAATTAATAGAATTATACCAAGACAAGAAACCCCATAGTCAACTGATAAAAGAGTTGACATATCGCAGACAAAAATCAACATGTATCCACTATGAAGATAACACAATAAAATTGTGGGAAAAACTTAAAATTTTAGAAGTTACAGAATCCAAACTTGAAGTTGAAGAGAAAACAGATCCTTTACCAGAATCCAAACTTGAAGTTGAAGAGAAAACAGATCCTTTACCAGAATCCAAACTTGAAGTTGAAGAGAAAACAGATCCTTTACCAGAATCCAAACTTGAAGTTGAAGAGAAAACAGATCCTTTACCAGAATCCAAACTTGAAGTTGAGGAGAAAACAGATCCTTTACCAGAATCCAAACTTGAAGTTGAAGAGAAAACAGATCCTTTACCAGAATCCAAACTTGAAGTTGAGGAGAAAACAGATTCTTTACCAGGATCAATTCCTGCTCAAGAGGAAAAAGCACCCTCTACAAATTTATCTAAGAAAAAGGCTAAAGAAGCACCCTCTACAAATTTATCTAAGAAAAAGGCTAAAGAAGCACTCTCTACAAATTTATCTAAGAGAAAGGCTAAAGAAGCACCCTCTACAAATTTATCTAAGAAAAAGGCTAAAGAAGCACCCTCTACAAATTTATCTAAGAGAAAGGCTAAAGAAGCACCCTCTACAAATTTATCTAAGAGAAAGGCTAAAGAAGCACCCTCTACAAATTTATCTAAGAGAAAGGCTAAAGAAGCACCCTCTACAAATTTATCTAAGAGAAAGGCTAAAGAAGCACCCTTTACAAATTTATCTAAGAGAAAGGCTAAAGAAGCACCATTACTTCCTAAAAATAAAAATAAGAAAAAAGGTCTAAAAGTAAGAGAAGAAAGATCATCCATACAGAATTCAAAACCTAAAAATCATCCTAAAGCTGAAATTCAAAAGGAAACAAAAATTTCAAATAAAAATATAGGAGCTACTAAAAAAATTCACAAGCATAATTTTGGGAAGCATACTAAAAAGCGGAAATGGAATTCCAGTACCAAGAAATCTAGGAAGAAAGCATCCATTCTTATGTCAACCGATTTTCACGAAGAGAATATTCCTGAGGTAAAGCTATTTTTACTAAGTAAAGTTCACCTATCGTCTAATGAAAAAGAGAAGATTCAAACCAGTCAAAAATTAGCAAGAGGAAATCTAAATAAAAAACTTAGTCCTGAATTTAAGGATCCATACGAGGTCAAGAAAAAATCTGGCAAAAACGTTTTATTTAAAAATCCGTAACAAATTAGTTACTTATCATGTTAACAACACAAAACCGTGTTCTGAGTAGTTGATCTAAAGAGAGAGAAATCCAAAATAATAATAATTTAATCCTTTTATTTTCCCATACAGCTAATCATCATTTATTTTATTATTAATCCATTTATTCTTTTTCTAATCATTATTTATGTACCCTATATAAAATTCTTGTATTTTTCAGAACTTATGTCAATTTTGTTTCGAATTTCATGTCTTTTGATTTTATTCTTTTATCTTTACTCTTTATGAAACATTGTTCACTAACGAGTATTGCCTAGGAAAGGTTCTACTACTTGCAGCTATAAAGCTTAAAATTATGTTCCTGATAAGAAGCCAATGTGAAGAGATACAACAGTCTACCATACAGAAGACATAGCACCTACTACTACTCAAGGAGTCTCAACCTGGACGGAACCATTCAGAACCCGACATAGGAAGCTGTCAAATCCGAACAAGAGGAGAAAACAAATTCTTTTTTCAAAATAATTGTTTTCCGTCTTAAGGGGGGAGGTGTTATGATCCCGTACTCAATATTCACATTTTCAACTTTTTATAAACAAAAGACTGGCGACGAACTCAAATTGTTCTTCTTTAGAAGCGAAGCTTCTAAAGACTCCTTCTTTTATTTTATTTGCAAGTGTTTGCTCGAACATTCGAAACAGTTGACTGACGAAAGACCAAAGTAATATAGGCAAGCTACACAGCTTGGCGTGGGTTCATTTGATTTTTAGTCTAGCTGTAATAAGTTCTTGTTTATTAATATTAGTTTTGTGATAGTTTTAAGTGCTTGTTCATTACTTACAAAAATAAAGAACGAACCGAATATAACAATATATATATTATTTTTACTTTCTGCTTCGTATTCATCCGTTCGTTTGACCTATTTAACAGGTTGTATTTAATTTTTTACACGGCGGGAGGGAAGGAGGGAGGGAGGGGAGACGTAATGAATTTAATTTCTGTCGTTTCACAAAGGAAAGGAAAGGAAAGGAAAACATTATTTTTATTTAAAGAGGTTTAACTCGTTCGAATTGTGTTGACGTAAATATAAAAAAAGGTTTTTTTTTCCTTCCCGACTTCGGAGGGGTTCCTTAAGGTGTGGTTCTTAGAAAATGATGATCGAATGCTGTTTGTTTATTCCCCCTCTCACTCTCTCTCTCTCTTTCTCTTATTACTTCCCTATCGCTGACGGATGTATTGCGTTATTGTCGCGAGATACGTTCGTACGTACGTTTATTACGAAAGTAATAACTTGAAAGTAATAATAATCTGACCGTTACGTATTTTTCATACGTGTGTAATTTATTATTATTATTATTTTTTTTGTAATCGGGATAAAGAGTGCCGTATTATAACAGTAGAGAGTGTAGTGTATTGGCAAGTTATCGTAATAATAATTACGATCGTGACTGCAATAGAAAATAATTTTGTAACTGTAATTTTCATTTACATTATTATTATTATCATCATCGCTAATGACAGTTGCTGTCAATTAACTTCCTGGAGTTTGAAAAAAAAAAAAAAAAAAAACGTTTGCTTTCGAGTTTGTTTGTTTGTTTGTTTGTTTATTTTTATTTTTATTTTTTTATTTTGCGAGGTGAAAAGTCAATTATCTGGTCGTTAATCCGAACACAAGGAAACCGCCAATTCTTTTTTTTTAATGAACAACGAAATGATTGTTTGTTTTTAAAGGGGGAGGGGGTGGGGAGAGGGGAGAGGAGAAAGGAAAAATTGTATGTTTGAAATAAATAATTCGGACGGCCCCAAAAAAAAAAAAGTTTAAGATTTGATTATCGAAGTCGCGTATTGGGTTTTTCCCCCTTCCCCCCCCCTTTTCAAATGAAATGATGAATTGCGTCGGCATTGAATGTTTTCGCGCGATTATTATTATCGATTATTAATCGATTATATCGTATACGTAGTGGATAAAAATCAAAAGAAAATGATATCGAGTTATCGATAGTTTAAAAAAAAAAAAATGAACGAAGTTGATCGATGGGAATTTTTTCATTTTTTTTTTTTTTTCCGTATTCGATTCGTTATTAGAATGTGAACGTACTTGAGTGAGGGGGAGGGAGAGAGGGGGGAGGGAAAATAACAACAACATCATCATCATCATCATCATCGTGATAATTAAAGTCATGGATACAAGAAGAAGTGAAAGAGAGAGAGAGAGAAAGAGAAGAAGATAATTGATAATTTTAATGTCTAGAGTGTTCATTACTGATTCTGGATATTTAAGGGGGTTGGGTTCGTTTGGTTGTTCGGTTGTTTGTTTGTTTGTTTGCATTTTGAATGATATTATCGAGAAAGCTGTGACGAAAAAAAAAAAAAAACTGAACTAATTTGAAACTTTTGTTGTTTTTGTTTTCGTCGTGCTTGTGTGTGTAACATCTGGCTGTTAAAAATTTTTTTAAAGGCAAAGTTTGAGGAAATGAATAAATTTTTCATGTAGCGAATGTTTTAACGGAAAAGATGGATGAAACCTTTAGGATTTTAGTATTGATGGTACTCGTGGGAGGGGGAGGGGGAAGGAAAGGAAAGGTTGGAATAGGGGACGGGAGAGGGAAAAGTTTCGAATCGTTTTGTTTGTAACATTCACAGTCTAACATTTAAATTGTTTTTTAAAATCATTTTTGATTTATTTTAATGAGGAAACGAGGGGAAGGGAAGGAAAAGAGGAGGATTAGGAGGGGGGAGGGGAGGAGGAGCAGAATGAAAAATGAAGGCAAGTTTTAATAATGATAATAATTTTTTTTAAATATCAAGTTTGAGTTTTTGTCGTGCGGTTATCACGATTTTAATTTTAAGAGTTGAGAATAAAAGAAAAAGGAGGAGGAGGAACTGGAAAACGTTTTTTATATAGGAGCGCGTATCTGAGCGGGGGGGAGGGGAAAGGGGGGAAAACACCGAAGGGCAAATATATCGATTCGATATATCGAAGATGGTGTTTTCGTTAACGTATGCGAGAACATTAACAAGCGTTCTACGACAGTAAAAAAAAAAAATTTTTTTCCTTCGCAAAACGAAAAAATATTTATGAATTCGTTAATATTTTAAGAAGATTTATTTCGTTTTGAGGGGAAGGGAGGGAGGGAGGGAGGGAGGGAGAGAGAAAGAGGGAAAAAAGAGAATCGATGTTAATGAGAAGATTGGAGTAATAATAAATGGTAGGAAGATAAAAGAAAGAATGAATGAATGAATGAATGAATTAATATTATAAACAACCGCAAAAAAAGTAAAAAAAAATCTTTCGCGTTGCCGCCATTTTTAATTTTGTACCTTTCGAAAAAAAAAAAAAACGGTTTTAATCTCCTTTCGAAAATTTATACACGCTTTCGATTCGATAATCGAAAATCGATTCGAGTTTTTTTTACTTTATGGTTTGTTTAAAAAAAAAATTTTTTTTCTTTTTTGTTCGACGATAAAGGATGAAAAAAAAAAAAAAAAAAAAAAATTATACGCACACGCTCACGCCTTATTCGTGTGAATTAACTATCGATCGCACGCACTCACGCACGCACGCACACATGAAATACGATTTTTTGTTGTTGTTGTTGTTGTTTGTCGAACGGTTAGAACGTAATTGAATTACGACAAAATAATTTTTTTTTTTTTTGCGAACGCATCACGGCGAAAGCGTTCGTTTAATTTTTTTTTAGTAAAAAAAAAAAAAAAAAAAAAAACAAAAACAAAGAACTTTCTTTTCGTCATCAGTTTTTTTTTTTGTTTAATGTACAGTCTGAGAATATATTTAATAATTTGTTTGTTTGTTTGTTTGTTTGTTTTGCATGAAAAACAAACTAGGGAACCGCGACAGGTTTTCCCCTCCTCCACCGTCGCCCCTCCCCTTCTTATTCATTCTCTTCGATTTTTTATTATCATTATCAAAATAGGTAACCGTTGACGACATCTTTTGTGCGTAATATAAAACTATAAGTGATTATTAGTTTCCGGGAATCGAATATTGGGTAGGTTGTTTGTAATAATTATGTTCGTGTTTGTTGTTGTTGTTGTTTTTTAAACGTAATTTTCTCGGTAGAGTTTGTTACAAACACGCCCATGTCGTTTTTTTTTTTTTTTTTTTTTTTTTTTGCCCTTCTTCGAAACTTGTTGTAGATTGTTGTAGGTTTTTTTTTTTTTTCTGTCTTTCTAATTTTAAATAATTTATTTATTAATTAATTATAATTTATTTATAAATTATTTTAAATTTTAAATGTTTGTTGTTGTTGTTGTTGTTGTTGTTGTTGTGCGTAAGAACGTACGTACGCACGAAAGTTCGTTGATCGATTATGCGATCGAAGCAAGTTGTGCGAACGGGAATTATTTATTTATTTCTACTCCCCAGGGTTTTGTTTTGATCGATTGATCGATCAATCGATCGATCGATATATTGATCGATTTGTTTTTAAATTTGAAAAAAAAAAAAAATTTACGGAAAAAAAAACTCAGCAGGTTGTTTTTACTCGCTCCGAGTTATAATTTCAACAAACTCTCGTATTATTATTATTATTATTATTACTGTTGTTGTTGTTGTTTAATAAATCAATTTTTTTGCGATCGTTATTTATTTATTTATTTTTTTTTTGCTAAAAAGAGTGATGATGATGATGATGATGAAGCGTTTATTTTTTTAAATGGAAAAAACAAGACGACGAACGATTGTTGTCGTTTGCTTTCTTCTTCGTACGCACGAGTAAAAAAAAAATAAAAATCGCGTGCAAACAACAAAACATTTCCGATTATTAGTCTTTTCGAAAACGAACAACAACAACAACGGCAATTAGAGAGACCTAATTAAGTTTTCTATCTCTCTCTCTCTCTCTCTCTCTCTCTCTCTCTCTCTCTCTCTCTCTCTCTCTCTCTCTCTCTCTTTCTCTATCTCTCTCTGCCTTGCAAATTCTCATTGAGAAGAGAAAGTTTTTTGTGTGTGTGTAAATTGGTGGTGATGAGTACGATAACCCGGGTTGTATATTATTATTATTATTATTATTATTATTATTATTATTATTATTATTATGAGAAGAGTTAAACGAGTGAAGACATGGAAAATTCGAGAGATTTTGTCGTTGATTGAAATACGTGAAAGTTCTCTTTAGGTAAAATAATAATAATAATAATAATTCGTCTAGTTTTTTTTTTTTTTTTTGTTTAACAAATTCGGTCATCGGTCTGGTTTTTGTTGTTAAGACATACAAAAACACCAACAACAACAACAATCTTTCGTCGTTTAATTTAAAAAAAGAAGTAATTATTATTATTAATATTTTTTGTTCTTTTTTTTCATTTCGATCGTTTTTTAATTATATTTGGTATTAACGCGAAGATTTTTAAATACTCGAATTCATTTCTATTTTTTCGAGATATCGAAATATATGATCGATGAATCGAAAATTCGATAATTAAAAATTATTTTATTTTTCCAACTCGGTTTTTCGTTTGAAAATGTCATCATTAATGTCGAAATTTAAATAATTTGCAAAAGGAAGGGGAAGGGGGAGCAAGGGGGGACAGGGTGAACGAACCAAATCTATTGAATGTTTTGTGTTTGAAAAATGTAAAGAGAGAGAGAGAGAGAGAGCGAGCGGGGGGGGGGGAATATGGTGCGTCGTTACAATGCGATTATTAAATGAATAAAGTTTTGGTTGTTGTAATTTAGTTGTCCGGTTGTTTTGTATACGAAATGAAAATCTCTTCTTTCCCCAAACGGAAATGATGTGATAATCCATTGAAATTTTTGATCCATTTAATAAATTCGTCATTGCAATGAGAGTCTAATAACGACGACGACGATAATGATGATAATAATAAAAGTCATAACGATGATGATGATGATCATGATGATGAATCACGTTACGCGTACTCAAAGAATAGAATTAAAGAGAGAGAGAGGGGGTGAAAGAAGAAGCAGACGATTTTGTGAAACACTCTGGCGAACGGTTGGGTATATATAAATCGTTAAGATGAAATAATAATAATAATAAAATTTGAAGAGTTTTTCTCCAATGTAGTAATTCCAAGCAAAGTTAATTGAAATTATTATTATTATTATTATTTTGTAAAAAATGTGTAATGATTGCACCTTAAAAATGTGAGTTTCTTATTTATGACTGCCACTCGTTAGAAAAAAAAAAAAAAATTTCGCAACTACGATATTATTAAGAAGAAGAAGAAATTACTTCCTTTTTTGGAAGAAAAAAAAAAACTTGCGTTTCTTTAAACGCCGCGTATTTAGTTCTTGCTAATTAGTTTAACGACCCGAAAATTTGCTTCAGGGTTTTCTCTCTCTCTCTCTCTCTCTCTCTCTAGCGGTAGGAAAACGTGTGGCGGGGGGGAGGTAGTTGTGGGAAAATGTAATGAAAACGACGATATTGAAATTGTAAATTTTTTTTTTTTTTTTTGCATGTTTCACGGTTGTCATCGGTCGCCATTTTTTTATTATTGAATCGAATTTTAAAAAAGTCAAAATTTTCCATTACGTAAATGACCACCGTGATCTCCATTGTTCTCGTCGTCGTCGAAATTTTTAGAATTTCTGTTAAGAGAGAGTGAGAGAGATTGATGGGGGGAAGAGAGGGAGAGAGAGAGAGAGCAATGGCTCCGTCGGGTAACCGACCGCGATTTTTTTTTTTTTTTTTTTTTAGAAAAAGTTTTTCTCTACCTCCAAAATATTTTCGAGTAATGAACTCATCGTACGAAAAAATGATGATGAATCGGATTCTAATTAATGACGTCACACACACACTCGCAGTCGAAAAAAAAAAAAATTTTCCTTTAAATCGATCGATTTAATTAGATCATGTGCAAAAAACCGAACAAACGAAACAAACAAACAAACGGGAATAGAGTTTGTTAACCGCACAAATTTTATATATATTGCTACCGTAGAGGATGGAATATAAGGGGGGTAGGGGAGGGGTAAGGGGGAGAGAGGGGGAGTAAATGAAAAATAAAAATATGTATCGAAGACAATCGAATTATCGTAGTATCGATTACTCGATATGATTAATAGGATGTGTTTGTTTTTAGTCATTTCATTCATTGTTTTCGTTTTTTTTTTTTTTTTTTTTTAAATGAATGAATGAATGAGAATGAATGAGTGAATGAATATTGTTTTTCCCTATCGCAATTTATTTTAAAATTTTTTTTACATTTGCTGGACGTTTTGTTCGTTTGTTTGGTTGTTTGGTTGTTTGTTTGTTTGTTTGTGAGATATAAAAAGGTAAAAAGATGAAGGGAAGATAGGGAATACTACGAAAATGGAAAAATCTTTGGGTTCCGGTTCGAGTCGAACGATTAATTAATTAATTAATTAATTGTAATCGTTTGTCCGAATAAGATTAATAAGGAGAGAGTGAGAGAGAGAGAAAAAAAAAGAAAGAGAGAGAGAGAAAACCTTGGAGGGAAAGGGGAGGGGGGAAACGTGGTTGGCGCCTCGACTTTGTGGGTTTTTGACCTAATAAGCGGACGTCGTTTCGATTGGGCTTTAAAGGTACGACGATGGAGTTGTGTGTCCGTCATTATCATTATTATTATTTCTCCCTTTCTCCCTACCTACCTGTCTACCTGCGTACCTGCCTGTCTACCTACCTCTTTTCCTCCCTTTCATTAAATTCCGGGTTTAAATTATTAAATTTAGAAAATAATACGGTTAAAGTTTGTTGAACTTCTTTTTTTTTTTGTACATTCACAAAATATAATATAATGGGATGGACAAAGTTTATAATTATCATTATGATTTTTATTTTTCTCATTCGATTGTTTTTGTTATTATTTTTGGATTCGAAGTTGCCAACTTGATAAAAAAAAAAAAATTTATATATATATATAAATATTTTTCGTTTTTCGTGCCAAAAAAATTTCGTCAACTGTGTGTGAGACTCCCGATGAAAGTAATATCGCGACAAATTTATTATTTTTGAATGATTTTAATGTCAAAATTCCTCCCCTTTCCCCTTCCCCTCCCCGAGGTGACGTGTTGACCCCCCCTTTTTTCTCCCCCCCTTTAGGGTTCACTCGTGCGTTTGACAAAAATACGAAGGTTTTGTTGTCGAAATCACATCATTATTATTTCCTTCCGATTTTCCGACGGATTCATGGATTTGTCCAGAAGTTTTGTTTCGATTTCGAGACGAGTGACGTCATAGTTTTTCCAGATTTTCCAAGTAGTAGTTTAAAGCGCAACGAGATGGAAACGTTTGAATTTTTACAAGTTTTTAAATTTAAATTTAATTTAATTTGAGTTTTTTTTTTTTTTTTGTTTTTTTAATGCGATGGAACGGCTGGAAGGATTTTGGAAAAGTTTAGGTTTTTTTCTTTTTTTACGCGCAATAAACTTTTTGAATTAATTTTTTTTTCTCTCCAGCTGCAGAGAGTCGCAAAAAAAAAAAAAAAAATTGAATAATTCAATCCGTGATTTTTTTTATTTTTTTTTATTTTCCGTCTTCCGATTCGTTGAATATTGTTCGTAATAAAAATGTCTGCCGATTTTGAATTTCTAGAATGTTCTTTTTTTCTTTTTTTAACTTTTTGACTTTTCTCTCTCTCTCTCTCTTTCTTTCTCTCTCTCTCTTTTTCTCTCTCTCTCTCTCTCTCCCTTTTCTCTCTCTCTCTTTTTCTCTCTCTCTTTCTCTCAATCTCTCTCTCTCTCTTTTTAAAAACGAAAAAAAAGCAAGTTAATATTCAATAATGAATAGAAAAGTAATTTTCCTTTTTGTGTTATTGTGTTGACATTCGACCTTTGAACTTTCTTTGCCCTAAAAAATTAACAAAAAAATTTTTTTTTCCCTTTGTAATGAGTATATATAATGTATAATGTGCAGTAATAATAATAATAAGGGAAGAGGAGAGCAGGGGGAGCGGCATGCTTAAAACGAAAAAAAATAATTAGAGAAAGAGGAGTGGGGAGAGAGAGAGGGAGGAAAGGAGAGGAGGATAACAAAAGCGAGGAAGTAAATTTCCGATTTTAATTCATTTTCGTGTTGCTTTTTTTTGTGTGGATAATTTATCAGGCTTAATATCTAATGCCACGATTTCTTTTTTTTTTTTTTTAATGATTACTCTTTCACCTCCTCCCGTTATTTTTTTACTTTTTCTTTTTTTTTTAGTAGTAGTGCTCGTAATTAGGTTTATTCGTTAGAATTTAATCCATCGGAGTACGTTGATTGTTGACTTTCTATTTTATGAGTTGTCGCGTATACGGGAGAGAAAAGCAGCAACAGCTGCAGCAAAAGCCGACAGCAAAAAGAAAGAAAGAAAGAAATTAAAAATGCGTATCTTGTTAACGCCGGTCGTAAATCGTCGTAATTCGTTCGTGGGTGTTGGGTGGATTTTCATCATTACCATCATCATTACCACTTTTCTCACCAATTTAAATGTTATTATTTCATTTTAAAATTTTTTATCGTCTGCTACCGAGATTTCGTAACGTTAAAGAGAGAGAGAGAGAGAGAGAGAGAGAGAGAGAGAGACTGGGAGAAATAGAAAGAGATATATGAATGAAAGAGAAAGGAGTAAAAAAAGAAATAATGAATGAGCGTCATTTTTTATTATTATTATTATCGTTATTACGTCACGAAAATCGTGTGACGTAATTTGGAAGAAAAAAAAAATTAATGCGATTATTAAGTGGCAGGAGAAGAAGAAAAGAAAAGAAAGAAAAATTTGAAAAAGGGGAAGGATATAAGAAAAAAAAATGTCGTCGTCGTTGTCGTGGCAATAAGTAATTTTTTTTTCCTTTTTTCCTTTGTTTTTGTTTTTGTCTCTGTTCGACGGGTTTTTCTGGAACGCTGGAGTTAAATGAAAAATTTAAAATCGTTCAATGATTTCCGCCCCATCGGATTTTTACGTTACGTGATAAATTAATACGTTTCCGTTGGTTGTTGGTTGTTGTTATTTTTTTGCGAGTTTGTTACTTCGTGCGTGTGTATTCGTGTGCGCGTGAAACGGTTTGTTTTGTTTTCTCTCGCTTCGATACTATTTAAATCGAAATTTGCCTCGCAGAAGCGAATTTTCCAGAGCGTGTAAAATGTGTGTGCGTGCGTGCGTGTGTATCAGGAGGAGCAGGGTACGTTGACTTCTCCCGTGTGTGTATGTGTGTGTGTGTGCGCGCACTCGCGTTCAAAGTTCGATTGACGTATCGCATAGTTTGTGACATTTAAATTTTTAATTTGATGCTAGTAGTAGTTCACGTTTGATTCGGTGACCTCTTCTCTCTCTCTCTCTCTTTCCTGCTTTGGGAATAATTATTGACGTCAAATGTTTTAGTTTGAATTTCGACGGAAATTCGGATTCGCATTCTTTTTATTATTATTATTATTATTATTATTAATATCATTGCCGTGAAAATTCAATTTTGGAGTTTTGTCATTCTCGTGGAAAAAAAAAAAAAATTTCAAACATTCCGTCGTCATGCAAAACAAACGACAATGCGAGTCAGTTTTTTTTTTTCTCTCTCTCTCTTTCTCTCTCTTGGTGTATTGAACAACGACGTTCGTTTGTAAAAAAAAAGAAAGAGAGAGAGAGAGAGAGAGAGAGAGAGAGAGAAAGAAAGAAAGAAAGATCAAAGGGCGCCCTAGGCCAACATCTTAATTAATGTGTATAATTTTGTTAAGCTATGCGAGAGATGATTGCGTCACTTCACACGATCCGTAAGGAGATTATTGAAGATGCCATGTGAGATTTTATATATAAAAAGGATAGAAGAATGCGTGCCCGCATGTGCGTGCGTGTGTGCGTGAGTGCGAGGTAATTGTTTTTCATCGTGTGCGAGTCGGTAATCAAAATTATTATTATTATTATTATTATTTTATGACTCTCTATGACAAGTTGTCGAGTTTTTTTCGAATTGCGTCAAAGTTTTTCAAAGAGTTTACTACGGACGGGGATCGTTGGCCTCTCCCATTAATATTTATTAAAATTACACCGATAATGAAATTTCTCTCGAGATTTCAAAATTTTAAACTTTTAAGTAAATTATTCCGTTTCGGGAGTTTGTGTTTACACCATCAAGACGAAGATTCTCGTCTTTCCCACCACCCCTCCCCCTCCCCATCTCCACCCGCCTACACCTCTCCCGTTAATTTAAAAAAAAAAAAAAAGAAATGATGGTCATTTTTTCTACAACCACGCCTTTAAAACCTCGTAATGAATTTTACCGATTCGTTAAAAGATTCGCGGGAGAGTAAAAAAAAAATTATAATGAAATCATTTTCCACGAGGGATGAGGGATGAGGGGGGAGACCGATGACGTAGACGGTTCATTCGCGTTCGTCTGGTAAAACGTGTTGATTTAACGGAGGAAGAGGGGGAATGCGGGGGGAAAGCGAGAAAAGTTCAAATAAAAGTTAATTGAAATAATTGAAACATTTGCTGGAAGAGTGAGTGAGAGGGGGAGAGGGGGGAGTGAAAGAGAGAGAGGGAGAGAAAGAGAGAGAGAGAGCAAGCAAAGCGACCAAAAAGAAAAAAAATTAAAATAATAATAATAATAAAAAAAACAATTTACAAAGAAATCGGGCCAAGCCTTTTTTAGTTTAACGTTTTTAACCGGTTTTCTCTCTCTCTCTCTCTAATATTTAATATAAACCTTGAAAATTTTTCTCTCTCTTTCTCTTTCTCTCTCTCTAACCGGTAATATTTCTTCTATCTCTCTCTTTATTTTTTTTTTTGTATAATTGGTTTAATTATTGCTTGTGTTAAACGACCTTCGCGTTTTTTTCTCTCTTGCGATTTCTTGCTTGCTTGCTTGCTCCGTTCATTTTTCTCGCGAAAATTTAAAATAAACGCATATCAAGTCCGACGCCATTTTGTAAAAAAAAATAATAATCGCCATTAATAAATTTTTTTTTTTTATTACTCTGTGAAATCTCGATGCGTTTAATTTGTCACCTGCGAAATGAAAAAAAATTTGTCGCTCTCTTTGTTTGTTTGTTTGTTGCGAGAATCGAATAATGTTGATCTCGTTTGTTTGTCGTTTGTCGTCGGTGTTTTGTCATCGTTTCGAACGTTTGTCGAAACCGTAAATTTTTTTTTTTTTTTTTTTTTTTTTTTTATAAGGAGCTTTATTACGGTAAAGCTTTGATTGATACGACTCGTGCGTGGTGCGTGTGTGGCTTCGAAACGATTGCGTAATCACCTGAAAATTTTTTTTTTTTTTTTGGCACGAAAACGACGGCGAAATAATTTTTAAAAAAACGAAAAAATTTTAACGGGGAACTAGAAATTGAAAACAACACACACCTCTTCTAAAACTTTTTATTACGTCCTAATTAATTTTGACGAAGGAAAAAATTTAAAAAAAAAAAAAAAAAATAGAGCAACGAATTATTATTATTATTATTATTATTGTTATAGAAAATGATCGAGTTAATGTGGCACGAATAATATTCGAATTCGTTCGACCGTGTGAAAAATTCGTGGTCGCATCCTGTGTCGTCATCACCACCACCTGTTTGTGTCGTACCCGGGTACGAAATTATTTGTTTTCGTTTCGTGTCGTCACATGGATCCCACCAATAATGTCCTTGAAAAATGAAATACTTTTTATATTCGTTGATTATTACTCAGCTATTGTGTGTAGGGAGACAGACAGAGAGAGAGGGAGAGAGAGAGAGACGGAGAGTGTTCGCGTGTGTGTGTGAGAAAGAGAGACAGGGAGAGTGTGGTCATAATCGTTGATTTTTTTTTTCTCTTTTTATTTTTATAACCTTGCAAATTTATATGTATAAGCCTACCGTATTTGACGCGATCGAAAAATGTCTCGAGGGGGAAAGAAAGAGGGGCGAGGGGAGGAGACGTGTAAAGATTGTAATTCGATTCCTTTTCCACGGTGTGAAATCTTATTCCACGTGGTGTAAATCATGAAAAAATGTTTAAATATGGCCGAGAGAGGTGTATTGAATGATGATGGAAGGCGTTAAAATTACGTTTTTAATAAGAAGTGAGAAAGAAGAGGAGGGGAGGAAAGAGACAGATAGAGAGAAGGGGAAAGAGAAAATGGAAAAATGGAAAAATTGTTAGGTAGGCGGTTTTTTTTTCGTTGTAGGTTTCTCGATATTCCAATTTTCGTTGTCCAAAATTATATGTATACGATGTCGTCGATAAGGATATTTGACGTTTGATTAACTCTCAGTTCTGGAGAAAAGAGTGAGAGAGAGAGAGAGAGAGATAGCGAAAGAGAGAGAAAGAAACGGAATGATAATGATGAATGAAACATGCGTGAGAAGTTTTTCCTCTTTTATAACTAGATGTCTATTTATGGAATTTTGCACTATTATTATTATTATTCGCGTAAGAAATTATTTAGAATATTGTCTTCTTCCACGTATTTTTTGTTTGTTCTTTTTTTACTTTCTTTTTTTTGTGTTTGTTTGTTTGTGTGTGTTTGTCAGAACGGCGTTGACAAGTTTGAGATCTTTTTTTTTTTTTTTTTTTTTTTTCTCCATTCTCGGTTTCGAGGTCAAAATTTCCTTTTTGTTTGCGAAATATGGAGAAACTTATTTACTTCCGGTCAAATTTTTATTATTACTATTTTGTTTTTTCCGTGCACGCAAAACAACAACAACAACAACGACAAATAATAATAAGAGAACGAATCGTAGGATTTTAAAGTTTTACAATTTCCGGGTAAATAGCAACGTCGTGGTTTTAAAAAAAAAAGTTGGTTGTTGCCACGAAAGAAAGTGTAATTTTTCGTAGTATAAAATTTATAAGGATTAGGCTTTTGTGTTTGTTGGATTTCGAAAGGGATTGCTGACTACAATTTGTCTATTGTTTGTTTGTTCATTCGTTTGTTCGGCATTCGTTTTGTTAAGAGCAATTATTGGTAATTTTAAAAATAAAAAAAAAAATTTTGTCCGAATGAGGAAATTTCAAATAGCTTCCCCTCTTTTCTTCCTCCTCCCTCCCCTTTTGATTTTCACTTCGTCGCAGGTTCGAGAATTTTCTTGCCTTTTTGCGCATGTCAAGTCGAGTCGGTGGTTAATTAAAAAATTTAACGCAATATGGCGGAACAACCCGCATTACGATCCTCGTCGTCGTCGTCGTCGTCGTCCTACGCGTTCTTCTTCTTATCACACCCGAACGCTTTTTGGTTGTTCTGTCGGTTCGTTGGTTGGTTGTTTTTCTTTTGCTCTTAATAGGATAATTGAATCCTTTAAAACATTATTATGTTTTCCTCGTTTCTTTAAAGTTTTCCTTCTCTCTCTCTCTCTCTCTCACTCTCTTTCTCTTTCTCTCTCTCTGTGTGTGTGTGTGCGAGGATGCCTTCATCATTGAGTAATTCTTACAACCAAGAATCTCGAATCGTAAAAACGTTTATTATTATTATTATTATTATTATTATTATTATTATTACTTATTAATGTTTAATTAATGCAAAAAAAAAATGTTTAAAATATTGCCTGTTTGTTTTCTCGTTTGTTCGTTTGATATTTATCGATTGTCGTCCGTTAACGGCGGGTTCAGGTTTTTTATTACACGCGAGAAAGTAGGAATTTTAGTGGGGGGGGGGAGAGAGAGAGAGAGAGAAAAAGAAATAATAATGATGATAACAATATAGTATAATAATTATTATTTCCTCAATTTTATGCACGTTTGATTAATTTGAAATTATTGCCGCAACGTAATGACAAAATAATAATAATAATAACAACAACAACAATAACAATTAAAGAGGAAAAAGAAAGAAAGAGAAAAAGACGTCGTTGCGCATGTGTCAGTTCATTAAATGAAATCTCAAATGTAATATATTTTCGTGATAAGATATCAGTGTGAATGAAATAAGAGTGATAGAAAGAGAGAGACAGAGAGAGAGAGAGAGAAAAAGAGAAAGAGAGAGACAGAGAGAGAGAGAGAGAGAAAAAGAGAAAGAGAGAAAAACAAACGTTTTTACCGTTTTTCAAGGATAATTGAATTTTTTTTTTCTCTTGTTTTTTTTTTTTTTTTTTTTTGTAGTGTGAAATAATTGTGATAAAATTTCTTAGGCGCGTAATTATTATTATTATTATTATTATTATTATTATTATTTTCTTTCGAGAAACGTTTAATGGTTGTGATATAACAACGATACGGGAGAAAACGTCGTGGAAATAGAATAATGAATTTTTTTTTTTAAATCGTGATAATTAATGTGCGACGAGAATGAATTTCCTTCTTTTCATCTCACGTGTAAACGTGTGTACGTATAAACATTAGAAGAAAAGAACAAAGGGTGAGTTTTACTTTTTTTTTTTGAATTTTTTTTGCGTAATGTAACGAAAATAATAATAATAATATTTTAGGTTTTCTCTCTCTCTCTCTCTCTCTCTCTCTCTCTCTTTTCGCCTTCTTCCTTGTTTCAAAATAAATCGTTTACGATGATCGAATTTTTTTTTAGGTAAAAACGATTTTCGGCCATGCGTCGAATGGCGAACCGCAAATTTCTTTTCGATTTTTTTTTGTTTTTGTTTTTCTCGATCGCTTACGTTATTATTATTATTGTTGTCGTTGTCGTTGTTGTTGTTGTTGTTTTTGTCTTTTCATTTCCTTTTTTCATTTCGTTATTTCCGTTATCCTCGTCTCGTGTCTTCTTCTCTCCTCTGTTTAATTTTATCGTTCCCGCATAATTTTTCGTCTCGTTTAATTATTTATCATCATTATTATTAATATTAATATTATTATTATTAATATTAATATTAATATTATTATTATTATTATTATTATTATTATTATTATTTAATAATTACTTCATTCGTCGTAATCATTTTATGTGATTTTCATATCGCGGATAAAATTTTCCGGGTTATAAAAAAAAGAAAAATTTTTTTTTTCCTTTTTTTTTTGAATAATATTAATAAATTAATTAAGAAGAAATGTTTATTATTATTATCATCATCATCATCATCATCATCATCATCATCATCACGATAATTATATTTTTATTAAAAAGGAGTAGCGTGCGAGATATTTAATTTTATTTATTTATTTATTTTTAAAAAAATATCTTGTATGTGTGCTGCGACGATTGCGTACGACGAAAACACTTCCTGTTAATTTTATTATTATTATTATTATTATTATTATTATTATTATTATTATTATTATTATTATTAATCATTATTTACATAAGAAAAA
Source organism: Pediculus humanus corporis (assembly GCF_000006295.1). Classification (NCBI taxonomy): domain Eukaryota; kingdom Metazoa; phylum Arthropoda; class Insecta; order Psocodea; family Pediculidae; genus Pediculus; species Pediculus humanus. The sequence goes on along the minus strand of NW_002987884.1, from coordinate 877,888 downwards.
TTTGATTTGATGTAAAAAAAAAAAAAAAAAAAAAATTGTCGTCGTTAATTTTGTTTAGAGAGAAATCATCATCGTACACTTTGAGTAGAAATTGGACGTGGCAGAAGATGAATTTTTTTTATTTAAAAAAAAAAAAAATCGAAAGTGCGGAAATGATTGCTTGAGTGACAGGTGGGAGAAGGGGGAGGAGACATATTCACGATTAAAATCGTGTGAATGTTTTTTTTATAAAAAGAAAGGAAAAACGGTCGTCGTCCATGTTTGTTTGTTTGTTACCTTCCCCTCTTCCTTCCCCTTCCCCCTCCCCTCCCCTCCTCGTCCTATTTCGAACGAGCTTTTTTTTTCTTTTTCCACGTTTGATAAAATAATATCATCATCATCATCATCATCATCATCATCATCATCATCATCATCATCATCATCATCATCATTATTATTATTATTATTATTATTCTCGATGCGAATATTTTTTTTGTGTCGTCACGTCGATATCATCACACGCGATGCAGGTTTTTTATGTATAGATTGTTATTATTATTATTATTATTACAACATTTTTTGTTCTTGCCGTGAGCGCCATCTTTGATATCAGTCGGATATCACAATGTGTGCGATTCCGGTTGTTGTTTTCTTACCTTTTATGTTTGCTTTGGTTTTTTTACTTTTTTTTTACTTTTTTATAAAGTTGTTTGTAGATAAAGTTAAAATAATTTTCAATATGGCGTCGAAGTTGATTACTTTTATTATCGTTGTTATTATTACTTTTTTGCGACTCTTGTTTTTCTAAATATCGAACGGAAATGTTTGTTTGTTCAGATCGGAGGGAAATTTTTTTTTTTTTCTATTCATTTCCGGTTGGTTTTGTTATTGCGGGATTTAAAATGGCGTCGTTGTGTTATTCGGTCAAACAAAAAAAAAATTATTTATTAATTTTAATAAGTCGAACCGGTCAAGGTGATAGAGAGGGGGAGAGAGTGGGGGGTCGATCACATCCTTCCTTTACACGATTTCCTCATTTCCTTGTCTGTTTGTTTGTATATTTTTTGCGTTTGTCGCGTACGCGCGCGTGTGAAATGCGGGTGATTTTTTTTTTTTCAATGTCTTCCCGAGAATTTTTTCATTTTTCTTTGTCGAAATGAAGAAGAAGAAGGGGAAAAAAATAAAATTTTAATTCATTTTATTTTTCCGCCATCATAGCTTCATCGTTTCCGCCTCCTCCCTCCCCACGCCTCCCCTCGTAATTATTTATATTAAAATTATTTAAATTTTTTTTTTTTTTTGTTTTGTTTTAGGTAAGTCGCTTCAGTTTCCGCTTTTTAAACTTCGAAAAATTTTGTTTTATTATTATTATTATTATTATCAACCTTGATTTTGAAATTATAATTCCAAGGATTGAATTTAAAAATGATAATAATAATAATAATAATAATAATGAGAAGAAGAAGAAGGAGAGGGGGAGAAAAGAAAAGAAGAGAATAAAAGTTTCTAGAAATTTCGTTTGGAAAATTCGTAATTCGGACGTCTTTCCTTTTTCCCGAAAGGTAACACAAAAAAATTTTTTTTTACATTTTTTTTTTTTAAATTTTTTGTGGTTGTTGTTTATTTGTTTGTTTGTTTGTTTCAATTTTTTTTATCGATTGCTCGTTTGTTTTTGTGTATTTTTTCAAAATTTATTCATCTACGGGTTTCTTTAAAATTGCCAAAAAAAAAAGAAAAAGTGAAAATTAGTCGTTACGTAACTTAATGACGCGGTTGTAAAAAAAATTTTTTAAACTAATCTTTTAATTTTCGTGACGTTAAATGTAAGACTAAATTTCCTATTTTCTCTCTCTCTCTCTCTCTCTCTCTCTCTCTCTCTCTCTCTGCCTCTGTCTCTCTTTCCTTACATTTCGGTATTATTATTATTATTATTATTATTATTATTAAATTTTTATCACCGTAGCGAAATGATAAGCTTAAAAAAAATTTAATATGGCGTTCCTGTTTGTTTGCAAAAACGATGATGACTCAGATCGATATTAAAATACCTTGTTCTCTCTCTCTCTCTCTCTCTCTCTCTCTCTCTCTCTCTCTCTCTCTCTCTCTCTCTCGCAAACCTAAACTTAATTGATTGATTTTTTTTTTTTTTTTTTGCGAATTCTGGGATAAGAGAGAGAGAGAGAGAGAGAGAGAGAGAGAGAAAGGAGAGAAAGGAATGAGAAAAAGTAAACTTGCGGTTTCTTCGTAATTATTTACGTGTCGTCGTTCATTTTGTTTGTGTATTTTCGTACCGATGATTAGATTTTAAAGTTTTTGTCCTTTCTCTCTTTCTCTTTGTCTCTCTTTCTCTCTCGAGAGAGCTTAAGCTTAGCCGAAAAAAAGTTAAATATTATAATAAAAGACGCCATTTTGAAAAACGCGGAAGAAATTTGACTTGGAAATGCGACGGAAAAAAAAAACTTGTCGTTTTAAATCAAATGATATATGTTTTACGTAAACGAACAAAAAAAAAAAAACAAGTTTCCGGTCGCGGAAAATTTTTTTTTTGCAGACTTCCGGTTTTTCGTCCACCACGTGCGAAAATTTTATGGGGGAAAAAAACAAAATTATTTCTTTTGAAATCGTATATAAATTACGTGTACGATACGTACGTCATTTCCTCCTCCTCCCCTCCCTTCCGTCCAAATTTTTGTTTCTCATGAGTCTTTTCGAACTTCCGGTTAAAAAAAACGGAATTTTGGTTTCACGCTTAACCGAAAAAAATTTTTTTTTATCATCGATTATTTCGTGTTGTGTTTGTATATCGCCGTCGAAAGCGTGGGATACGGAAATGAGGAAGATAAGAAAGAAGAAGAAGAAGAAGGCGGTGAGTTTTAAAGAATTCGTCCTTAAAATATTAGTTTTATCGGGGAGAAAAGTATTTATTTAGTTACGGCCCTGGCATATTTTTTTTTTTTTTCTCGTTATTTATTTCGTGTTTTTTCTTAAATGGCAACCTCGTATAGTCGGAAAAACTTTTTTTTTTTTTTTTTATATGGAAATGGATGGATGGACCGACGGGAAATTTGGAAAATTGGAAAATTTTTTTTAGAAAAGTAAACGACCTCCTCGAAGTTTTGAATGAGTTTGAATTTGTTTTGTTTTTCCATTTTTATTTTTTTATTGAAGTTCATTTCGAGGTAAATAAAAGTTGAATTACTTTTTTCGAGAAAAAAAAATTCTTGACTATACATATATACGTAATTTGTGTCGATGAATTAAATGAGAATGGGAAAATCAAAATGGAGGGATAGAAAGAGAGAGATAGATAGATAGAGAGAGATAGAGATAGATAGATAGAAAAAAGAATATGACACAAATGAAAGCGCACACATGTCGTGTAAATGAGGGTAGATAACTTATCTATTTCAAATATAATAATGAGAAAGAGGGCTATTAATTTTCCCCTTCCTCTCCTCTCCCTCCCGGTACACTCCCGCAGGAAAAAATTCAACACGTACGAATTTCTTTCTACAGGATGGTTTACGGAAAAAAAAAAAAAATGTTTCGTCATCAATCAATGGCTCTCTCTCTCTCTCTCTCTCTCTCTCTCTCTCTCTCTCCACCACACAATGACTGTGAAAACAAAGAAATAAAAATGGCGAACGAATGCGTTTCGATATATATATATCGTAATTAAACGAATATAATAACGCCAACTAAAGAGCGATAAAGTTGTTGTTGTTGTTGTTGTTTATGATTTGTAAAGCCTAAGTAAATAAAAAAGAAAAAAACGAGTCTCTCTCTCTCTCTGCCAGGTATAATAACGACAATAATAATAATAATGCCCGTGTAAAAGTCGCATAAGGTATTCGAGTTCACGAGTTGGAAGAGAAAAAAACAAAGGAGAGGGAGAGAGAGAGGGAGAAAGTGTGTGCGTGTGTGTGTGTGTGTGAGAGAAAGAGGAATTCGTCGAAAAAAAAAAGAACGTAAAAAGCTCTCTTTTTGTTTGTTTGTTTGTTTGTTTGTTTGCGTGGTATTCGATTCGAGTACGAAATCAAAATGGCGGGAAGGAATTTGAGTTTTTCGTAAAACGTATTTGAAATTATTTCGAATTCGAAGCAGAGTAATAAAGAAAGAAAAAAGTCAAACGGAAAAAAAACAAACCCTTTGTTCTTGTTTGTCGTTTGTTTTTTAACCCATCGTTCGATAGTCATATCCGGTACAAGGTAACACATCCGGCGTCAAAGAGTAAAACAAAACAATAAGAAAGAAGGAAAAGGAGCGAGAGTTTTTTTTTTTTTTTTTAAATTTAGAATCGCAGCTGCAAACGATAAGTCGAACCGTTTTTTTTCCTATTATCACCTCTGTTTCTTTCTCTCTCTCTCCTTCACCCCCCTCCCCCCGAAAAAAAAACAAGAAAAGGAGGAGAAAAAATTATTCCGGTTAAGCACCCTGTACATGGGAGATATACGTATACGTACGTACGTACGCACAGGCAGGCAGGAAAGTGACAAACTAGTTTCAGCCATGTTTGTTGACATAACTTAGATTAGGCGTTATCGCTCTCCAAACAATTGTTTTTTCTTTATTGAGCCATTTAATGTTTGGCGTCTACTCGAACCTGGTTGTTTTCTACAAAGTTTCGTATCGAACGTTTGTTCCTGTGTTTGCCGGGATTCAATTTTTTTTTTTTTTTTTTTTTCTCCCTCTTCTCATTCTCTCTCTCTTCGGTGTCGAATCGAGAGTTGTTGGAAAGAAGACGGTGGTTGTTGTTATAAATAATAATAATAATTTTGTTCATTTTTGTGTTTTTTCTTTTTTGTTCGTGTTCGTGTTTGTGTTTGTTGTTGTTGTTGTTGTTGTCGTGTCTTCGTTTTACAGTTTTATGCTTTTTTTTTTTTTTTTTTAAACGAAAATGAGTGGGAAAAAAATGACTTTGCTCGTGAGTATTGCATCAGGTACTGGTTATTATTATTCTTATCAGTATCTGGGTAAAACTCATGAGCCGGGTTAAATCAACAGAAAAAAAAAAAACTGGAGAGCGAAACTGGAGAAATTTGTTTTCTTTGTTTTTCATTCTCTACCCCCCCCAAAAAAATATTTTTTTACCACCGCCTTGTATTTTTTTTTTTTTTTGAATTAAATTATATACGAAATTTTTTTTCTCTTTTTTTTTCTCATCCATTTATGAATTTCGGAATAATAATAATAGTGTTGACGTCACTGGATAAAAGTAAAATTTTCTTTTTCTCTTTCCCCCCTTCCACTCCCGTTTCCCCCGTCATTGACGTCAAGCGAACGAGGAAAAAAAAAAAAAAAAATTTCAATTGATAATGTTTGTCGAGATTAGGTTTTTTATATACAAAGCTGTGGGAAAATGTGTACGTACGTATCGTTTCCGGTAGAAGCCATTTTGATATTTTTTTTTTTTATACGTAGTAATTTATTTAAATGGGTTTAAGTCAGGAAGAGGTGAAAGTAGTCGAGGAATCGATATATCGTTCGATTTCCCGATGGTTTGTTTGTCTGTTTGTTTTGTTACGTTTGGCTGTTGTTCGATATGGTTGGTTTTTTCCCGGAGTTTTATTCTGGTTTCTTTTGTTTTCTACGTCGTGCGTTAGAGAAAAATATGCGAACGTAATATGAGATTTAGACGACAATGAAAGCATTAATAAGAGTGTGAGAGAGAGAAAGAGAAAGAGAGAGAGAGATGAAATGGAAACAAAGGCAGTTATTTATGACGTCATTTAATTAAACCTAATTTTATAATATGAGCGTGAATACAAAGAAATTTTTATCAAGGCACGTACCTGTTCTCTCTCCCTTCTCCTCCTCCTCCTCTCTTTTCTTTTTCTTTGCATTGCTTTTAATCAATTCAATAAAAATGGTTTTTTTATTCTTTTCCCTTTCCCCCTCTTCCATTCCCTCCCTCCCTTCCCTCCCTTCTAAATGAATTAAAATGAAAACAAAAAATGTCTTTCATGGTTTGTGTTGTTTTAATGAAAAGGAAAAAAAAAAAATTTCCTCGTTTGCTCTCTCTCTCTCTCTCTCTTTCTCTTTCTTTCTCTTTTTCTCTCGTATGTTTGGTCGCGATATCGTTTTTTTCTCTCTCTCTCTCTCTCTTTCTCTCTCTATCTCTCTTTCCCGTTCTGTCTTTCGAATATCATCATATAAATTAAACGTTTGACGTACGTACGGTGCTGCTGTCGTTTGGTTTACTTTCAAACCGTTTCGAGTTTATCGTGCTGCCGCCTACCTTTTCCGTAAGGCTGTCTTTTCTTCTCTTCTAATTTTCACTATATATTTCCCTCTCTCTCTCTCTCGCTCTCGCTCCCTCCCCTATTCCCTTGGACGAGCGTGCGTGAGTGAGTGAGTGCGTGCGTGCGTTCGTTCGTTCGTTCAAATGTCAACGTGATCACTTTTGATCAACCTGTTACTTACTTTACGTCATTTCTTTGACTCTCGTCTTTATTTTTTTTTTTTGTATACTTTTTGGTTTTTCATTTCGGTTAAGAAAAGCGGAAATTGGAGAAGTTTTTCCGAAAAGTTTGTCTCAAAAAGTTTTTTTTTTTTCCGGTTGGAATCATACAATTAATAACATCACGAGAAATTTGTCAAATTTTCCTTTCCCTTTCCCTACTCATTATTATTTACTTTTTCTTCCTTTTTTTTTTTTTTTTTTTTTTACATTCTCGAAAACGAGCACGGTGAAATATTTTTCGGAGAGAAAGGAAGCGGAACATTTCGTGGGAGGGAAGGATGGAGAGGGGAGGGGTGCGTGTGTGTGTGTTTGGGTGGGGGGAAAATATGAAAAGGCAATTTATAGCAAAGTGAAAATGAAATTTCATCGTTTTTTTAAAATGTAATCAAAAAAAAAAAAAAAATGAAAACTTTTTCTCTTTTTCCTTTCAATTTAAAATGATTTTTTTTTAAATATATATTTTTCCATTCTGTGAAGAGCGTAGCTTACTTATTATTATTATTATTATTATTATTATTATTATTATTATTATTATTATTCGTCTCAGTCTTTGAAACCTGGAATTCATTCCTGACGGGTCGCGGGACGAGTCGGTTTTTTTCTCTTATCTGTAATTTTAACGGAGGGTTAATTCGATATCGTTTTGGGTGTGGCCCCCCCCTCTTGGGTCAAATGTTTGCAAATCCTCGTGTAAACATTATCATTATTATCGTAGAATCGAAAAAACGTCGTCGACGACTCGAAAGTTTTTTTTCTTTCTCTCTCTCTTTCGTGGTACGAATGTGAAAATGGTAAAAATGAAAAAGTGTATAAGAGAGGATAGGAAGGGGAAAGGGGAGGAGGGGTTGGAAGAAAAAGGGGGGTGGCACGCGAATAAGAAAAGATTAAAAAAAAAAAGTTTATGGAAGAAGATTTTGAGATAATCTCCAGTACTTTTTTCGAAATATTAAATGAGCGCGACGCGATGAATGTGAACGCTAGGCGAAAAAATCATCATCATCATCATCATTATTATTATTATTTTATTTTAAATGTCGATGCTTTTAACTTTTCCTTTAAAAACTATTGGAAAAGATGAGGAAGAAGAAGAAGAAGAAGAAAAAAGAAAAGTTTTTTTTGTAAATCTCCGATAAACTTTAAAAAAAAGAAAAGATAATCGAAAATGTGGATTTTCCCGCCCCCGCCCCCTCCTCTACTAAAAAAAGGAAATTCGAAGTTGAATTCTATATTATTTTCTCGAACGTTCGCACTGGAACCGAGAGGGAGAGAGAGAGAGAGAGAGAAAAGGAATTAATTTTTTATTAATGTAGCAAATCCGAAGAGTTGAAATAATTAATAATGGGAGGGGAAAAAAAAATGTTCTTCGACTTTTCAACTTCCGGTTCGAATCCGTCGGAATTTCCTCATTGTTTTTTTGATTCTTTGTTTTTTTTTTTTTTTTTTTTTTGTTTCTTTGATTTTCTCATCGTCGTCATCGCCACCGCCACCACCGCCATCATGGTCGTTATTAATATTGGTTTTTTTTTTTTTTTGTTTTGCGTAAAAGTGGCGGCAAAGATTTGACGTTTCTCGATGAATATTAATTATTAAAAATGTTACGAAATCAATTTGAATAATGGATCGTGCATTAACGTCCTCCGTCGCCATTTTCCCTCTCTCTTTTTTGTATAAAAGGGTGGTGTGAAAAAGTTGTGGAAAATATAAAAATAATAATTATTACGATAGCGATGGTGGTGATTGTCGTTTCTTCCACTTGACTGGAAATTTAAAAAATAATAATGATAATAAATTCGTCGTTACGGGGGAGTGTGTTCAAATTGTTCTGGAACGAAAGTTTTATTCTGGAGTTTTTTTTTTTTTTTACCATTAAGGAATCCCGAGGATTTACTTACACACGCACACGCACACACGATCGTTAAATTAATTACGTTTTTTTTTTTTTATACAAGGGACACGTAATATTTGGGATTGTATATATATTTGGTCAAAACCTCGGGAAAAAAATTCGCGATTGATTGTCGCGCGTGGGTTGTTGAAAAATGGACAATTTGTAATGGGTAGGCAGGCAGGAGCTCAAGTAGCTACGTTAAATTGAGTTTAAACCTGAAATAATTATCTCTCTCTCTCTCTCTCTCTCTCTCGCTCTCGTTCGGCAAATTCAAATAATAATAATAATTAAATTAAAATTTTCACCTTTGACATTTTCCTTTTCCTTGGTTACGCGTTAACAACCGACTGGGGAAAAAAAAAAAAAAAAAAAAAAATGAATTTTACACGAAGTCGAAACGGCGTGAATATATGTCCTCCTATATATGTCATGTATATATGTATATAGTAAAGTTGAATCGTTGTGAATATGACACGATATAATTCGAAACGATGTTGTTTACAAATGAAATCAAAATGGCGGCGAATTTGAATGTTTGTGAAAGAGTTTTTTTTCCGTAACGCGTACGAATAAATTGAATTTTTTCTTTTCCTTTCCTTCTCTCCTCTCCTCTCTAAAATCGATTGATTGATTGATTGATTTTCTAACGAATAATAATAATAATAATAATAATAATAATAATTACAAACTGTAAAAAAAAAAAAAGTTTCGCAACGTGAATAAATTATACGTATCCCGTTTGGAAAATGATAATATTTAATTTTCTTGAGCAATAGCGTTTGTTGTTCCACACTTTTGGTTGTCGGTTGTTTGGTTGTTGGGTTGTTGTTTACGAAATTTTTACACGGAGCAAGTGCCGCCACGGATTTATGATCATCATAAATAATAATAATATTGATAAAACGTATTTATTCTCTTCTCCCTTTTCCCGTTTTTTCTAGAAAAATCTCACTCGAAGGATTTTTTTTTCCTTTTCGGAATGATTCCTGGTGCTCCTATTTCAATATTATTATTATTATTATTATTATTATTATTATTTTTTTTTTTTTTTTTTTTTTTTTTTTTCCGGTATTAAAGTTTTGTGTATGATGAACTCTCGTTTGGAATTTGAAATCAGATCGAATTCGTGATGATATTAAATCTTATTAATATTCTTTAAACTTTAACATTTCTCATGTCTGCATGATACTTTTCTTCCCTTTTTCTTCCCCTTTTTCTTTTTTTTCATTTTGAGAGTTGGAGGAGTCGGGGAGAGGGGAAGTTTTCACGTGGGGTATCGAATGAGAAATGATAAGGCGTTGATGATCTGTGATAAGACGTCGA
>NW_002987884.1:866556-868215 GCF_000006295.1 Pediculus humanus corporis | reverse complement strand
AGCAGTGAATTCACATTCTCGTCGAGCTGCCTCAGGTCGACCGTAGAACAAGATTTGTTTTTGGTTCTTACTTTGTCTTGTTCTCATTTTTTTTTTTTTTTTGCTCTTTTAAGCCAACAGCACGTGGCGTTCTCAAACGGTCACCCATCCAAGTTTGCACCACGCCCGATGCTGCTTAACTTCGGTGATCGTACGGGAACCGGTGTGACCAGCACGCTATGGCCGTTGGCTTATTATTATTATTATTATTATTATTATTATTATTATCATCATCATTATCATTATCATTATTATTTCTTTATTGCTTAAATTTTGAAATATTTATGTTTTTTTTTTTTTCTTTTTTTCTTCTGGAATTTTGAAATTCGCGGTTGGTTACCTACCCGCAACTTCCCCCCCGTCCAGATTTATTTCCAGATTTGTGAAAATACCAAGGTTTCCCCTCCTCCTCCCTCCCTCTCTCTCTTTCTCTATCTCTCTCTGTCTCTCTCTGTCTCATTTTAAATTCTTTTTGATGCGAAACTCGATGAAATGGATTTTTATTCATGAGTTTTATTTTCTCTCTCTCTCTCTCTCTCTCTCACTCTTTCTCTCGTTTTTTTTCTTCTTCTGGTGATTTTATTATTGTTTTCTTATTTTTATTAGGGCAAAACCGTTAAAGACATTTTTCTTTTCTCTTTCTCTCTCTTTCTCTCTCTCTTTTTTTTATTTACTACGAAATCACATCGTTGTTGTTGTTGTTTTATTTATGAGCACAAAACACATAAGAAATAGAAAAAAAAAAAAATGCTCTTGAAACCGGAAATAATAGATTATCTTATCAATTGTGGGTCGAAAACCCCTCAAGAGTTTGACGCACTTTAATAACAATGAATGCCCTTCGTTTGTTATTGTTTTTATACTTCTGCTCGTTTTATTCCTCCTTGTTCGTTTGTTTGTTTGCTTGTTTTTAAAATTTTCAATACGTTTAGTATTATTATTATTAAACTTGTAGTTATAGTTCCATAAGAAAATAATAATAATAATAATAATTTTTTTCCGTTTTTTTAAAACGGAAATGAAATTTTTGCATTTCCGTTAAAATTTTCCAATCGGAAATTTATTTATTTATTTTTATGACGTCATCATTTTTCATACGTTTCGAATAATTTTCGTGGTGGTACGTGGCGGGAGTCCGGATGGGGGGCGGGGGCGGGGGCGGTTAAAAGGTTTCAAGTACATCTGGAAAACATGTTCGCGTGGTCCGAACTTTTTCCCTTCCATGTTTAACTCTTCCATCTTTTTCTTTTTTTTTTATGACGTCAATTTTATCGTTCGTATCACTCGTTAAAATGACGAACGAGCTGGAGAAGGAGGGAAGAGAGGGGGAGTGAGAGAGAGAGAGAAAAAAAATTAAAATTTTCATTAACAATGTTGTATAACGTTCGTTAATGTCACATTCATTGCCGTCGTAAAATGTTTTTATCATTTTCTAATTTTTCTTCTGCTTTTTTTTTCATTTCTTCATCCCCCGCCTCTCTCTCTTTCCCCTCCTATCTCTTTCTCTCTCTCTCTCATTTTCTCGATTAAATGAAAAGTTTCGGTTTTTTTTTTTTTTTTCATGATTATTATTATTAGACTCGTATTTGATTTTCTTTGTTTTAATTTTTAATGTATTCC
>NW_002987884.1:822706-866536 GCF_000006295.1 Pediculus humanus corporis | reverse complement strand
CACACTTTTGGTTGTCGGTTGTTTGGTTGTTGGGTTGTTGTTTACGAAATTTTTACACGGAGCAAGTGCCGCCACGGATTTATGATCATCATAAATAATAATAATATTGATAAAACGTATTTATTCTCTTCTCCCTTTTCCCGTTTTTTCTAGAAAAATCTCACTCGAAGGATTTTTTTTTCCTTTTCGGAATGATTCCTGGTGCTCCTATTTCAATATTATTATTATTATTATTATTATTATTATTATTTTTTTTTTTTTTTTTTTTTTTTTTTTTCCGGTATTAAAGTTTTGTGTATGATGAACTCTCGTTTGGAATTTGAAATCAGATCGAATTCGTGATGATATTAAATCTTATTAATATTCTTTAAACTTTAACATTTCTCATGTCTGCATGATACTTTTCTTCCCTTTTTCTTCCCCTTTTTCTTTTTTTTCATTTTGAGAGTTGGAGGAGTCGGGGGGAGGGGAAGTTTTCACGTGGGGTATCGAATGAGAAATGATAAGGCGTTGATGATCTGTGATAAGACGTCGACGACGGCGACGTTATTTGTCGAAAAAATATTTTTCCGACGAATATTCTGGATAGTTTTGACCTTTCCATAGGGGTTGGTTTTTATCCTTTTCCTTTTTTCCTTTTATTTCCTTTTATTTCCTTTTTTCGGTGAAAATTATCATTAGTGCCACTACAACAACAACAACAACAATACCCCGAGCTTTAGAGAAATGGAAAACTATTTAAAAGCGTTTTTATTTTTTTGTTGAGGGATTTTGAGGGAAGTTTCCTCCGATGAAGGGAAAAGGGGGAGGGGATGAAAGAGGAAGGAAAATGTAATCCTCAATACCGCCATTTTGAATTTCATTTTTTTTTTTTTTAAATGTAAACCCTCGAAAGGTTTTTTTTTTTTCATTTTTAATTTTGATTTTTTGTTTGGTTGAAACTGAGAATTTTTTTTAATCTTGGGGCGAGGGGGAGGGTGGGGAGTGGGAAGAAATGAAATTTTCATGGAATGCACGAAAAATGAAAATGTCTTATTCCCGTGGATTATTATTCTTAATTAATCCGTTTTTGAAGTTTTTGTCGTTTCTTTCAATTCGGTTTCGATCCGGTCTTATTAAAGGATAATTTCTAGGATTGTTTTCCGGCACTTACGCGACCGGAATAATTAATAATCGTGTTGTTGTGTACTTGGGGGGGTGGGGGTGGGGGTGGGTTATTGGGAAGAGAATGAAAGAAAGGGGTAGGAAAAACGAGTGGTCGTGGTGGAGGCGGCGGCGGCGGCGAAAACTCAAGATTCGTCTTGTTTTTGGGTAAAGATGCTGCGGATGCGGAAGTGTGGCGGATGTAATAAAGTCGCGGAGAAGACGAGTTTGGCTTTGAATCCGCAAAGTAAAAAATATCTGGTACGAGTCCTCCGACATTGTTTGTTTGTTAACGATGATAACAAACGAGTTCCCACACTTTTAAAGATGGATGAATACAAACGCGCAGATTTTTTAACTTTAACGTTTGTTGTTGTTGATGTTGTTTCGAATAAGAGATCTAGAACAGGTGATTAATTTCCGGTATTGTTTTCCATTTTAATTTTTAAAATCGTCGTCATCGTCGTCGCTATCCTTATTATTATTATTATTATTGAGAATTTTTTTTTTTTTTTTTTTAATATTTTAAATGATCGATCCCCGTTGTAAATTTAAAAGATAAATGTATAGGGGTTGTCGGCGATGGAGTGTGAGATGAATGTGGCGGAGGTGGTAGTGGTAGTGGCGGCGGAAACGCCGAGGGATGGATGAAGGTGGAGGGGGAAAAAAAAAGATAAGTTTGTTTTACGTGATACCAATTTGTTGGTTGTTTCATTATCATATTATTATTTATTCAGGTGTTTCGTCAATTTTTTCTCAAAGGGTGAAAAAATAATAATGATGATGATGATGATGATAATAATAATAATGAACGTCTGTTTCGTTTCTTATTGTTTATTAATAATAATAAAATGGAGATGGAAATTAAAACAGTGAGTATTTGATGATGATCTTGTTGTGGAGGGGGGGAAAGGGGCGAATCGTCGTTTTTTGTTTTCGTCACTCTCGTAACGTTTCCTTACCGTTCCCCTCCCCCTCTCCTCGTTTTCGTTTAATCGTAATATTCTCTCTCTCTCTCTTTTTTTTTTTTCGTTGTAACGAACGGGTACCACTTCGTTGGTCAAGCTAATTGATGGATTCATTGTTTCTCTCTCTCCCTTTCGCATAAAATTCGGATTTCACGGTTGGAAAAATTTTCACGGATATTTTACGAAAAGATTCTTCTTTCGGAAACTACTCCCCCACAACCACCACTACCACCACCACCATTGTTTCCAAGTCAAGTAGCGTCTTTTCGACGTAAACAATCCATCCGAACGTTACGTAATTTAAATAATATATTTTAAATTTTACGTCGAAGATTTTCGATGTTGAATAATTTTCCTTGGGGGGTGAAGAGGGAGGGGGGGTGGCGAAATAAGAAAAAGTGAGGAAAAGGGTAAAGAGTGATAAAGATGGGATTTGATAATAAAAAAAAAATAAAATTTGAAATTTATCTTACATGTTCGTGCCTCCGTCGCGTTAAATTTCATCCGTGATAATTTTCACGGGTTTTAATAACAGGAAGAAAAAAAAAATTTTCTTTTCCTCCGGGTTTTCCTTCCCCTCCCTTTCCTTTTTTCCTCTCCCCCTTAACCTTTCGAATCGATCGGCGGTATTGCTTTAAGAAATCGGAGAAAAATCATGACACGATCGGAAAAGAAATTTAAAGAAAATTTAATTATTATTATTATTAATATTATTATTATTCCCTTTTTCCTTCTTTCTCGTTGTCGAAAACGTGATGACAAACGAATGTGATTTATTATTATTAATATTATTATTATTATTATTATGCTTTATTTCGATACTTTTTTACTTGTTGGATTTTTGTATTCTCACTGTTAAAGTAGAAGAGAAAGAGAAAGAGAGAGAGAGAGATATTTTATCCTTCGAGTTCACGACAAGAGAACCTTTTTTAAAATTTTATTTTTTATTTTATTTTATTTTTCATTTAAAGAAAATTTACCTGAATGTGACATTTCTTTCCCCTCCCCCCCGCAAAAAAAAAAAAAAATTGAAAAAAAGTTTGAAAAAGAAAAAAAAAAAAGTTTCGTTTTACGTTTTTCTTTTTCTTTTTCTTGAAATTTCTGAGTGTGGAGACGTGCGTGCGTGAGTGCGTGTGTGCGTAGAATTTTTAAGAAATAATATTGTGGTATCCGTTTTAGTTTCGTTTTTTCTCTCTCTTCCCTCCCTTCCCCCGCCCCGCCTCGTTAATTCTCATCGTTTTATTTCTACGAAAAGTTTTTTTTTTTTTTTTAAAAAAAATCGAATTTGATCTCGTTTTCGTATACGTGCAAAGTGTTTGAGAGTGAGAAAGAGAGAGAAAGGTAACCGATGATTTGACAAATTTGAGGAAAAAGTGAAAGCGAGAAAGAGAGAAAGAGAGAAAGAGAGAGAAAGGAAAATTTTAAATTGAATTTTTCTTTTTTTTTTTTTTAGTTTTGAGTGCAATTTCAGGTTGTAATTCTGGACTCTCGAGTAGTTCCAATCATGGTATTATTATTATTATCATTATCATTATTATTATCATTATCATTATTATTATTATTATTATCATTATTATTATTATTATTATTATTATTATTATTATTATTATTATTATTATCATTATCATTTTTTTTGAAGAATTATTCAAAGAAGAAGAAGAAAAAAAAAAGTTGTTTGCGGTTGGTTTTTTTTTTTTTTTTTTTTAAATCATCTCTTAGCTTTCCCTGGAAAAAGAGAAAGAGAGGGGGAGAGGGGGCGGGGTCGGGGAATTTGTTCAAAGCGTTTTGAATAATAAAATAAACATTAATGCATTACAAAAAATAATAATAATAAAAATAATAATAATAATAATAACAAAAGTTTTAACGAATTTTAACAATTTATTATTTATTAATATTAAAAAAAAAGAAAAAGAAAAGAAAAGAAAAATGAAATGGAGTTGTGTAAAAGTGAAAAAGAAATTTTCACCTCGGCTAAAAATTTTTTTAAAAAACCATTTACTCACCCTTTAACTCTCTCTCTCTCTCTCACTCTTTTTCTCTTTCTCTTTCTTTCTCCTTCCGCTTTTTTCCCCTTTCTTTCCGTTTCCTTTTTTACTTTTTTTTTATTTTTTTATTTTATTTTTATCCGACTGAAAAGAAAAGTAAGAGTTGTGTTGCTGCTGCTACTGTTGCTATTATCATCATCATCATCATCATCATTATTATTATTATTATTATTATTATTATTATTATTATTATTATCATCATTATCATTATTATTATTATTTCTTTATTGCTTAAATTTTGAAATATTTATGTTTTTCTTTTTTTTCTTCTGGAATTTTGAAATTCGCGGTTGGTTACCTACCCGCAACTTCCCCCCCCCCGTCCAGATTTATTTCCAGATTTGTGAAAATACCAAGGTTTCCCCTTCCTCCCTCCCTCTCTCTCTCTCTCTCTCTCTCTCTCTCTCTCTCATTTTAAATTCCTTTTGATGCGAAACTCGACGAAATGGATTTTTATTCATGAGTTTTTTTCTCTCTCTCTCTCTCCCTCTCTTTCTCTCGTTTTTTTTCTTCTTCTGGTGTTTTTATTATTGTTTTCTTATTTTTATTAGGGCAAAACCGTTAGACATTTTTTTTCTTTTCTCTCTCTCTCTTTTTTATTTACTACGAAATCACATCGTTGTTGTTGTTTTATTTATGAGCACAAAACACATAAGAAATAGAAAAAAAAAATGGTCTTGAAACCGGAAATAATAGATTATCTTATCAATTGTGGGTCGAAAACCCCTCAAGAGTTTGACGCACTTTAATAACAATGAATGCCCTTCGTTTGTTATTGTTTTTATACTTCTGCTCGTTTTATTGCTCCTTGTTTGTTTGTTTGTATGTTTTTAAAATTTTCAATGCGTTTATTATTATTATTATTATTATTATTATTATTATTAATTATTATTATTATTATTTTTATTATTATTATTATTATTATTATTATTATTAAACTTGTAGTTATAGTTCCATAAGAAAATAATAATAATAATAATTTTTTCCGGTTTTTTTAAAACGGAAATGAAATTTTTGCATTTCCGTTAAAATTTTCCAATCGGAAATTTATTTATTTATTTTTATGACGTCATCATTTTTTCATACATTTCGAATAATTTTCGTGGTGGTACGTGGTGGGAGTCCGGAGGGGGGCGGGGGCGGGGCGGTTAAAAGGTTTCAAGTACATCTGGAAAACATGTTCGCGTGGTCCGAACTTTTTCCCTTCCATGTTTAACTCTTCCATCTTTTTCTTTTTTTTTTTATGACGTCAATTTTATCGTTCGTATCACTCGTTAAAATGACAAACGAGCTGGAGAAGGAGGGACGAGAGGGGGAAGAAGAGAGAGAGAGAGAGATAGAAAAAAAATTAAAATTTTCATTAACAATGTTGTATAACGTTCGTTAATGTCGCATTCATTGCCATCGTAAAATGTTTTTATCATTTTCTAATTTTTTTTCTGCTTTTTTTTTCATTTCTTCATCCCCCGCCTCTCTCTCTTTCCCCTCCTATCTCTTTCTCTCTCTCTCTCTCTCATTTTCTCGATTAAATGAAAAGTTTCGGTTTTTTTTTTTTTTTTTTTCATTATTATTATTATTAGACTCGTATTTGATTTTCTTTGTTTTAATTTTTAATGTATTCCTGGAGGATGATAATGATTTTCTTTTCTTTTTTTTTTTGTCTGATTCCACGAAGGAGTCGACGGCGTTCGGTTGGTCGAAGGTGAATTTTTTTCTGAAAAAAGAAAAGGGGGGGGGGTGAGAGAGAGAAAAAAAAAAGAAAAGAAAAACTGAGTGCTGCGAGAAGGGTATTTTTCAATTCTTCGATTCTTTTCAGTCAATTAGATTCATCCAGTTCTCCAGACCCTGACAGAAGATCAGTAATTTCTCCGTAGGCAATATTGATGCATCCTTATTAGAGAAAAGCTATCTCTCTCTCTCTCTCTCTTTTTCTCTTTCTTTCTCTCTTTTACTTCTCCTTTTTCTCTCCGTCTCTCTCTCTCTCTCTCTCTCTCTGTTTCACTCGCTCCGAAAATGGCAAAAGAGAGCAGAATCGAAAAATTCGTAACGTTACATAACGATTGAGGCCGTTTGAAATACTAAGGGAGAGCAATGCAATTAAGGTTACGGGAAAAAAAACATCCGACATTTTGGAAAGACTCCGGAGAAGAAAGATTTCCTGTTGAATTTTTTTTTTTTTTTTTTTTTCACCTTTTCGAAGTGTAGGTTAGACGTTCGCCCGGTACGCACGCACGCACGCACGAACGAACGCCCGAACGGAAGAACGAAAAAACGAACGGACGAAGGAACGGATGAATTTAAACGACTGTGTGTAACATACATACACACACACACACGGCGAGGGTTTTCGTAAATGAAAACAACAATAGCAGACGGTTCGGCATCGCGAACGCGTACGCGAACGCCTCCTATTTAATATTAAAAAAATTTTTTTTTTAAATTTTGACGTGCTGTTGCTGCTGGACAAGACAAAAACGAAAAAATTATTTATTTTTTTTTGGAAAAGTCGCGTTTTAAGTGTGTAAAACTGTTTTTCCGAATAAAAAGTTTTGTTTGTTTATTATCATTATTATTATTATCATTGTTGTTGTTTGTTGTTGTTGTTGTTTGTGTTTGTTGAACGGTCGTGTTGATTTCGGGTCGTAAAGTTGGGAGGACAAAAAAAATCGAATCGAATCAAAAAAATTTTTTTTTTTTTTTTTACTTTAACTTTCTGCTGGAAGGAAAATAAAAAGTAATAATAATAATAATAAAAGCCCGAAGAAAAGTAAATACTGCTGGAATGAATAAAAAAAAAAAATTCCATGAAATTTGACCTTTTTATTATTATTATTATTATTATTTAAATAAGTTTTGGAGGGAAATTTTAGATGATGTTCGATGAATGTAGAAAAAAAAAAAAGAAATAAAAGGGGGGGGGAAAAAGGAAAAAAAGATCGAACCTTTAACACAGAGAGGTCAACCTTTTTATTACCTTTCTATTACCCCTCCCCCCTTTCTCTCCTTTTTTTTTTTTAAAAGAGAGAGGGAGAGAGAGAAATTTATTTTTTTATTTTATTTGATTTTCTATACACGCGTTTTAAACTATCGATTTTATTCTGGAAAAAAAATTTTCTCTCTCTCTCTCTCTGTTTTAAGGTTCAAGGAAAAAAAGGTTTCGTTCTCGTCGTCGTTCGTTCTCGTCACTTTTTTTTTACGATAAAAAATTTTTTTTTTTCGGTTTCTCTCTCTATCTCTTTTTTTGAGGAATGGGGAGAGAGAGAGAGGAGCATCATCATTTTTTTTTATATATATTTTTATTTTACGATTAAGCAGTACCGTGTTCAGGATTTTACTTACTATTACTTACGTCTAATACTCTGACTCTTTCCTCAGATAAACACAACATACGGAGAGAAATTCGCTCTCTCTCTCTCTCTCTCTTTTCCTTCTTTCTCTCTCATTTTATTATTCAAATGGAAAAGTGAATTATTATTGAATTTGTAATTTTTTTTTTCTGTTTGTTTACTTGCTTGCTTGCTTGCTAGCTAGCTTGTCGTAATCCGGTTTATTTCGAAAGGAAGGAAAAAAAGTGAGAAAGAAAGAAAGAAAGAAAGAGCGAGAGAGGTGGTGAGGAGGAAAAGAGGGAGTGGGAGAGAGAGGAATAGAGGGAAAGGCAGTGAGGGAACCAGGGAAAAAAGGCTGGAAGGGAAGAAAAAAAGAGGGATTAAACTAAAAAATGAATTGGATTACGGTTGCCTTATTTTCGATAAAATATTTAACAACAGGTGCTTTTCCCCCCCCCCTCTCTCTCTCTCTCTCTCTCTTTCTCTTTCTCTTTCTCTCTCTCCTTTTACATTTCGTTCCTCTCGCTCTAGAGTGAGATTTGAAACAATTTTCGAACGGTGAAATTGAAATTAATTTAACGTTTGCTTTCGAATGAGTTTGAAAACAAACGGCAAACAAACAAACAAACAAAGGAGGGGAGGGGAGGGGGAAAAGAAGGAAAGAAAAAAAAGTAAAAGTTAAACAAAGGACGACGAAATTTCATTTTCGGACTCAACGCAAAACTCTAATTAATGTTTTTTTGGACTCCCCCGGAGACAAAGTGATTTTTTTTTTCTTTTCTTTCATTCTCTCTCTCCCTCTTTCTTTTTTTTTTTGTTTATTACTTATTATTATTATCATTATCATTATTATTAATGTTTTTTTTTTAATGGACGTGAGTGAATTTTAACGGTCGAATCGCGATTTTTCTTTCTTTGTCTCTTTCTCTCTCTCTCTCTGTTGATATTGTTTTACTTTTAATGGTAATTGATCTCACATAAAACGTCGTCCTTGTTTTCTCCCCTCCCTACTCTCCCTTCTCTCTCCTCCTTTTTCCTCTTTTTCACTCCTTAAATGATTTTCCCGCCTTTTTTTTTTTTATTATTTAACTTTATTTTTTAAAGCCTTTTGCCGCATACGGTAATAAAACGTTATGAAAAAAAAAAAAAAATGTAGGAGTCCCGCTTCGGGAAAATAGGAATAATAATAATAATAGTAATAATTTTCAATTAGATTTAATTGGGGAGGAGCGAAGCGTGGGGGCAGAGGTGTGTGTGTGTGTGTGTGTGAAATTTTAGGAAAGGGAGTAGTAAAATGTAACCGCAAGTTACATGTTATTAATAATTCACCTTAAATTTTCTTCTTTGTTCTTTTCCCCTTCCTCTCTCCCTCCTTCTCTCTCTTTTTCTTTGTCTCTCTTTCTCTCTCTTTCCACTCTTCAAGAGTGTGAAAGAATTTATTAAAAGGAAATTAACGAGGAGGAAAAGAAAAAAAAGAAAAATAATAATTAAAATATCGACAATTAATTAAAAATAATAATACGAGGGAAGTAGAAGAATGAAATTAAAAAAAGGAGGAGGAGGCGGAGGAGGGTGTGAGGGTGTAAAACAAACGCGACAAAATGAACAAACAAACAAACAAAATCTCCCCCTCCCCCCACGCGCCCGCGAGCTTTGTTAATTAATTAAAAATTAATTTATCGAACAAATAAAAAAAAAAAAAAAAGTAATAACCGTGAATTATCTTAAATAATAAAAAAAACCGGAAATTCGATCGTTGCCATCATATTGAATTGTTAAACGCTTTTTTATAGGGAGGGGTTAAGAGCAATCGGAAGTGACGTAAAAAGTATGAGTGAGAGAGAGAGAGAGGGGGGGAAGGAGGGTTAAAAAAAGTAAGCTTCCTGAATTTTTTTTTTTTTTTTTTTAATGAAATTAATTCGTTAATGAGAATTGTCAATAACACTCCAAAAAAAAAAAAAAAAACAAAAGAGAGAGAGAGAGAGAGATGAAATCACGTTTTTACAAATAATTATTTTTCGAGAAGGTGAAAAGAGAAAGAGAGAGAGAGAGAACGTGTGCGTGTGTGAAGGATGAAAATGGGAAAAGGTTAAAAGGGCAAATTATTTTTTTTTTTTTATTTTACATTTATTTTCAAATAAAAAAAAAAATTTTTTTTCGCTTTTTCTTACCGGGGGAGGGGAGGGAGCGGGAAAGTGGGAAATAGAGGGGGATCGAATTTTTTGATGGTCGAAAATAATCCCTTTGAGAAAATTTCATTTTCCCGTTTCGCCTTTTTTTCGGGGGGGGGGGAGGATGGAGGGATGAGGAGGGAAAAAAACAGGACCCAAAAGAGAACCCATAAATTTCTTCCTCACTCATGTTTGCCAAGGGAACAATTTTGTTTTTGTATAAAATATAAATAAATAAATAAATTATTAAAAATAAAATAAAGTGTGGTGGGTGGGTGGGGGGTCGGTCAAAGGTCAAGTAAAAGAACAAGCTTGAAAAAAAAAATTTTGTTTTTGTTTTTGTTTTCCAATTGATTTTTGGTTCTTTTTAAATTTTAAATTCGATTTTTCTCTATCTCTCTCTCTTTCACACGCACACTCTCTCTCTCTCTCTTTTATTTTTTTCTCTCCTACTACGAATAATTCTTAAGAAGAAATTGGCATTTAAAAAAAAAAAGAAAGGAAAATAGGAGAAGGTAAAAAGAGAGAGAGAGAGACAGAGAGAAGAAGCGAATGAATAAGAAAAAAATATTTCATGATGAGTCGATGATAATAATGATGATGATGATGATGATAAAAAATAATGTCAATTTGATGAATATCCCCCTCCCCTCCTCCTCTCCCTCCTTCCTCTTCCTTCTCCTCCTTCTTCTTTGGAATTCTCCAGAATCGGAATCTTTTGATTTTTGTTTTCTCCTTCTATATTATGCGGGAGTTGACTTGTTTATTTTTATTATTATTTAGATTTTTTTTTAATTGGAATGAATGAATGAAAATCATTTGCGCTGGAAAATGTGAAAAATAATAATAATAATAATAATAACTGGAAAAATTGAATAAATAAAAAAAAAAGAAATCGGAAGAGAGAAAAATCAATTTTTTTTGTCGCATGTTTTCTCTCTCTCTCTCGCTCTTTCTCTTTCTCTCTTTCCCCCCTCCCCACTTTTTTTTTCATTCGTCTTTCGATTTATTATCACGAATCAGGGAGCCTCGTCTCCAGTATGCGTAACAACGGTAATAAAAATAATAATAATTATTATTATTATTGTTGTTGTTACGCGATAACGTCGTCGTTTGAATTTTTTTTTTTTATACGATCGTATATGCGTATATCGTTCGATTCGATTTTAATTCATTTTTCCCCCCCCCTTCTTTCTTTCCCTTTGAAACTTGACGTGGAAGAAAAAATCAAAAAAAAAAAAAAAAAAAAAAGGACGTAAAACTTCTTCTTCTTACTCTTTTCTCAAAGGAAAGAAATTTTTTTTAAAATGATTGATCGATTGGTTATCAATGTCCTTCCTTCGGCAGGAAGAAAATTTTTTTTTCTTTTTCCTTTTTCCTTTTTTTTTTGGTTTTTGGAATGAAAGAGTTTTCTCGAAAGGTTTTTGGAAAATTTGTCGAATCGAATTCTATATGTATACAAGTTTCAATGGAATTTCTTGTTGTTGTTGTTGTTTAACCGTAAAAAGTTTTTTTTTAATGCGGATTATCAGATTAGATGCGCGCGGTGATCGGCGATGATGGCGATGATGGCGGCCATTCATTCATTTTTTAATTTTTTTTAATGGACTCTTACTGGAATTGTTTCTATTTGAGTGCAATTTCGCGGTTTTGTGTGTCTTTAAAAAAAAAAATCACGCGGATTTATCCCCTCTCTCTTTCTCCCTCCCCCCTCTCTTTTTGTCATTTGATAACTGTTTTTAAATTGAACACTGTTGCGTGTGTGTGTGTGAAACATTTGAATTCGTGTCATTTCCTTATTAAATTTATTATTAATTTTAATTCTTAATTTTAACTGTTTTGTTTGTTTGTTTGTTTGTATGTTTGTTGTGAGGCGTTTGTATGGATGTTATCGTCGTAAATTGCGTTCCTGAATATTTGTTTTTTATTTGTACATCATTACGCGTTGTTGTTTACTCATCATTATCATCGTCATCCAAATCATCTTTCTATTTTTTTTTTCATTTTTCTGTACCGGTTACAATAGAAATTCCTTTCGCTCTCCTCCCCCTTCCCTTTTTTCTCTTTTGGATGTGCAAAGTGTGAAAGGGAATGAAATGAATAGAGTTTTCCTTGCTAATTTTTCGTTTTTTTTTTCCCCAACCCCTCCTTCTCGTGGCAGGAGAAACGATGAAAGAAAATTTTTTTTTTTTCCCCTTCTCTCATTCCCATCGTTATCATCATTATCATTATTATTTGATCGTTTCAACGGCAGTTATTTTTTCCCATTCTATCGACCTATTAAATAAAATCTTCTTTAAGAAGAAAAAAAACCGTAGGTAAGAATATAAAGGGGGAGGTGGGGAGGGAAGGGAGGAGTAGAAAGAACAAGAATAAAAGAAATATATAAAAAAAAAAGAAAAATGAATGAAAAAAAGAAATCAAAGGATCAAAGGAAAAGGTTAATAACGGTTGTTTTTCTTTCTCTCTCCTTCACTCTTTCTCTCTCTATCTCTACAAAAAAAAAAGAAATAAAAATAAAAAGTTTTTTTTTTTCTGGAAAAAAGTTGGAAAAATGAATGAAGATGAGAGGATGAAGAAAAAAAATAGAGAAAGGGAAAGGAAGGGAGGGGAGGAGTAGGGGAGGGGAAGGAATTTCTCGTTAAAATGACGTGTATATAGATTTAAGGAGAAGAGAATGACTGACTTATAACTAAAAGTGATGAATTTCCTTTTTTTTTCCATTTTCCCATGCGATCCATCCATGTCGGGTAA
Source organism: Pediculus humanus corporis (assembly GCF_000006295.1). Lineage (NCBI taxonomy): Eukaryota > Metazoa > Arthropoda > Insecta > Psocodea > Pediculidae > Pediculus > Pediculus humanus. The sequence continues at coordinate 854,126 of NW_002987884.1, read as the reverse complement.
TGGTTATTAAAACGGTTAAAGCGAAATGACAACCCGAATTTATCATTCATGCACCCAGAAAATAACATATATATATATGATATTCGAAGAGAAAGTGGAAGGAGAAAGGAAAAAAAAAAATTTTCTTCCTTTGTTGTTGTGAATGAATGAATGAATGAAAAAAGGAAAAAAAAGAAAAGGAAAGTTTAAAAAGGAAATAAATGGAAACTTGCTGATAAACGTTTCGGTTTTTAATGTTTAAAATAAAATAATGTGTGTGCGTGTGTGCGCGTGTGCGCGCGTGTGCGCGTGTGACGTTTCTCGGTTGAAAATGGTAACTTCCCTTATAGCCTTTTTGAAATTCTAAAGGTTTCTTATCAAGAGAGTGAGAGAAAGAGCGAGAAAAGGATGCATACAATAATAATAAACATTGTTATCAGGAAATTTTTACTCTATGGAATTTATATTTTTGACGGTTTCGAATTTTATAATAAGGCCTTTCTTGGAAAATTTTCCTCCACCTCCCCTCCTCTCTTCTTCCCCTCCAAAAATTCATTTCAAAAAAAAAATTTTTTGTTTTTTTATAGTAAATAATAATAATAATAATAATAATAATAACTTGTGTAGTCGCGATTCGTGATTTTTTCTTCGTCTCGTGAAAAGAAAAGTTTTTGTTGACAAAAGTAAATCTCGGTGATGATATACCATGGGTTGAAATAAGGATAGAGAAAAGGAAGGAAGAAGGAAAAGAGAAATGCGAAAGCACGCAAGTCAGTTAGCGGATTACATTGATAAGCAAAAGGATTTGAGGGAAAAATGTTTGATACAATATCAGAAACAGGTTTTGGAGAAGAAGAAGGAAAAAGATGCGGAGAGAGGAGAGGGAACGAAAGATGATTACAATTCGTTCAAAACGAATTCTTGCGAATCGATTGCAAATGCGGCAACGTTCGTGCTACGAGCGGGTTGGGGTGACGAAGGAGGAGGACCCGACAGCATGTCGGGTTGTTTTGGAAGGCCGTCGAAATGGAAAAACAATGCGAGAACTCCGGCATCGCCGACGAAGCGTACGAAAAATTTACTCGATCCCATAAGGAGATGGAATTCGTTTCACATGCGAGATAGGAAAACGACAGCGAGTCAAATGAAATCCCTGGAAGAATTTCGGAGAGAATTTTCCACGGAAAAAGATGGTTCGGCGGTGGAAAACGTCGTGGCGACGCCCTCGATGGCCGCCACGGGATTAATGGGAGCACTGCCGAGAGTTTTGGCACTCCGAAGCGAATACCATCCCTCCGACATAACCATGACGGAAACGATGCAAAACAAGAAACAGCTGTCGGTCGAAACGGAACACGTGGAAAAATCGAGAGCTTTCAGTCAGGGTGACGTTGGTAAAACGCTGCCGTTGCACTTGTCGGAATTGAGAAAGGAAAATGGTATGACGCTGACGAAACAAGTCACGAGAGATTTGCTCCTACCGTCTAAAAGGAATTCGAACAACAAGGATTCCAACGTGAGCGATGATGGAAAATCGTCAAACGAGGGTAAAAAATCAGAAAAGGTTTTGAAAGGGTGCGCGACGGAACCCGCGAGATCGCGAACTAGGAGCGAAGGTGAAAAAGACGATAAAGACAAAATGATGCGATCGAGTCCGAAGAAATTGATGCGTAAAAAAACGAAAGAAAATTTATACGCGAATTCGATGCAGGGAGATAAACCGAGGAGATGGAGCGAAAGAGATGACGAAAGCGAAAAACTTGTCGTGGAAATAGGTGGTAAATGCGCGACATATAGCAGGTTATCGTCGTCGTGGGATGTCGACATTGATGCCGAGGATTCGGATTGGTAAGGCGGAAAAGAAAAAAAAAAAATTTTTTTTTTTTTCCTCTCTTTTTTTTTTGTGCATCCGTCGACCACTGCTACCACGTTCTTTTCACATCGTTATTCCCGCCACTCCTCCCCCTCCCCTCTCCTCCTCTCACGCTTAAAGTGTTTTCCATGTCGAATACTAAATATTTTTACCGCCTTTTTCTTACGGAATCGTTTAAAAAAATGGCGTGTTGAAAATGATAATGATTTTTTGTTTTTGTCGAAAAACCAAATGACACGACTTTGATTTTATAATTCCACGAAACTTTCTGTCGGAAAAAGGGGGAAAATTTTTTTACTTTTATGACGTCATAATTTGAAACTTAATATTATCGTGTGTGTGTGTGTGTGTGTGTAATATTAAAGTTTCTTTGAAGATTATACTCTCCTCTCGTCGTCCTAAGAGTTTCTTCTATTTCATTCCTCGCCTTGGTGTATTCCTCTCTCTCGCTCTCTCTCTTTCCTTCTCTCTCTCTTTTCTAATTTATTACTCTGGGGAGCAAAAACCCGATAAATTGTGGGGTAACCTCCGTTGGAGGATTTTACCGTAAGAAATAAATAATATACAAAAAAAAAAAAAATTCGAACGGGTCAAATATTTTTTTCATGAATAAATAAATGATTCGTTTTAAAAAAAAAAAAAAAGGAAAAAGGTTTCGAAAGGTTCAAAATTATAAAGAGAAAGAGAGAGAGATAGAGAGAAAGATGGAGAATATAAGTCGTCGTTGCCGTCGGACAATTTTTAAAAAATTTTTTTTTTTTTTTTTTCCCTCTCGTGTATGATGACCGTCGCACTCATTAATTTTTTTGTATTTAAAAAAAAACCGCGAGAGCGCGCGCGCGCGTAGTCGCACTGGAGAGGAGAAATTTGTCGCAAGATGGAAAAAAAAAATTAATTAATAATAAATTTTTTTTTTTGTTTTTCTATCCTGTAATTATAACGTTGTATGATAACCTTTTAACCTTTTAACCTTTGCAATTTTTTTTTTTGGTTTTATCTCGCGAGAAATGTAATAAATTTCATGGAGGTTCGCGGAAGTTTTTTTTTTTTAATACGACAAAATATTCGTACAAGCGACCGTGTTCCACATCTATGTAATAATAATAATAATAATAATAATAATAATAATAATATCAATTATTATTAATGTTATTATTAATCGTTTAATTGTTTCGGTTTAATTAGGTCAGTCGGTTATTCGAATCAAGGTTAACAAAATAATAATAATAATAATAATTGATTGTTTGTTTATTTATTTATTTAACGTACGGTTCCGGTTATTTATTAAAACAACAATAAGTCAATAAATAAACAACGTTTTGGAATGTTTTGTGTTCTTTTCTGGGGGGCGGGGGGAGGAGGGTGTGAGAGATGGATGTGACGTCATTAATTTGATTGATACGAAAATACGTTTCCGTCGGAAGGTATATGAATGTTTGTATCCTGCATACAGCTTGAGATTTCGATTGTTTCTCTCTCTCTCTCTTTCTCTTTCTCTTTCTCTCTCTCTCTTTCTCTCTCTTTCTCTTTCTCTTTCTCTCTCTCTCTTTCTCTCTCTTTCTCTTTCTCTCTCTTTCTCTTTCTTTCTCTCTCTCTCTCTCTCTTTCTCTCTCTCTCTCTCTTTCTCTTTCTCTCTCTCTCTCTCTTTCTCTTTCTCTCTCTCTCTTTCTCTCTCTTTCTCTTTCTCTCTCTTTCTCTTTCTCTCTCTTTCTCTTTCTCTTTCTCTCTCTCTCTTTCTCTCTCTCTTTTTCTCTTTCTCTCTCTCTCTCTTTTTCTTTCTCTTTCTCTTTCTCTTTCTCTTTTTTCCTCGTCGGGCAAACACATCGTCACGTCGACAGATCAATGCCCTAATCTTCCCGAATAAAAGAAAACCGTAAAAGGAAAGAAAAAGGTTTTAAAAGGTTAAACATGAATCTTATGTAAGAAAAAAAAAAAAAAGGTTCATGGAAAATTATTAATGTAATTCTCAGGTGTTTAATTTTTTTAAATGTATTTTTGATACTTAATGTTTGTTTGTTTGTTCTTTTTCTTCGTCTACTTTATCTTCTTAGGTTTTTTTTCTTAGGGTGAAATGACGTCACATCCTTTTATCAGATTTTTGTTTTAACTGCTTTATTTCTTTTTTTCTTTTCTTCTTTACCTTTTCACCTGGGAATGAAAAAAATTTCTTTTTTTTTTTTCTTTGGAATCCTTTTATCTTTTTTTTCTTCTTCTTCCCCTCCTCTCTCTCTTACCTCCCTTTCGTGACGACCTTTTAACCCTAAACCTTTTTCTATTTTTTTTTGTTGGGCTCCTCGTGCACTTTTCGAAATTGTTCGTGTTGTTTTTTTATTTCGTAATTTATTTTTAAGGATTTTCGAAAGGAAACGGTATTGGATAAAAAGAAAATATGTGTGTGTGAAAGGGAGAGAGTGATAGAGAGAGAGAGAGAGGAAAAAGGTAAAAAAAGGAAAAATGTAAGGACGGACGACGTTAATGTTTTAATTGAATTTTTGTATTTAAAATTATTTTCTCTCTGGATTCTTTTATTTTTCCGTAACGGATTTTTATCATTATCATCATCATTATTATTATTATTTTAATTTAATTTTCTTTTTTTTTTTTTTCATTACAGTTTTGGGAAGAGATCTCGAGGTTCGGCTCGAAGGCCGAATGAATGTTTCGTACTCGAGCCCTCCGATATGATAGCGGTGAGTCGTTAATAATTTTTTCTATTACCACGGATTTTCTTAAATAATAATAATGATAATAACCTGTAAATTATTTTATTATTATTATTATTATTATTATTACGTTTTAATTACTTTTTAAATTAATTCCGCGGAAAAAACTTTTTATTGAATTAAAAAAAAAAAAAAAAATTACATAACGAAGGAACGTGAGAGAGGAGGGGGGCAATCTTTGGTTTCTTTTTTTATAAATTAAAAAAGGAATTGATTACGTCACGAACCGATCGTGTGCGAATTATTAATGGCGGAAGTTGAGAGTAAAAAAAAAAAAAAAAAAACTTTTAATTCATTTATTTATATGTAAAAAAAATTATCTCTATCTCTCCTTAACTTTTCTGCGAATTTTTTTTTTTAAATTTGATTAGTGAAACGATTGATTATAATGTAATGTATGTTTGTTGTGTTACTTTTGCCGTGGCATTAGAATATTAAGTTTATTTATGCTCTTTCATGAATTATAATAATAATAATTGCCGTGGATTTAATTTTGCTTGTTTTCTCTCTCTCTCTCTCTCTTTCTCTCTCTTCGTATGTAATCCGGGTTACGTTAAAAAGTATTACCTTGACTCATGAAAAATTTTTTTTTTTTTTTCGGTTTAAATGTCAAATCTTGATTTTTTTTTTTTTTTGCCCAATAGTTGATCAGCAACAAGTTTTTTTTTTAATTGGTCACGTGAGAATGTTTTTGTGTTGCTGAACTCGACGTTCTCTCTCTCTCTCTCTCTCTCTTTCTTTCTCTCTTTTATGCAATCTTGTAGTTTTATGACACTTGAATTTGTATAATTTGGTGTTAGGAAGGGAAAAAGGGAATGTAAGAAAGGTGTCGTCGACGACGAGGAAATGATACGAAATTCGACTTGTTGCCTTTATCGAAACGATTCGTTTCCTTAGAAGGAGAAAAAAAAATACGCGGAATTCCCCTCATTGATAGATCGAGTCTTTGTTCATCGTGAGTGAACTACTGACCCACTTAAAAATAATACGCGAGCGTCCTACTTGCGATCGATCGATCGGTGGATTTGTCTGGCGTGTCGATATATCGATCGATCGATCGATACTCGCACAACACGTGAATTTACTTTGTTTTAAAAAATTTGTTTTTTTTTTGGGCGTTTATTTATTTATTTTTGTTTACAACTCTGTCGTCTCTTGTCGAATATTTTAATTATAAAATTTATCGAAATTTCCGCCATTTTTATCCTCTTCCTCCTCCTCCTACATTTTATATTTTCCACCCCCCCCCTCCCCGCATGTTTTTTTTTATCGGTTTCCGTTTTTTAATATTTGATGTTGATGGGAAAACAAAAAACAAAAAAAAACCGCGAGAATTAAATAAAAATTTATTGTGGGGGAGGGGGGAGAATTTTTTTCCCCCTCATTCAGGACGAGGGTTTGTCAAAAAATTTGTGAAAAATATTAAAACCGGGGGAGCGAGGGGCGAAAAGGCGGGAGCTTTGATATTTTTTCTTTATTCGTACACGCGCGGTAAAAAATTTTTAATAATTGTGTTCGTATAGAAAAATAAAAACAGTCAACAAGTTGTTTTCGTTTTTTTCATTTTCTCGGAAACGGAAGCTGAGAAAGAAGTCACGTGAGAGGGAGATTGAAATATAGGATTGGTTTTTTTTTTTTTGTGTCTGTAATATTGGCATCATTGATTTGTTTTTGTTTTTGTTTTGTTTTATTATCTTTTTTATTATTATTATTCTTTTATCCTTTTTCTCCGTTTGTTTTTTATACTTTCTCTCTTTATTTTAAATTGTATTTGAAATCATCCTTTTGGTATTTTCTATCTCTCTTTCTCTTTTTTTTCTCTTTTCTTTTATCGAGAGAAAAGAGTGAGAAGATAAAGATGAAAAAAAAAAAGAAAGGAAAAACGTCGATGAGAAAATATTATATCGTCGACGGGGAAATCGTTTTCTTTCCGTTCTTGTTGCTTTTTTTTTTTATATTATTATTATTAGTTTTTTCGCTTTTTTTTAACCCCCCCCACTGCTTCTGCTGCTGCTCTGACTTCTTTGCTGCTGTCTGCCTCCTATCGTTTCTTACATTTTATTTTTACACGGTAATTTTATCGCGAGTCGATTTCGATAAATCGAATTCGCGCTCTCGTTGATTTTTTTTTTACTTTATTTTATTTTTTCAATTCGAAAAATTTTCTCCGTAATCTTTTTTTTCTCTCTCTCTCTCTTTCTCTTTTTTTGCGTTGCATCGACCGAAAACGTTTCTTTCTCTCTCTGTCTTTCTCCAGTTTTTTCCAGTTCATTAAATTTTTTTATTTTTTTTTATATTTCTTTTTAAATAAATAAGAAAAAAAATAAGGAAAAAAAGAGAAAAAAAAGAAAAAGAAAATTTTTATTCTTTAGAGAGAGAAAACCTCTCTCTATCTCTCTCTTTCTTGTTATAATCCAAAGAAAAAAAACGATTATTCTAAAAAAAAAAAAAAAAGGAAAGGGTTTTTATGATTTAAAATGAGAGATTGAAGAAGAAAAAAAAAATCCCTGTTTTCCAGTAGTAGTAATAATGACAGCAGTAGCAATAGTAGTGGTAGTAGTAGTAGTAGTAGTGGCAGAAGACAAAAAAAACATGGCGGAGTTTTTTTTCTAGAAACTTTTTTTTTTTTTTTTTTTTTTTTTTTTGAAATTTAATTAAATGTCAAAACTAAGTATACGAAGAATCTTTTTGCAATTTTTTTTTTTTTTTTTTTTTAAATGTAATCACGGATTTTCTCTCTTTGTCTTTCTCACCCTCTCTCTATCTCTCTCTCTCACTTTTCAGTTATTTATTTATTTTTAATAATAATAAATAAATAAATAAAAATTATTTAACTTTGAAAAAATTTTAAATGTCGTTTTTAATACGTTTAAATTAATTTTTATTTATTTATTTATTAATTGATTTATAAAAACGTGACGAGGAGACTGAGACAGAATCTGGAAAAGTGTTCTCTCTCTCTCTCTCTCTCTCTCTCTCTCTCTCTCTCTCTCTCTCTCTCTCTTTTTCTCTGTCGTTCTCTCTCTTTTTCTTTTCATTTGATTTGTTTCCGCCGTTTTAATTTTTTTTATTTATTAATTAAAATAAATTTTTTTTTCTTCTTTCTTTCTCTTTCTTATTTAATAGTTTAATTTTAAAAAGTTAAATTAAAATTTACGGTCAAATAATTATCATTATTATTAATTTTCCTCTCTTGCTGCGAGGTAATTTAATAATAATAATAATGATGATGATGATAATATTAATAATAATTAAACAATGTGAATATTATTATTATTATTATTATTATTATTATTCTTTATGTTAATTTTGTTGACGTCGACAGCGCAGGGATTTTTTTTTTAAATATTAATGACAAAAAAGGAAAAGGAAAAGCCGCGAATGTCAAAGGTTAAAAGCGTTAATGGTTTTTCCTGATACTCCCACCACCACTATTCACCAACATGATATTTGAAAAACTGGGAAATGAACAAAATGTCGGGAAAATGTTTCTAAAAGTTTTCCTTTCTTTCTCTCTTTTTGTTTTAGTTTAAATTATTTTGTATATTTATTTATCTGCCCTTTCTTCTCTCTCTCTCTCTCTCTCTTCCTCCCTTCCTTTTTTTTTTTTTTTTTACTTCCTTTTTCGTTTTGTCTTCTCTCTCTCTATCTATCTCTCTCTTTTTTTCTCTTTCTCTTTCTGGAAAAGTTGAGGGAAAAGTTTATAAATAGTTTTCGGTAACTACTACTAACGGTTTTCGCGAAACGGTGAAAATGAATTTTTTTTTTTTTTTTTTGAAATTTATTATTCGGTTAAAAAGTTTAATGATAATTATTATCATTATCATTATTATCATTATTGTTGTTAATAAACTCGAATGCGGGACTCGGGACGCGGGAGTCTTTATATTTGTTTAATTATTATCATCATCATCATCATTTTTTTTTTCTTTTTTCATTTTGATTTTTCTCCAGACGTTGTTGTTTTCGTATCAGTTTTGTATCTTTTTTTTCGATTTCGATATATCGATCGATCGATATATCGATATATCGAATTTATTTTTCATGAATTAAAAAATGCTTTCTTACGCTTTTTTTTGCCACTTTTCTCCCTCCACGTTTTTTTTTATTGACGTCAATGCGTATCGTCGGCATCGAAGAGTGAAAAAAAAAAAATTTAACAGGAAACGGGGAAAACAGGGAACGCGTGAGGAAAGAGCGAGAGAGAGAGAGAGAGAGAAAATGAAGAATCAGGTTTTCGGAAATATTTTTTTTCAGGTTGATTAAGTCGATACCGACCGATGGTTAAAGGTCATTGAACTCATCATCTCCGCAAAACGTTTACCAAGAATCGTAAAATGCAAAAAAAAAAATTGTTTGTTGTTGTTGTTGTTCGTTGTTTGTTGTTTGTGATGATCTACTCTCGTCTCATTCAAGTTCTTATTTTCCGATTTTTCCCTCTCACTTCCCTTTCCCTCCTCCCTCCCCACCCCCAGGGTCCCTAATCTTTTTATTTTCCTCATCTTTCGTTACTTTTATTTATTTTCAAACTTCTTATTTGTTTTTCTTTTTTTTTCCCTCCCTCTCTCGCTCCTTCTCTTTCTCTTTCTCACTCAATATTGATCGATTTTTTTTTTTTTAATCTCGTTTCGGAAGGGAAATCAACTGGGGAAAAAATAATAATAATAATAATTAAAAATGTTGTTGAGTTTTTCTCCTGGATGATTAAGCAAGAAAGTCAAAATTTTGATTCTCTTTCAAAAATATTTTTTTAAATAAAGTCCCGACGGATTTTGTCATTTGGACATTTTGAATTTTGAGAATTTTGATCGATCGGAAAATTTCCCCCCCTCTCCCTTCGAACGCTTTCCGAATTTTCCATCACGTACGATACGTTAATGTTTGACTAACCCTGCGACAAATTCATCGTGGCCTTAATAAAATGGCGTCAATTTAAACTTTAAAATTAGATTTAAAAAAAAAAAATGTAACCGAATAAAATAATTTTACTTATAAAAATTGCCTTCGAGTTTCGATTTCCGCTCTCCACTTACCACTTCCGGAATTCACGTGTAATAATAATAATAATACACGACGAAGAATTTTCGATCTACATAGGATGAAATCAAACTGTGTAAAAAATTTGTTTTTTTTTTTTTTTTTTTTTTTTTTTTTTTAAATCCGTCTTCTGCTTTTAAAATATTCGACCCGACACGACACGATGATAATGATGATGAAAAAATTAATCGTTTAATAGGCACGAGTACTGTTATTACAGTAATTGTACGCCGCGCATACATTCACCGAAAAAAAAAAATTCGAATTAAAACGTACTGAACGCGATTTGTTCAGCCGACTAGCAAACATGGAATTGAAATGATTTTTCTGGCTCTCACTCACTCGGAAAAATTTTAAATAATAATAATAAATGTTAGGAATATTAATGAAATGAATGATGACGTAGAATTTGTGTTCATTTTGAGTGACGAATACCGTCACAACAAACAAACAAACAAACAAAAATCATCATCATCATTTTATTCCTCAACATCCGGACATAATTATCAGTTATGGTAATCCAAAAGCGATTAAAAAAAAAAAAAACAATTCTTGGCGTTGTTTAGTTTTTGTTGTTGTTGTTGTCGTCTTGTAAGAAAGAGTGAGAGACAGTGTTTTAGTATCATTTAAACGGACGGACGGACGTCGTCGTCACCGCCGTCGCCATCGTCGCCATCGTCGCCATCGCCGTCGTCACGGCCGATTTTTGCAACAAAAAAAAAAAAAAAAAAATTGCCTTAAAATCGCGAACGTTTAAATGAATTGTTTTATGTTTACAAGTGGTTAAAGTTGTTTTTGTTGTTGTTGTTGTTGTTGTTGTCACGTGCTGTTGTTCGTTTATGTCGTCGTCGTCGTCGTCGTCGTTGCCGTCGCCACGAAATAAAAATTTGTTAAATGAACGAGAGAAAGAAGAAGAAAAGAAAGAAAAAGAAAAACAATTTTGTGTATGTTGTTGTTGTTGAATTTTTCGTACGGTTTATTAAATTATTATTATTATTATTATTTCGTTTCGGAAAAGTTGTGAAGAAGGAGTAAGGAAGGAAAATGTTAAAATTCAGGTATTTGCCCCCTCAATTTTTGAGGAAAAATGCCGGAAGTATTTGTAGGAGACGAAGAGAACGTTTCGTTTCATTGTCTTGGTCGGGTTTCGCTGCGGATTCTTGGTTCGAGGTAATTAAATTATTATTATTATTATTAAATCATCTCCAAGTTGTTTGTTGTTGTTTGTTGTCGTCTTACCATTACCAAATATATTCAACCGGAAACGGAAAACGTCGGGGTTGCACACACAGATAAAGAGAGAGAGAGGACAGTTTTAGGTTAATTAATGATCATCGTATACATGACGTACGGGCGAGGGGGGCGGGGGAAATGATTGAATGAATTTGAATTAAATGGAAATGATTCCGACGGACGGACGGACGGACGGTATACGATTTTACTTTTGTTTTGTTTTTAAAATTTCTTCTGCTGTTGTTGCTTCTGCTTTCGATCTTGCAAAAATACAAAATGGCGGTGGTGATGACGTAATTAAAAAATATTACTAATCGAATTTCGTATTAAACGTATGAAACCTCCCCGTATCGTATCGTTTAACATTTTTAAATAATTTTTTTTTTTTTTTTTTTTTTTTTTTTTTTTTTTTGTAACGTAAGTTGGTAGACATTTTTTTTTTATGACGAGTAAAGGCTCCAGTCATTATTAAAGCGATATGAGAAGACCAACTGAGTCATTCATTCTTATCGTCTGCTATTCGACGATATTGTTAGTCACTCCAATGACAAAAAAAAATGAAAAAAAAATCGGAAACGATTCGGTTTAAAAAAAAATTCATTTAAAAAATAAAAATGAAGGAGAAGAAGAAGGAGAAAAGTTTCGGGGAGGGGGCGGGGCGTGGGGGGCGTTTCGGCGGGAGAGTTTATTTTCAAATGCTTCGGTGAGAATTTTTTTTTTTCCCCAGGAGAGAGAAAAAAAAATCTAAAATTCGAATCGGGGAAAGGAAAAAATAAAAATTATTTGTAAAAAGTTTTCCCGTTGCAAAGTTTTCACATCCGACGGGAAAATATTTGCAAAAATCCTCCGCGGTTTTTCGTAAGAAGAAAAGAGGGGAGGGGTAGCGGGAGTGGGGGAGGGTAAAACAAAAAAAGATAAAGGTAGGAAATCGACGTAGCGTGTCAATGGAAATGGAAACGGGGGGGGGAAAAAAAGTTGGAAAGTGACGTCGTCGACACTGGAAAATTTTCAAAAAAAACTTTGGGGAAAAAGAAAATGAAAAATGATTGAACGATATTATTATTATTGTTATTAATGTTTATTTTATTGCGAATTCGTTACATCGAGAAATTGCTGAAGGGGGTGGAAGGGAGGGGAGGGGAACGCACACGCACAGGGATTCGCATCTCACGATATCTGAAAGTTTTTGTTCTCTCTCTCTCTCTCTCTCTCTCTCACTCGTAGACCGCAGGAAAAAAAGGATACGTCAATTTCATTTTTTACTCTTCTCTTTTCTCCCCCCCCCTTTCCCCGCCCTATTCTCTTTCCCTTCCTCTTCCTTTATTCGTTTTCTCATCCGGGTCTTGAATAGAAAAAAAAGTGCTGACGAAAAAACGATAGAAAAAAAAGAAAGAAAGAAATATGAGAAAAGGTAAACATGTATATATATATATATATGAAAGAATGAAATAAATTTTTTTTTTTTTTGAACGTGGAAGAAGAAAAAAGTGGGGAAAAAAATTTTCCGGTTTCGAGTTTGTTTTTTTTTTCTTTTTGCGTTTCTTGTTTTTCCCGCGCGTCATCCATCCCGCTTTTCTGTCTTTCTTACTTACTACTTATATTTATTTTATTTATTTTTTAAAATATCACATCGATTGCGAAAAAAAAATAATAATAATAATTCATTCGATATATCGAATCGATTCAATCGAAACGACATTCGGTAACGCACGTCGTTTCCCCTATTGATGAAAGAGGAAGTGCGAAAACGTGTGTGTGAGAGAGAGAGAAAGAGAGAAAGAAAGAGAGGTAGAAAGAAAGAAAAAAAAAGTAAGAATTATTATTGTGTATTGTTGATGTGACGTCACAAATAAATTATTGCGTAATTTTTATGTCGTAAACGCGCGACGTGTTTTATTATTATTACTATTATTATTATTATTATTATTATTATCACGATCGTTTCTCTCTCTTTCTCTCTTTTATTTTTCCTTTTTGCTTTTATTTCTTTCTCTTTCTTGTTGTGATGATCATGTTTTGAATGAATGAATGTAAAAGAAATTTTCTATTTTTTTTGGGGGGAGGAAGAAAAAGAGGAAGGAAGGGGGAGGAGTTTAAGAGGAAAACCGACGTGGAAGGAAGGAAGGAAGGAAGGAAAAGCTTTTAAAAAATAATTCTGCATCCTCTTAACATAAAAAAAAAAAAAAAAATTTTCTTTCTACAATTAATTTTTTTTTTTTTCCTCATTCGAACCGTGAATTACATTATATTATTATTATTATTATTTTTCCGTCGGAAGCAGAAGAAAATTTTAAAAAAAAAAAAAAAAAAAGTGGAAGAAGAATCGTAATAATAACCGAACGGTGGTTTTGTTTTAAAACGAAAAGGGTTCTTTCGTCGTAGGCGTTAATATTATTATTATTATTATTATTATTATTATTATTATTATAACGCTCGTTTTGTCGGTTGAACAACTTTGATAATTAAAAACCTAACCGATAAAGAAAAGAAAAAATACGTTCGTGACGTCATAATATCGTTGAATCGTGTAAAATCGTCAAACGAACGTCATTCATTTCGAACGTCAACGCACGTATTTCGAATTCGTATTATAAAATGAAACATTGGAAAGATTATCAAGTCGGATTCGCGAGTCGTCGAACGCGTACCTGAAAAACACAAGAGACGGGAAGAAAAGGGGAAGAAAGCGTTCGCGGTGTCCGTTCGTATTATATATGAAAAAAAAAAGTAAGTTGTTGGTTAAAGTTGATGACGTCATTAATAAACCAACCTTTTATTATATTTTTTTTTTCTTACCTTCTTCCCTTTTTTTTAAATCCCGGTTTCGTTGTCTTATTCCCACGTTCGTGTAATTAATATGAAACGCGGAAAACGTGTCGGTGTGTGTGCGTGGGTGGTGGTGAAAAGGTTCAACAAAAAGGTTCGACGAAAGGAAAAAGATTTTTTTTTTTTTTGTTGAAAATATTCGAAATCGATATTCGATGTACGAGTTTTGTTTTTTTTTTTTTTTCTTCTCCCGTTAATTAAAAAAATTTACAAGGTTCGCAACCGACGTTAATTATTATTATTATTATCATTATTATTATTTTACAAAAATGATGTTAATTTTAAAGAACGGGAAAGATGGGAAGAGTAGAAAGAAAGAGAGAGTGAGAGAGAGATAGCGGGGGGAGGGAGTATGAAAGGGTTAAGATGAAAAAGGCAAATGGCAATTTGATGAGCAAAAAAAAAATGGCGGCGGAATTACATATTTCGTCACTGCTTCCACTTCCTCATCTTTTTCTTTTTTTATAGAAAAAAAAAAAAAAAAAAAAAAAAAAGTTACGTAAGGAAAATGATGACGTAAGAAAAGGGTGAACTTCCTTTTCCGGAAGGAAAACTGTGCAAGTTGTTGAAAAAAAATGAAATTGATAAATTTTTTTAAAAATGAAAAATGGCGATTTTTCGAATTGATGATGTTCTCTTATAGAAAAAAAAACAAGATGGCGGAGGATTCTTTCGTTTTACAAAAATGGGAAACTTTTAACCGTTTTCCTTCCGGAAATGGTTGTTTTTCTTCTTCTCCTCGGCTTATTTCCCTCGTGTGCTTACGTAAAAATTTTCCCCCCTTCTTTTCTTTTCCCCTCCCCCAATTTCTCTTTGATCATTTCTCGCGCTCGAGTTGATTGTTCGCGTGAGACCATAAGTTATGATTCGATTTTGTTTTTGTAAAAAAAAAAAAAAATAATAATAATAATGAAATGAATTTTTTTTTCCAGATCGATTATCCGGAGGGACAGACGATACAGCAAAGTCGTCGTTTTAACATGGATCGGGGAGTCAACCTCGTCTTCGACGAGAATTTCAGTCAAAACAGACCAGAATTATATCAAAAGAGTAATAGGAGCAGTCATTCTTCCGATACAAGTTCGGCATACAGCGGCTCGGACACAATGACTTCCGTACAATCCTCACTCGAAGCAGACGAAGTTGATTTGTCCGGATTGGTAGAATCCATTGTCGACAGCGACGAGGAAGATCTCGCCGAAAGCATCGACGTGAGTAATTCACAAAAATTTTAAACTTGTAGAAATCCTATTGGTTTTATTATTATTATTATTATTATTAATATTTGATTCTTTCTCCCCTGGCAGAGTTTAACCGTTCGGGATCACGTGAGAGAATGTTTAGAAAAAGATCCGTCCGAACGTACGGATCAAGATATTGAAATATTACTCGAATTAACGCAGCATTTAAAAGCGTTCACGAACATGACGTTAGCCGTTAGGAGAGCACTTTGTGCCGTCATGGTTTTTGCCGTGGTGGAAAAAGCCAACACGGTCGTCATGAACGACGGAGAAGAATTGGATTCGTGGAGCGTACTCATAAACGGTCACGTCGAAGTCGAACATTCGAACGGTGAACTCGAACAGCTCGGATTGGGCGACAGGTAAGTTTTTTTTATCAATGGAGGGAGGGGAGGGGAGGGGAGAAGAAAAGTTAACGAGAAAAATTTTTTTTGATTTTTTTTGACGTATTTCAGTTTTGGAATTTTACCCACGATGGAAAAATTATATCACAGAGGAGTCATGAGAACGAAATGCGACGATTGTCAATTCGTGTGCATAACTCAAACGGACTACTATAGAATACAGCATCAGGGAGAGGAAAACACGAGGAGACACGAGGAAAATGGACGACTAGTCATGGTTACTGAACAAAGAGGAGGAACGGAAGTGCCCTCGAGAAGAGGACACATTGTTATAAGGGTAATGGAAACGAATCGAATTCCGACCGACTTCCGACTCCTTTTTTTTTTTTTTTTTTTTTCCCCTCCGAGTAATATTTTTTTTTATCTCTCTCCCCAGGGAACTCCCGAACGTTTGATGCTTCAACTCGTGGAAGAAAATTCAATCGATCCGACGTACGTGGAAGATTTTTTATTAACTCACAGGACTTTTATTGACAGTTCGATAGACGTCGCCCAACAATTGTTGGAATGGTTCGGAGAATCATCCGTGAGAGACCGAGTTACCAGAGTCGTTTTGCTATGGGTCAACAATCATTTCACGGATTTCGAAACGGATCCGGCAATGATGGAATTTTTAGAAACGTTCGAAGCGGGTTTAGAACGTGAAAAAATGCAGGGACAGGTAGGTAATGGGGGAAAAATTCATTCCTTTTTTCCTTCCTTCCCACCTCCTTCCCGTTTGCGGATTATTATTATTATTATTAATATTATTTTGGGATTTGTTTTTTAGTTGAGACTATTGAACATTGCTTGCGCTGCAAAAGCTAGAATACGAAACGTCACTCTGGCACGTCCGTGCAGGGATCAAGCACTCAATTTTAGTATTTTAGGGGGTTACGAAAAGGGTTTTGCAATATTCATATCAAAAGTGAGTGACTCCGTTTGTTCATAATAATAATGATGATTACGATGATGATGATGATGATTGTAATCGTTTTTTTTTTTTTTTTACGCAGGTCGAAAAAAAATCCAAAGCCGAACAAGTCGGATTAAAACGTGGTGATCAAATATTAGAAGTTAACGGTCAAAGTTTCGAACACGTGACGCACGTTCGAGCCATGGAAATACTACGTGGAACTACACACTTAAGCATCACTGTCAAATCTAATCTATTAGGTTAGTGGGATGAAAGGGGAGCAAGGGGAAGAAGGGATGATTGGAAGGGAAGACTTTAATTTATTGAAATTTGATTTTCCAACAGCTTTTAAGGAAATGTTGTCGACTCCGGACAATTCGCCAAGGCCGAGAGGTAGAAAAATATCGGAAATAGCAAAATTACAAACGGATCCGAGAGCGAGACACTCGACGTCGGGAGATCCCCGAGACGGTCAAAATAACGGCGGGGAAACGACGACGACGACGACGTCGACGACTTTGGTGTCGGCGAGTCCGCTCAAAGACAAAACGCATAAAAGTTTCATGACGTTGGGACCCAAGAAACGATTGCAAAAAGCATTGATGAAAATGAACATATTACCAAAGAACACCATCAAGTGAGTTTTGTTCCGCCATTTTGTTTTTTTTTTTTTACGACGACGACGACGACGACGACGAGGAATAACGTTTCCGGTTTTAATTTTGCAGTGAAAGCGCTTCGGATGAAAGCGTCGTAGATTCTAGTTGTACTGAAACGACTTTATATCACAGTCAAAGCAATCAGGATTTGTATAATTTGTACGATGATAGAGCAGTTGATTATCCGGAACACGTACTCAAAGTTTATAAGCCCGATCAAACTTGTAAATATTTATTAGTGCATAAGGTAAGTAGTGTAGGGGGGGAGGGGTTAAAACGAATTAAATCTCGTAATGTATCCTCTCTCTCTATCTCTCTCTCTCTCTCATTCTATCTTATATCATTATATCAGGAAACGACTGCTCACGAAGTCGTCATGCTTGCCCTTCAAGAATTCGGTATAACGGATCCAAGTTCGAGATTTTCGCTGTGCGAAGTTTCCGTCGCCGAGGGTGGCATAATAAAACAGAGAAGGCTTCCCGATCAATTACAAAATTTAGCCGAAAGAATCGGTTTGAGTAGTAGGTACGTAAAGGAAAATGTGGCGCTGTTGTTTTCTCTCTCTCTCTCTCTCTCTGCCGTCGGAAAAAGGAAACTGATCGATTGTCGTTTGTTTACAGGTATTATTTGAAAACGAACGGAGTGTCGGAAACGTTGGTCGCGGATGAAATGGCTCCGGAATTAATACGGGAATCCCACGTTCATTTTTTACAACTCAACGCCATAGAAGTTGCGATACAGTTGACGCTCCAGGATTTTTCGATATTTCGACAAATCGAAAGCACGGAATATGTCGACGATTTGTTTCAATTGAAAAGCAGATACGGTGTGCCCATGTTGACGCAATTTGCCGAGGTAAACTTTGTCGCCAAACGCACGTTTGTCGCCAATAAAAAAAAAAAAAAAACGACGACGACTCGTTTACGATTTTTTTTTGATTTTTTCAGCTCGTAAATCGTGAAATGTTTTGGGTCGTGACGGAAGTTTGTTCGGAGAGTAACATAATGAGACGATCGAAGATAATAAAACAATTCATAAAAGTTGCGAGACAGTGCAAGGAGTGTAAAAATTTCAATTCCATGTTTGCTATAGTCTCGGGACTCGGTCACCGAGCCGTGACACGATTGAGGGGATCCTGGGAAAAACTTCCGTCGAAATATCAGAGGTTGTTTAGCGATTTGCAAGATTTGATGGATCCCTCGAGAAACATGAGCAAATATCGTCAACTTATAAGTTCGGAAGTGTCTCAGCCCCCCATTGTAAGTAAAAGAAAATGAAAAGCGAATGAAGAAAATGGAAAATTTATATTTTTCTCTCTCTCACTCTCTCTTTCTTTTTTTTAGATTCCATTTTATCCGGTCGTTAAAAAAGATTTGACTTTTATACATTTGGGAAACGATTCACGGGTCGAGGGTTTGATTAATTTCGAAAAGTTGAGAATGATTGCCAAAGAAGTTCGGCAATTGACGAATATGTGTTCATCGCCATATGATTTGTTAACCATGTTGGAATTAGGTAGGATGACGTAATGAATGATTGATTTATTATTATTATTCGAATGACGTCATCGTCGCTCTCTACTCGGGGGAGGGGATTCGATATTGATTTGATTTTGTTTTTTTTTTTTTTTTTGCGGTCAGGTGGTCAACCTCCTTCCAGCGCTATGTTTGCACTCAATCAAATGACGACGGGTTCGGGTCCTCCGCAAGCGAATTCGGCGACGGTTAAAAGAAGGAAAAAATCGACAGCAGCTCCCAATCCGAAGAAAATGTTCGAAGAGGCTCAAATGGTTAGAAGAGTCAAAGCTTATTTGAACAACATGAAGGTAACGTGAGACGAATTTTTTTTTCCTCTTTTGTTTTTGTATTTCGTTTTCCCACGTGGTTAATACGTCACGATTGGCCTCTCGTCTGAACAGGTAACGACGGACGAAGAAAAACTTCATCAGCTGTCGCTCGAATGCGAACCTGCGGGTAGCGCACCGAATTCGGCACCCGTGAGAAAGAGACATCCTAGTCCGACACTTTCGACGACGAGTTCGGCGAGTAGTACAAGCGAAGGGAAAAAAGGAGTGCCCAAGGTAGGTGCACTAGACGCGTGTCATGACTACTACCTTCTGTGAGAAGTAGAGTCGACGGATAATTTGTTTTTTTGTTTTTTTTTTTAAACAGTTTGGAACCGCGTCGCCGCAGGCTGTCAGAAAAATGTTAGCTTTAAGTGAATCGAACAAAACGAGACCTCACTGTCCTCGTCATCCAGTTCCGCAAATTCCGCTCTCCGGTTTGGCACTACATCATCCGACACTATCACCGAGTCCCAGTCCGAGTTCACACAGGAGAATGGGCTCCGTCGTCGTAGGTAAGATGACAGCGGGGAAATGTAGAAAAAAAAAAAAAAATTTCGATTCAGACTAACATTTTCAGTAAATCATCAATTTAATGACCACCACGACGACCACCATTACCACCACCACCACCATCATTAACAGCACCAACGGTGCAATTAACAAAAAAAAAAAAAGAAAAAAGAAAAAATGGACATATTATTAACGAACGCTCATAATCATTTACAGGAATGTCCAATGTTGGACACGGAGGGCGTGCTATGCATGAACGTTCACATTCTGACACCCCCACACTACCGCTACCTGTTCATTTATCTGCAGAAAGCAGTTCTGTCACCTCTTTGAGTAATTTGCCGTTGAGGAAAACAGTTACGTCGGGTATGTTGCACACACACACACACACTCAAAAAAATTATTATTATTATTATTATTATTGTTATTATTTTTCTCTCCTCTTTTTCCTTTCTGACGTCGGAAAATTTTATTGTTATTATTATTATTATTATCACGTATACGAAACGTTCAATTTATTAAATCGCAGACAATTAAAAAAAAAAAAAAAAAAACAAATTCATGACGTCACAATCATCAACACATTTATTAATTATCGATCATCGATTTCATATATTCATACCTTTGCACTTTTTTTCTCTCTCTCTCTCTTTCATTTCTCATTCGCTTTCTCTCTATCTATCTATCTATTTTTTTCTCTCACACACACACGCACGCACGCAATACTCTTTTCACGCGATTATAAACATTACGTGTGCGGTGTTACACTCACTTGAAAATGAATGGAACGTGTTAAGTGTACTATAATGAATCTTTTGTCAGGTTCAGTGACGTCCAGTGACTCCGGACATTCGACACAGTTAGATTCACATTCTGGAAGCTCAATAGAAGTTCAACACGGTGGTTATTCTCCGTTACAGACAAGAAGACATTCCGCGTTGCAGCCAGGTATGTTTTTGTTTTTTGTTTTTTTTTTTTTTTTTCCCATTATCATCATTATTATTATTATTTATTTATTTTTCGAATCATATTTTTGCATATTTTTTCTCGCTGCATTTGGCTGGCTTATACCGCCCTCGTCAGTACCCCCGTTTTCCCCTCCCCCCGGTTCTCGTATCATGCCCTCGCGTAGCAGCAGTAGCGTGCTTACATTGCCGGAGGGGGAGGGGAGAAAAATATGGCTGTCTCATGCGTGGCTTTTGGGTGTCCATCTCTCTCCTTTTAGCTGTGTAGTTAATAATTTTTTTTTACAATAGCCAAATTGACGGCTGAGTGCGCTTTGGTTATGATTATTATTATTATTATTATTATTATTATTATTATTTTAAATTGGTTTCTTAAGTGATGTATGTAAACATTAAACGGTTCGGGTGGGGATATCATGCATGCGCAAAGAATCGGGGAAAATCATTCTTTGATTGCGAAACGAAGAGGGATGTGTGTGTGTGTGTGTGAGAGAGAGAGAGAGAGAGAGAGAGAGAGATAGAAAAAGAAGAAGAAAACGTTTTGGCAGGATTTATTATTATTATTATTATTATTGACCGTTAATTAATGTTAGGACGGTAGTAGTAAGAGGAAAAGGGGGGGAAACGTTAGGTTTAGCTTTACCCGAAGGTAAAGTCTAAGACGACGATTAAATCATAATAATCATCATCATTATTATATATATATATATTCTTGTTATAAATTTAGGCTCTGTGGAATATCGTCTTGCCAGATCTTTTGCGAATGGTATTGGTGTACCTGTACTTCCCATAAACGGTAAATATTTTATCTATATACATATATAAGTAATACATTCTCACGCCTCTCTCGTTTTTTCTTTTTCATTCATTCATTTTGTACAAATATATATGTAAATTCATATGGGTGTGTGCGCGTGTAAGTGGGACGTAATAGGTTTGAGAGTGATAACGAATGAATTATTTGTTGGGTAAGGGGGAATGAGAGTTGAAAAAAAAAAATTAACACCACTTAATTGTAATTATGTAGAATAGTAAGTAGTTTGCTTTAAATCAGAGGTACCAACATAACTCACTCACTCACTTCATAGCATGCAAGCAGCAAAAAGTTTTTTAATTAAATTAGTTTTATTGGCTTTCGGCACGAGCGCGAAAGGTTTCGATTGCTTAAAAATAAGAATTAACAAAAGGCACCACCACCACCACTATTACCAACATTATAAACACAACGTTGTAGCAGACGAAAATAATACAAAAAGGAAAACACACCCCCATGTCTTTTTATTTCTCCTTCGATTAACTCTGTTAGAACTATCATCACGGGTCATTGTCATTTCGAGTGGTGGGGAGGGGAGGATTGGAAACTCCATCGAAGTAAATTTATTTCGTTGCTCCTCCCTCTCCCTCCCCTCCCCTCACACAAACACATACATACCCACACACACACAACACAACACACAGTGTTTAATCTCACATTCATGCAGTAATTGATTGATTTATTAACCCAAGGGGTCACGGGATCTTGTCATCATAACCATCATTATTATTATTATTTAAAAAAATAAATCACTAATTTAATAATAATAATATTTAGAAAAAATTAAAAAGAAATTGAAATTTTTTTTTTTTCTTTTAAATTGTGATTTTGCCAGGTGTCGGAATGATGCCGCCACCTCCTCCCCGTGCACGGCACCCTCCTGCATATAGTGTGGCCGCCCAGGTGGCTAGGCTTCACAAATTGGGCCGAGCTCATTCCCACGAAGGAGTTATAGGGTATTACCACACGGATCCGGAAGAAGATGGTGGGCACTTTTATATATATATACATACACATATATATAAATAATATTTTGTACATTTTGAACGTGAATGTGTGTATAAAGAGTGAGAGTGAGAGAGTAAGAGAGAGAGAGAGAGAGAGAAACATACACGAAGCTTTCCTCCCAATTTTCCAAATTTTCCACTTATACTATATACAACACACGGGTAACAATGTGTAAAGATGGAGGAAAGAAAAAAAAAGAAAGAAAAATTCAAATCGTTCGCGCATGGTTTTAGATATGGTGCCATGCTTTTATTATTATTATTATTTGCTATACGTGTATGTATACACATAAGAGTACAAAATTTTATTTATTTATTTATTAACGTACTTCAAATTTAGCGTTTATGACCGCCTCCGAAGTATTATATTATATCGCTTTGAATTTTTTTTTTTTTAAATGCACTGCATACAAAATGGCTGCCGCATTCTTCGTCAATGAAAGTTTTTATTTATTTATTTATTTATTTATTATTATTATTATTTCATTATTATTATTATTTAAGGCTTACGCTCAGATTTGGAAAAAAAAATTTTATTTTTTTTAAATTTTTAGTTTGATTGCTGTGAATATTGTGATTTAAATGTTGTGAATATGTACGAATTAATATTTTCAAAACTTTCGCAGGGGGTTGATTATTTTTAACGTGGCAGGGAGTGAAAATTTTTTGGCGGGAGATTTAAAAACGTTGAAAGGGAAAAAAAAATGAAAGGTTTCGCCTAGATTACGTGCCATATAATTATTATTATTATTATTATTATTATTATTATTATTATTATTATTATTATTATTATTATTATTATTTTGGTAGTATTTGAATTTATTGTACAGGGTGTTAAATGAAATTTAAAATTCTTGTGCACGAATTTTTTTTTTTTTATGTGGAAAGGGTTATAAATATATATATATATATATATATATATATATATATAGACTGTGAATGTGTAAAAAGGGTTTATAAATGGGGATTTAATATTTAAATTTAAATTTAAATTTAGCGCCAAAAAAATTCCCCTCGAAATTTTTTTTTTTTTAATACCGTTTCAAAAGCTTTCAACCGACGACGAATGCTGCATTTAATTATTATTATTATTATTATTAATAACTTTATTTTTCTTTCCCGTTTCTTTAAATTTTTTTTTAAATGACGTCTAAAATCAATGACGTAATATTTACTTTGTACGAAGAAAAAAAACGCGTCGAAAATGTAAATTTTATTATGTGACGTCATCGCAGAACAAAGATAATTCAAACACTCGAAAGAAATGATTTTATTTTTTAGTGACGTCATAACGATACGTGAACGCGCTTTTGAAAAATGGCGACGCGGATTTCGTACAGAGTAAAAAATAAAAATAAAAAAATCGTTCGTTTGTTTTTTATTTCGATTTCGAAAAGGAAACCATCGCGGAAATAAAAAGCAAACGAGTGAATGATTGATTGATTGATTGATTGAAACCGTTAATATTAATTAATTAATGATTGATTGATTTATTCATTTCAGACGATGAAGATGCTCAAGTATCTGCAGTATGAAAAGTACAAGTAAATAATTAATTAATTAATTAATTAAATATATATATAATTATTATTATTATTAAATAAATGTCGATTTATATAAAAAAGAAGAAAAAGGAAGAGAGAGAGAGAGAAAATTTCTTGCACCCCAAAGAGAAAGAGAGAAAAGGAGAGGAAATGGCAAACGAACGAACGAATGATTGATTGATTGATTGGCTGAATGTCCGATCAGTGAGAGAAATATTATTATTATTATTAGTATTATTGACGTTTCGTGTGTTGTATTACCGCGTGAATGTGTTTGTTTATTTAGAAAATTATTCGTTTGTAGCGTCATCACGTGATCGGATACCCGGAAATTCATTTTCTCTTTCTCTCTCTCTCTCTTTCTCGAGGCGGGTGTAAGCCCATTGGTTGGATTCGTTTGTGGTAAATAAAAGGATAGAAGATGAAGAAGAATACACGGGAAAATGCTCGTTTCCGTTTCCGTTTTTATTAAATTTTTTAATTTTTTTTTTTTTTTTTTAATTTTAATTTTTTTATTATTATTATTATTATTTTTTATCGTAAATGTCGTCGTCGTCGCATACGTATATGTATGATGATGATAATAATAATGATTTTTATTTTGATTTTAATCCCGGGAGGGTGATTTTATTATCATTATTATTATTATTATTATTATTATTATTAAATGAACGGCGTCTCAGATGTTTAACATATTAAGTCACTAGTCTTAGAAATTTAAAAAAAAAACAAAAATTTTTATCATTATTTATTTTAATAATAATAACAAAGAAGAAAAAAACTAAAAAAAAAAACCCCCCTATGATGATTTCCTGTTGTCGTGTAAATAGAATTTTAAAAAATAATGATAATGGTAATGATAATACTCTTGTTTTATTCGTTCGTTCGTTCAACATTTTATTCATATGGTTTTTAAGTATTTTATTATTATTATTATTATTACTTGTGATGAAAAGTGTATGAATGATAATTTTTGTATGAATTAGAGTTTTTTTCCTCTTTTTCCCCTTTTTCGTTTACTTTAAGTTTTACTTTTAATTTTTAATTTTCTGCTACCACGTTAAAAAAAAGTTTTTGTTTAGCTTTAGTTATTCCGTTTTTGATTGATTTGTCGTGATCTTTTTCCACTTGATTTTTTTTTTTTTTTTAGCTTATTTATCATTCGTTATCACTACTACCACTACTAGTACCACTACTTCTCCTACTACCACTATTACTACTACCACCACTACCACTACTATTAGGTAATTATTCTTATTCGTGTAAAAAAAAAAAATAAAAAAAAAAATTTAAATGTTAAAGCGCCGCACGGCGGTCAAAATGAAAATTAATTTTTTCCCGTCGCGTGACTGTATTAATTTTTTCCCTTTCCCCATTCCTCCCATATCCCATCCCCCTCCGTCCACCTCCTCTTCATCTTTATTCATTTTTTATTTTAATGATTATTTTAAAAAAAATTATTATTATTATTCAATTTTAATTTTTTTTAATATGAAATTTTCGTTTTAACATTTGATTGATTGATTGATTTTAATTGAATTATTATTATTATTATTATTTTAAAATATTCGATATAATAATAATAATAATAATAATAATAATAATAATAATAATAGAAAATTTTAATTATTATTAAAAAAAAAAAAGAGAAAGAGAGAGAGAGAGAGAGTGAGAGTGAGAGACGATGAGGGGATCTCAATTGATTATTATTATTATTATTATTATTATTACCGTTCGACGCATTTATTTGCCAGATAATGTGATGATTATTATCATCATCATCATCATTATCATTATCTCTTGCGGGAAAAAAAAATATATCGATCGATATATCGAAATGAAAATTTTTCCATAAATAACTTTCTTGCTGCATATCTTCATACAATACAACAAATGTTTTTGTTTTATAAAAATTATTCAATGAATGAATGAATGAATGAATGATTGATTGATTGATTGATTGGTTATATGAGACGTTTTTAAAATTTAAGAGAAAATTATTGTCCCCTATTAAATACTCAAATAAAAAATAGAAAAAGATAAAAAAAAAAAAAAAAAAAAAAAAGATTTTATTTGTATTGTAAATATATAAATTAAATATTGAATTAATAATAATAATGATAATAATAATAATAATGATGATGATGATGATGAAAATTTCCCTTTTTTTTTTTTTTACGTAACAAAACTTTTTTGTTTCTCGATTTCAATTTTATTATTTGTATTTTAAATAAAGAAAAAAAAGGTAAAAAAAATTTACAACAAAAAAATAAATAAATAAATAAATAAAATAAAATAAAATTTAAAAATTAAAAAAAAAAAAAAAAAAAAATTTACCTTAATCATTATTATTATTACATCCTTTTTTTTTTTTTTGTAATTTTTCCAACCGGGGAGAGAGAAATGAAATATTTTTCCGAACAAACGAATCTTTTTGTTTTCTTTTTATGTATGTTATATAAAATGATTACGTCACAATTACATCACTAACATAAATAAACGTTTTTCGAATTAAATTCACAAAAACTCCCTCGCTAGGACTTCAGACACCGGAAATAGATAAAAAGTTTTATTTAAGGAATAGGAGGAAGAATTAAAAAAATATGTCGATGATTTAAATAAATAATTAAAATTAGACGAAGATAATTCTTACGCTCTCTCCCACTCCCCTTTCCTTCCCTCCCTCCCCACCCACTCCCCACAAAAGGATTTTGCGTTTTCAATGGTTGGGACAAAGGAAAAAATTCTACGGAACAAAAAAGGTAAGTTTTTGGTATAGAATATAATAAGAAGATACTCATACAAGGTATTGTTGTCGTGGCGAAAGAATTTTTAATATAATCCCTTACTTTCCTCCTTGTTACATTTTATTTCCGGTTTCGAATGAGTAATTAATTCTTTTCTTTCGGGGACAGGGAAGGTGATGACATTAGGCCGGGAGTCGTGGCGTGCTCCTGTAATCCAGCTACTTGGAGGCCGGGTACAGAGGATGTTTCTGGTTCGGGGGGGTCCCAAGTCGAACGACTCGCGCATTTTTCACAATCGGCGAGGATATCTCGGTAGTCGAAACCGAATATTTTTCGCCGATCGCACAAAGTATTCAGGGACTTCATCGTTCCGGGTGTGCGATACTTCGGCTTGGGTTCTTTTCGGCCAATACGAAGAAACAGACCTGTACCCAAACTGTTGGGGGGGGACGCGACGGGGACTTTTCGATTTGCAAGGGGCTCACACTGGCAGGTACTAAGGGGGGCAACTCATCGGTCGCAGGATCCACAAGATAGGTGCCCAACCGTTGGGGGAAGACGCGAGGGGAACTTTTTGATTCTCAAGAGGCTCACAGAGGGCGGGGGCGGATTCTGGCAGGTACTAAGGGGGGGTCAACTTTACAGTCGCAGGCCCTGCGAGATAGGTACATGGGAGGAAAGGGGCGAGTTACCCGCTTCAATATTCGGTGGCGCTACCGTCGGGTATCATTGAACTATACTAAAATACTTATCGAGGTCGTTTTCTTAAGGTATCGCAAACTACCACGTCAGGACGGGTATTTATTAGTATACTTAAAAGAAAATAAACAAAACCGAAAAAACTTATCATTATTATTATTATTATTCATATAAACAATTGAACATGAAACAATTCTTTCCTTTTTTCTCATTTAATATTTTTACAAAGAGGGTGTGGCAGGGGAGGCCGGGAGTCGTGGCGTGCTCCTGTAATCCAGCTACTTGGAGGCCGGGTACAGAGGATTTTTCTGGTTCGGGAAGGTACCAAGTCGAACGACTCGCGCATTTTTCACAATCGGCGAGAATATCTCGGTAGTCGAAACCGAATATTTTTCGCCGATTTCACAGAGTATTTAGGGACTTCATCGTCCCGGGTGTGCGATACTTCGGCTTGGGTTCTTTTCGGCCAATACGAAGAAACAGACCTGTACCCAAACTGTTGGGGGGGACGCGAGGGGGACTTTTCGATTCGTAAGGCGTTTACATACGGCGGGGGAGAACTTTGGCAGGTACTAAGGGGGGGTCAACTTTACAGTCACAGAAACGGTAGGTAGCAGAGATGCGACGCAGATGGACCACGGGGGGGAACTTGGCGGGAGTGGAAAACCCGCGAGGGCTTTTAGGGCGAGGGGAGGAAAGGGGCGAGTTACCCGCTTCAGTATTCGGTGGCGCTACCGTCGGGTATCATCGAACTATACCAAAATACTTATCGAGGTCGTTTTCTTAAGGTATCGCAAACTACCGCGTCAAGAGGGATATACTTAAAAGTAAATAAACCAATAATAAAACCAAAACCGAAAGAAATCTATCATTATTATTATTATTATTATTATTATTATTATTATTATTATTATTATTAGTATTATTCTTATTCATAAAAACAATTGAACATGAAACAATTCTTTTTTTTTTTCTCATTAAATATTTTTACAAAGGGGTTGTGTCAGGGGAGGCCGGGAGTCGTGGCGTGCTCCTGTAATCCAGCTACTTGGAGGCCGGGTACAAAGGATGTCTCTGGTTCGGGGGGGTCCCAAGTCGAATGACTCGCGCATTTTTCACGATCGTCGGGAATATGTCTGTAGTCGAAACCGAATATTTTTAAATAGATGTTAAACCGTCGGGGAGGAGGGGAACGCGACGGGGACTTTTTTTCTCATGGTGTTCACACACTGCGGGGGCAAATTCTGGCAGGTACTAAGGGGGGGGGGCAACTTTAGGGTCACAGGCTCTACGAGATAGGTGCGAGTCATCCGGTTTAATAGTCGGTGGCGTCACCGTCGCGTATCGTCGAACTGTACCAAAATACATATTTAGGTCGTTTTCTTAAGGTATCGCAAACTACCACGTCAGGACGGGTATTTATTAGTATACTTAAATAGTAAGTAAACAAAACCGGAAAAAATCTTATCATTATTATTATTATTATTATTTTTATTATTATTATTACTATTATTCATATAAACAATTGAACATGAAACTTCTTTCTTTTTTTCTTAATAAATATTTTTAAAACGAGGGCATAATCGTCCCGGGTGTGGGATAGTTCGATTTGGGTTCCTTTTGGACAATACGAAGAAACAGACCTGTACCCAAACTGTTGGGGGGGACGCGACGGGGGAATTTTCGATTCTCAAGGGGCTCACACATGACTGAAAAAGCTATAGAAGACGGGGGCGGTGGTAGATTCTAGCAGGTACTAAGGGGGGTCAACTCATCAGCCCTGTGAGAAAGGCGCGGGGGAGGAAATGGGCGAGTCATCCGCTTCAATATTCGGTGGCGCCACCGTCGCGTATCACCGAACTATACCAAAATACTTATCGGGATAGTTTTCTTAAGGTATCGCAAACTACCACGTCAGGACGGGTATTTATTAATAGACTTAAAAATTAATAAACAAAACAGAAAGAAATCTATTATTATTATTACTATTATTATTATTATTATTATTATTATTATTATTCGTATAAATAGTTGTACACGGAACAATTCTTTCATTTTTTCTTAATAAATATTTTGAAAACGAGGACATAATCTTCTCGGGTGTGGGATAGTTCGATTTGGGTTCTTTTTGGCCAATACAAAGAAACAGACCTATACCCAAACTGTTGGGGGGGGGACGCAAGGGGGACTTATCGATTCGTAAGGGGCTCACACGCGGCGGGGGCGAACACTGGCAGGTACTAAGGGGGGCAACTCATCGGTCGCAGGATCCACAAGATAGGTGCCCAACCGTTGGGGGAAGACGCGAGGGGAACTTTTTGATTCTCAAGAGGCTCACAGAGGGCGGGGGCGGATTCTGGCAGGTACTAAGGGGGGTCAACTTTACAGTCGCAGGCCCTGCGAGATAGGTACATGGGAGGAAAGGGGCGAGTCATCCGCTTTATATACGGTGGCGCCACCGTCGCGTATCGTCGAACTGTACCAATATACATATTTAGGTCGTTTTCTTAAGGTATCGCAAACTACCACGTCAGGACGGGTATTTATTAGTATACTTAAAAGGGAATAAACAAAACCGAAAAAATCTATTATTATTATTATTATTATTATTATTCATATAAATAATTGAACATGAAACAATTCTTTCCTTTTTTCTCATTTAATATTTTTATAAAGAGGGTGTGGCAGGGGAGGCCGGGAGTCGTGGCGTGCTCCTGTAATCCAGCTACTTGGAGGCCGGGTACAGAGGATGTTTCTGGTTCGGGGGGGTCCCAAGTCGAACGACTCGCGCATTTTTCACAATCGTCGGGAATATCTCGGTAGTCGAAACCGAATATTTTTCGCCGATCTCGCAGCGTAATCAGGGACTTCATCGTCCCGGGTGTGCGATACTTCGGCTTGGGTTCTTTTCGGCCAATACGAAGAAACAGACCTGTACCCAAACTGTTGAGGGGGGGGGACGCGAGGGGGACTTTTCGATTCGTAAGGCGTTCACATACGGCGGGGGAGAACTTTGGCAGGTACTAAGGGGGGGTCAACTCATTGGGCGCGGGTAGGAAAGGGGCGAGTTACCCGATTCAATATTCGGTGGCGCCACCGTCGCGTATCATTGGGCAATACTAAAATACTTAGGCGCAAGGGGCTCACGGAAAAGGCAATAGAAGACGGCGGCGGTGGCAGGTTTTAAGGGGGGTCAACTCATCGGTCACCGACACGGGGGTCGGAGGGATGCGACGCAGACGGACACGGGGGGGCCTCGGCGGGAGTAGTAAACCCGCTCGGGTCCCCTTCGTGTCCTCGCGGGGGGGGGGGCGCCACCGTCGCGTAGCGTAAGAGGGGGGGTTTCTGGGGCGCGGG
The DNA here is from genome assembly GCF_000006295.1 of Pediculus humanus corporis. Lineage (NCBI taxonomy): Eukaryota > Metazoa > Arthropoda > Insecta > Psocodea > Pediculidae > Pediculus > Pediculus humanus. Next base: position 823,767 of record NW_002987884.1, on the reverse strand, counting down.
GGAGGACGGAGGCGAGTCACCCGCCTCAATACTCGGGGGGGCCGTCGCGTAGCATCGGGCATATCGTAAGAGGGATACTTAAGGGTAAATAACCAAAACCGAAAGATATCTATCATTACCATTATATTTGAACTTATAGATATGACAACATCCTGCATATTCTCCTCTTCCCTGCTCTTTTCTACTCTGCCTCCCCTTCCCCCCTCTTCCCTGCTCTTTTCTACTCTGCCTCCCCTTCCCCCCTCTTCCCTGCTCTTTTCTACTCTGCCTCCCCTTCCCCCCTCTTCCCTGCTCTTTTCTACTCTGCCTCCCCTTCCCCCCTCTTCCCTGCTCTTTTCTACTATTCCTCCCCTTCCCCCCTCTTCCCTGCTCTTTTCTACTATTCCTCCCCTTCCCCCCTCTTCCCTGCTCTTTTCTACTATTCCTCCCCTTCCCCCCTCTTCCCTGCTCTTTTCTACTATTCCTCCCCTTCCCCCCTCTTCCCTGCTCTTTTCTACTATTCCTCCCCTTCCCCCCTCTTCCCTGCTCTTTTCTACTATTCCTCCCCTTCCCCCCTCTTCCCTGCTCTTCTCTTCCTCCCCCTTGCCTATTCTCTTCTTTTCTCTCCTCTTCTCTCTCTTTAGTCTTCTTTTACTCATTTATTCCTTTGGCAGAGTTACGAAATGCCATTTTTCAATACCTGAAAACAGAAAAGAATAAAAAAGACAAGACGACGACGACAAGGACAAAAAATAAAATATCGCATTTCTTCCCGTTTTTCTTTTCTTACCGTTCTGAGCTATACAAAGTACCGACAAACAAACGCTTTTTTAATAATAATAATTTTTTTTTTTTATAGCAAATAACGTTTAAAACTTTTCTGGGACTTTTTGAAAGCTGAGGACTGGATAAAAGACGTAAAAACCCATTTAAAGTCTGGAAAAATTATAAAATTATTTCCCTTAAACGTTTTTTCGTTTTCCCTCCTCTCCCCCTTTCTTTTTTTCTTTCCTCCCCACCCTCCCATACCCCTACCCCTATCCTCTCTTTTAACGTTACAGATACCGGAGGGAGAAAAAAAA